>NC_060141.1:547206938-547575688 GCF_021461385.2 Schistocerca piceifrons | reverse complement strand
ATCCACCTCACCTTATTGTAGTCCTCTACTTGTTGTCAAAAAATCAAATGGAAGCATTAGGTTAGTATTAGACGCACGAGCTATTAATGAAATAATTTTACCGGTTCACACAAAACCTGAAAATTTAGAAGAGCAATTACAGAAATTTCTAGATGCAAAATATTTTTCCACAATAGATCTCGCTAGTTCGTTTTGGCAGGTGGGTATCACTCCTGATTCTCGGAAATATACTGCATTTATGTTCGGGGGGCGAACCTATCAGTTTTGTGTTCTACCCTTCGGACTGAATGTCAGCTCTGGGGTATTCATTACAGCCCTGGATACCGTGCTTGGCGACGATTTAGTTGAGACAGTCACACACTATGTAGATGATATACTGATAGCTACACAATCTTGGAATGAACACGTTGACACTCTTCAAGGAATTTTAGAAAAATTTGCACAAGCTGGAGTCACAGCCAACCTAAGAAAATCAAAATTTGGTTGCAGTGAGATAAAGTATTTAGGACATATCATTAATTCACAGGGCATACGTCCGGATCCCAGTAAATTAGATGCTATCAGAAACTTTCCTAGCCCTCGAACTAAAAAGCAGTTAAAATCATTCCTTGGGCTATGTTCATTTTTCAGACGTTTTTTGCCACAACCACTTTTGAACAGTAAACATCTTCTAAATCTACTCAGAAAGAATCAAGTTTGGATCTGGTCAGAACAGTGCCAGAATGACTTTAATACAATTAAACATGCTTTAGTGAATGCTAACATATTGAGCCATCCAGATTTCAATTTAGATTTTTGTATGACTTGTGACGCTTCACGTACTGGCTTGGGCTGTTGCTTATTTCAAGTTGTAAAGAATAAAGAGGAGGAACAGATAAGAATTATTGGGTTTGCAAGTCATACTCTAACTGAATGTGAGCGTACATACTCCACTACTGAGTTAGAAACACTTTCCATAGTATGGGCATTCAAGAAATTCAATTATTATTTATTTGGAAAACATACAGTAATTTACACCAATCACCAGGCCCTGACATTTTTGTTAACTTGTAAACTTGTACATCCTAGACTATCACGATGGGCAGTTACACTTCAGAACTACTCTTTTGAAATTAAGTACATAAGAGGTAAGGACAACACCATTGCAGACACTTTGTCTAGACTTCCACAAGGTATGAATGATACCAACAGTGACTTAGAAAATATAAATGACTACAGGATTCTCTTAATGCAAGACAAGCAGTATCACCAATATTATATTGATATGTGCAGAAACATGGCTGAATTACAAAATCTGATCCTCACTGGTATAAGATAATAACATTACTGGTAGAAAAACACAATCATCCTTTGACTAAGTATTACAAGTTACACAATGATGTGTTATTTTACCGCCGACATCCAAATGCTACTAACTGGTGTGTATGCATTCCCAAAGAGTCTGAACGTAATCTAATTTGGCACACACACTTAGTTTGGGGTCATTATGGGACGAAAAAGTGTTTGGCAAAGCTCAGCACATACTGTTATTTTAGCAATATGAGAAGAAAAATTTACAGGGAACTGAAAACATGTGTCATATGTCAAAAATCAAAACCTCAGAATTTATCCACAAAAACAGATTTACATTCTATTTTACCCAGTAAACCCCTGGAAATTCTGTGTACTGACATCAGTGGACCGCATCCAGCAAGCTCTGGAGGCGTCAAATATATCTTAGCTTTTTACGATATATTTTCTAAACATGTAAAACTTTATGCTCTAAAATCCGCCACTGCAAATGCTATAATACGAAGATTCTCAAGTGATTACCTGACGCACGTGGGAAAACCTAAAGCAATTCTATCAGATAATGCAGCATACTACTCTGGGTACAAATGGAGAAATTTCTTGAAGGACAATAACATCAAAAGTATATTTATTTCGAGGTTTAGTCCACAATGTAACGCGACTGAGAGACTTTTCCGAGAATGAAACCGTTACATGAGGACCTATATTTCATCAAAACATACTAATTGGGTGTCCTACCTAAGTCTTTTCGAAGACGTACACAATAACTTAAATATTTACGATACGAATTACACACCTAACGAGATCATGTTCAATTGCAAACAGAACGATCAGTGGATAGAACCATTACCTAAGTTGTCGGACAAGGAAATCACACCTGAACAGAAAATAAAAGAAGTATTGACTACATTGACACATCACGCACAAATACGAAACAAACATCACAGAAACATAATAAAAAGAAAACAAAAATTCGAGGTAGGAATGCTTGTACTACTTCGTACTCATCATAAATCTGTAGCACTCAAACGACGCAACGCTAAGTGGCGTCTGCTATATGAAGGACCTTATATAATTGTTAACATACCGCATCCTGGTGCGTATCTGTTACAACATCCTAGAACTAACAAAATTATTGGGCTATACGCACACCGAGATCTTAGAGCATTTCATGCTGAATAATGTCAAAGTGGAATATTGCTAAGCAACTCGAAAAACTCTGTTGTTACAACACAGATAATAAGTAGTATAGAAATTTTCATTTCAGCGGTTCCAGTGACGCAGTTGAAGACAGAAGAACTCTTCTTTCAGCGCGCGCCTCCACCTGAAAGACGGAATATTAAAGTAAAATTTATGATTACGTAGCAGTGGATGACATATTAATTTTTCACGGAACATTTGTTACTGAAGGTACCACTGACTTGGTGTGACACCTGACGAACTGACAGAGGTCATCTGTGAAGCGATCTTTTACTTTGAGAAATAGATTAGACGCACATCTCTCAACACGAAAAGCATCTATCAGTAGTCAAGGCCACACAGACACTCTACACACACGCACAAAACGCGAGGAATCGAACATTTTCTCTCTCTTACTATTTTGAATATTTATTGAGTAGTGAAAACGCCTGGTCTTGCCCACTGATGTAATGAATGTTGTGTCTAACCTATCTTAATTTCAGATGACATCACAAAAAAAAAAAAAAAAACATCGATAATATCCCAGCAAAACCGCTAAAGAGGATGTAAATATCTGCAATTCATGTAATCAAATGTGACACAATGTAATAACCTATAGCGATGTAATGATGATGTAAACATGTTTATGTGCAACTATATTATGTTTATGCTAAGAAAATATGTGACGTGTGTATGTATAATTACTTATTTTTTTAACTGATGTATAGTGTAACTGTTACTATGTAAAAATTTGAACAAAACGAGTGCCAAAAAGACATTGCATAGTGAACCACTGTTCATGGACATTGACGAACATTACTAACTCTGCAACTACGCAGAAACCTATGTGAAAGAAACTGTTAATGCCATTCATTATGCATCGTATCTATGTAAACGCGATGAACGATTTCCTTGATTAATAACTACGAACATTTAGGTGAGCTATATTCAGCAAAAACTGAAAATGTGAAGTGCATAATTCGTGCATCGTCTAGTGACATTACTACAGTACCCAACTTCAAGATGTTAACTGGATTAAATGGACACAAGGTGCCTGTCCAGAAAACAACACGACGGGTGGAAGAATTTTGGTTGGAACTTCAGGGAATGAAATGTTCTCGAAATGTGACGGACACTCTTACCTGGACTGTCCAAGGATCGACGCCAGCTATTTGCCGTCCGAGGTTCTGCAGCCAAGCTTCCACGGAATGTAAAAAACGAACTGCACGTGGACCAATTACTCGACGGGTCACGTCTGATCTGTAATAAGCAATGCTTTTAGTCACAACGAACTGCATCACTACGACTATAATGGAAATGGGAAATGGACACGCTTATGTATTAATCACGTTGTTATACAACGATGTTACAGTGATCAAAAAACTTTACCACGACGATACTAACCTGTAAAAAAATTATTGTGCAGCGGATGAATATGAACTGTAATAACGACACGATGTGTATAGGTCAACGCACCTGAAAAATACGGACATTTTTCTTTGAAGTATTTCAAAACAATACTATGTAACTAAGAACATTCAACAATCTAAGTTGTATTGTGTTATAACAAATATTGTAAATTTAAAACTAAGTTACCTGTCATAGAATGTAGTCTTCATATGTAATCTTGGTTGAATATTTTCTTTGTGCAACGACTGAAAAACGCGCGCACACGAACAATATGATCTGCAATACTGTGCCGCGTGATCTAACTGTACGATATAACGGCAGTGCCGCAGTTACACAGACGCTTCTGCGCATGCGCGCACTCTATCTGCCAACATAAGAACTTTTACGGCGCACCCGCGTCATTCAAATTTTGTATATAATGTGTACAATGTGTAATGTAAGTCATGTAAATAGTTGTAGATAACTTAGATTTTCTTATGCCTTTAGGTGAATTGCTCGCCTGCAGGTGTGTCCTTTCGCCTCACAATTCAGGGGGCAATATAAAGGCACATTTGCATGCCGAGCGTGAGTTTCCGCGGAAACGCGAAATACTAATTAAATAAATGATCAGTGACAAATAAATAAAGCCTATGGCACACAACTGCAGCGCTGTGTCGCTGATAAAACAAAAGCACAATTACGTTACTCTTATGTTTCATTAAGAAGGGAGAGCTCTGGTAGAAGTGGTGCGAGAAGCACGTATTTTATTTTATTGTCTGGCACACCACCATATTTCATGTTATAGAAGAATACTGCGAGTTGCAACCACACTAGGCACTCGATTCTGTAAAGAATTATATTTATAAAAGTAAGTAGGATTATGAACTGTAGGCTTATTCATTGAATATATCTGATTTAACTAACTGTGTAATTTTTTTATGTTTAGTAGACAATGACCTCTGTACGACGTATTGGCATGGCTGGCAAATTATTGTAATATTGAGATTTAGATTATGAGTCCGCACCTACCGCAGCAGTCTTTGGAAACGATTTAATTACGAAGTCCGATTATTCAGTTTTATTTCACGGTCAACTACGAGTAACATTGCCTTTACGAAAAAGCCATTGTCAAGTGTCTGATACCGAATAATTAAACGTCCACGTTCCAGATAAGCAAATACAATTGCAATCACAATCACCATCATACAGACAGAATAATCAATATCTAAATAACAATATATTTATTTAATTTATTTATTTTATTTATTTTATAATGTGCTGACCGTTATGCCATTCAGACACAGTGGTCACCATAACCACATGGATTACCGTAGAACACCTCCTGTCAGACCCAAATTCTCAGCTTCTATCACACACTGCTATTGTAGTGCCCCTGCTCAGTTTCCTCATTAGTTGAGGCATCTCGGTGATTGTTGTAAGAGTTCAAGCTTGGTGTGCATCTGCACTGAAGGAATAATTGGCTGCCATCACCTTAATTGTATATGTGGTGCCTGTAATTGTATATGTGATGTTCATTCTTTTGGACATGTCTGAAAGAACAGCCACCATTTTGATCCTGCAGCCACTATGGATCAAGACACAAGGGAATTAAAGGCTTTAGCTGCCAGTAGGCATTGATTTGTATCTCTGGGGCAAGTTGAAAATTCATGCTGGACCCTAATTCGAACTTGGGTCTCCTGCTTACTACGCAGTTGTACTACTCCATCTGGTAGTCCAGCCACTGTGACCAGAGATGGAGGTCCTGTGTGCATGAGTTGTGCTTATGGAAATATGTGTTGTGTGCTTTTACTCTGAAAGAAGGCCTTTTGGCTGAAAGCTTAGATGTATAGCACTAATTCCGTGTGTGTGTCTGTGACTCAACACCTCCTATATATGCTGAGTAGCAATCTATCCTCCTCATAATATGCTATTATTCTCTACTGCACTTTCAATTGTTTGTTCTGTTCTTCATAGCTTCTAGGTAATTCACAAAGGTTCTGATTGTCCACCGTATGAGACCAATTAAAGTTTTATCTTAGCACTAAAAGTTTAAATGCTAAATATTTCATTTTATTGTTCCTCCATCAATAGGAAGTGCAGGGATTGTCCCTTCTATTCAATTTATACAATTAAGAAATCTACTTTAGACCTTATTTTAAATATAGTAGGAACATGTGAGTGATTGGGTTAAATATGCAATGTATGTATAATACGTCTATTATACTATACCTATGTGGGTTGTCAACTCTTTGAAGTGGTTATAAGGGATAATAATGTAAAACAGAAATGAAAATAAGAGATAAGTGCAAAAAATATGGGACCTAAAGATGACTACTTGTACAGAATAGTAAATGGTGAATAATTGTATTGTGTTGTTATTCTCTATAAAAAACTATAACACTACATTAACAACACAAATTACACAAATTCCTGCAAATACAAAAAAAGAAAAGAAAAAACACAGGAGAACAGAGGTTCAACACTTGACAGATTACACCTAAAGTGATTTAAAATCTGATCTTTTAATTACTGACGGCTTTCTGGTATTTGGAAATAGTCCATGCCTCTTTCTGCAAAAGTGTGTCCCTTTTCACAAAAGAGAGAAATTTCTTACAGCTGTTCAAAATTTACTTTTACCTGAAGTTTTGCTTTTATTAGATCTCTTGTTTTGTGTCACTCCATTTATTATTCATCAACAAGAAAATCTTTCTGTTCCTGCATGTGATGCAGGCACAATGAAATCAAATCCAACCACCTTAAAAAGATTAGGTAAATTGACATTTTGATTTTTCAAAGTAGTGAAAAAATAAACCAATTTCTCAAATACGTGAATCACTGAGCACTTCCTTAGCTAGTTTAATGTTGCAATCATGCTATTGTAACAGCTTATGTTTTACATTATGATTCACAAATGCCAGTTCTCCTGTGGTTGCCCTGTATAATTCTCTTTGTGGTGTGCCACTGAAGAAGTTGGGTATCTTGCTTGCCTGCTTGACTTCCCTTTCCCTCCCTGCATGACCTACCGTCACATAAAAATAACTAATCCGTCACTGCAGCATTTACTAGATTATGAAGTGAATAACATAAAATAAATACTGACTTGCAGAAAGAACAATGTGCTTTATGATGATTATTGTTTCCATGTGCAATCCACAAGTATGTTTCCCCCCAATTAGTGTGACACATGTCGCCTTTTTATTTTCTTCATTGGGTAATTTTCTTCTCCAGTATACTCACCAGCATTGTTCATCTTTAACTCTTTATAAAATATTTCAGTGTCTCACTGGTACACTCTGTCCCCTCAGAATATGACTAAACAATTGACTGATAGTGAAAAGAGGAATACCTCATCATGCATCAAGACGAATCGGGCCGATTCAACACCGAGCCTAAATTCATCAATAGGAGTGTGGAGCAAAAAAGAAAAGAGAAAAAAGGAAAGGAAAGGAAGTGAGAAAGCAATCATCTAGTTTAAAAGAATGAATGGCGGGAATTCTGAAAATATGGGATATATCTTGCAAAATGCAGTACTTGGGATTTTTGTCCAAATTAAGTGAAAATACAGGATTTCCAGGGATGGACAGGAAATGGAAACCCTACATGAAACTTCCTGGCTGATTAAAATTGTATGCTGGACTGAGACCAACTGAGCTACCCAAGCACAAATCATGACCTGTCCTCCCAGCTTTACTCTCATCAATAACTCATCTCCTACCTTCCATACTTCACAGCAATTCTCCCATAAAATTTGGGGAGACCAGCATTTCTGAAACTTGGGGAACAAGCATTCCTGGGAGAAGGAATATTGAGCAGATGAGGTATTGTCAGAAGTAAAGCTATGAGGAGTGGTCATGGTTGGTGTTTGGGTAGCTCAGTTGGTAGAGCACTTGCTCGACATAGGCAATGGCCTTGAGTTCAAGTCTCTGTCAAGCACACAGTTTGCAAGCAAATTTCATATCAATGCAGACTCCACTGCAGAGCGAAGAAAACATCCTGGAAACATCATCAGACTGTGGCTAAGCAATGGCTCCACAATATCATTTCTTGCCAGAGTAATGCACACTCCGCTGCGGAGTGAAGAAACATCATCAGACTGTGGCTAAGCAATGTCTCCACAAAATCATTTCTTCCAGGAGTATAGTCCCACAAGTTTTGTGGCAGTATTTCTGTGAAGTTTGGAAGGTAGGAGATGACGTACTGACAGAAGTAAAGCTGTGAGGAAAGATCATGATTCATGCTTGGGTAGTTCAGTTCGCAGAGCACTTGCCCACAAAAGGCTAAGGTCCCAAGTTTAAGTCTTATTCCAGCACACAGTTTAAATCTGGCAGGAAGTTTCGTATCAGTGTTCACTCTGTTGTGGAGTGAAAATTTCATTCTGGAATTTCTCTCATGTTAAAGCTTTAGTGAAGTTATATGCTATCATTAAGATGACCGGCCAGGTTAGCCGAGAGCGCTAATGCGCTGCTTCCTAGACCCGCCAGATTAACGATAAGGGCCGGTGTGCCGGCCAGCCTGGATGTGGTTTTTAGGCGGTTTCGCACATCCCTCTAGGTGAATACCGGGCTGGTCCCCACGTCCCGCCTCAGTTACACAACTCCCAGACATTTGAAACACATCTGCACTGTTCCATAATTTACACTCATCGCAGGCAGATGGGGTACTCTGATTCATTCCCGGGGGAGGGGGGGGGGGGGGGGTACTGGGTGGCGGCAGGAGGGGCATTCGGCCACCTCTTCAAATTAACACGCCAAATCCGATTTAACCACACCAACCCCGCGCACAATGCGGGACAAAGGCGCAAGCGATAGACAGACAGAATGCTATCATTAAGGTGCTTTATGCAACTGCTTGAAATTATAAACAATGTCATTAGATGTGAAGCACGAGGACAAATAAAGCAACAATGGTGGCAGAAAAATAAATAATTTTTATGAGGAAACCATCCTGACATCTGCCTTAAGTGATTTACAGAAAACATGGAAAACCATCTGGATTGCCAGGAGCAAATTTGAACACTACTCCTGAAGTCTTGTGCCAGCCATACAACATGCAGGATAAATATAGTACATCTAGGACAGAAAGGATGTATGCTACAAACAGCAATGAAGGATTGAAATGTGTTTACCCAACCTCGTATTTTAAAAATCAGTCTGCCTGTAAATGACATCATCAGCAGCAGGAAGTGTATCTAATATATATATAATCTTCCATCCTTAGTAAAATTAAAGCCACTTGCAGAAATAAATGTCATCCCATTTACAATACATACTTCATCAATTGTTAGGCTCAAAATAACCATAAATGGCTTTTTAGAATGCTACATAGAAGGCTTCAGTGCCAAACTAGCATCATACGTGTATAGATTTACCCAATTGGTATAATGCAATTAATCTCTCACTACCATGAAGAAAAACTGCAAATATTTTTACAACAGGCAGAAAATTTCTGACTTCACAGGTTCCTTGCCCAAAACATAGACTTTATTTGGGCTGAAAGCAATCCAGTGTGCATATGAGGGCAACAAGGTATGAAACAGGTAACTCTGGCCATGTATGTGTGTCTTACTAATTGACAAGCGTGATAACTGCTTTTGCAGTGACAAGGCATGCATAAAATGGCACATTTTCACACACTTAACACTGTAACTGTACGAGAATTAGTAAGAATTCTGCTGACTTGCGATATTAAGAATGTTATGAAAAAGGATATAGTGCTACTCACCATATAGATGACACACTGAGTTGCAGATGGCACGTACACACACACACACACACACACACACACACCTGTGGCTGCAAGCTCAGTGTGTAATAGTCTTTTTGTTGTGCCTGTCTGCAGCTTAATGCATCATTCTTAGGGTGAGTAACAATCTAGACTTTTCATAATATTGTTGAGAATTTTGTTGCCTATCTATGCTAATTTTTCAGACTGTTTATACAGTAAATATGAGAAATGACAATTTATTATTTACATTAGTAGTTCTTAAGCTAAGTCAAGATATTTCCAGGTGGTCTTAAAACTGGAAAATGAAACAAATATTAATCGGTACGCAGTTTATTTTGGTTTACAGCTACATCTTGTTTTACAGTAGACACTGCTGGGAGGTGCTTCCAGCCTCTTGCTGAACCTTAAAGAACATTGTTGTCCAACCAAATTTACCTGAAAAAGAAATAAATCATGTTATTTTTTAGATATTTTCAGAAGTGTATGCAATTTTTGCACACATACTGCAGTTTTCAGATGCTGGCCAAAGATTTCTTGCAAGACGTAATTAATGATCTCATAGTGATTTCAGAACACAAGAAACCATATCATAAAATGTACAGTAAACTGTTTGGCTTTTGATGTGACAATCTACTAACCAAATAAATAACTATGCCATCATAGTGTCTTTGAGAGTGTGTAGCTACTTTAGAAAGATTGCTGAAATGGAACACAAAGATTTTTCAAAGATTCAGTATTTAAATTAATAAGCTATAAAGTCTACATTTTTAGTATTTCTTTATCACACAGATGCTAATACTGTCAATTGTGTATGCCCAAAGTAGAGTTCCCAAATTGGTGCAGTAATGCCAGTTGCAAAGCTACTTAATCCACTTCAAAGGATAGGTCGTGTGACTAGGGCCTCCTGTCTGGTAGACCATTCGCCGTGTGCAAGTCTTTCGATTTGATGCCACTTTGGTGACTCGTGACTTGAGGATGAGATGATGATGATTAGGACAACACAACACCCAGTCCCTGGGTGGAGAAAATCTCTGACCAGGCCATTTCATGAATGTACTGTTCTATGGGCACCATGTACTTATATAACACTGAATATCTTAAAATAAAAAATGCATTAGACACCATTGAGAACTCTCATTCACTTGTGACAAAATTGTAGCTAATAAATGTGTATCAAGAATTTTAGCCTCAAATGTAAATTCCAGTATTGTCTCCATCTCTCTGTGCTGCAGAAAAGGAGATTTTCATACCATTCCCATCACCATGTTTAGAAGAAATCAGCTATTTTTCAACAAAGGAAAGAAACTTATAGTTATCAGTTGAATGCAGTGATTTAGTATTGATTACGACAAATTGTGTCAAATATCATGAATTTTGTGGTACTACACTAAGTTCTGCTCTTTGGCTAAGAACTTAATATTGATTCTCAGTAACATATGTTTCTTAATACAATGTCAAAATTGCTACAATCTTTTGAAAACTTATTTTTTTATATATTTACTTTTTTCAATATATACTATAGTCTGCTTTACTTAAAAGAGACACTTCCAATCACTATTTAATAAATAACAATATTATGAAAAGAAAAGCTCCTACTCACCATATAGCTGAAATTCTGAGCCACACATGGGCACAACGAAAAGACTGTCACAAATAAAGCTTTCGGCCAGTAAGGCCTTTGTCAAAAATAAAAAAACACACACAAACACAGGTTATTGGTGTAATGGTTCAGGGATTCAGGACTGGAGCAGATTCCTCTAAGCGACCCATAAATAGTTTGGCATACGAGGGGGCCATCCTGGTACCCGTGGCTGTTCCCTTTAATTGTTGGTATGTCCGGCCTTCAAAAGTGGAGAAGTTGTGAGTTAGGATGAAGCTAGCTAAGGTAATGAGGAAAGAAATTTTAGGTAGGGTAGCAGTTATCGGCGTGAAAGGAAGTGCTCCATTGCAACACGGCCCTGGACATGCAGGATATTTGTGTACAAGGAAGTGGCATCAATTGTTACAAGGATGGTTTCTGGGGGTAACGGATTGGGTAAGGATTCCAGGCATTCGAGAAAGTGGTTGGTGTCTCTGATGAAGGATGGGAAACTGCATGTAATGGGTTGTAGGTGTTGATCTACGTAGGCAGAGATACGTTCTGTAGCGGCTTTGTAACCAGCTACAATGGGGCGGCCAGGATGTTTGGGTTTGTGAATTTTAGGAAGTAGGTAGAAGGTAAGGGTGCATGGTGTCGGTGGGGTCAGGAGGTTGATGGGAGTCAGGTGAAAGGTTTTGTAGGGTGCCTAAGGTTTTGAGGATTCCTTGAAGCTCTGCCTGGACATCAGGAATGGGATTACCTTGGCAAACTTTGTATGTAGTGTTGTCTGAAAGCTGACGCAGTCCCTCTGCCACATACTCCCGACGATCAAGTACCACGGTCGTGGAACCCTTGTCAACCGGAAGAATGACGATGGATCGGTCAGCCTTCAGATCACGGATAGCCTGGGCTTCAGCAGTGGTGATGTTGGGAATAGGATTAAGGTTTTTCAGGAAAGATTGAGAGGCAAGGGTGGAAGTGAGAAATTCCTGGAAGTTTGGAGAGGGTGATTTTTAGGAAGAGGAGTTGGGTCCCGCTGTGACGGAGGATGGAACTGTTCCAGGCAGGGTTCAATTTGGATAGTGTCTTGGAGAGTTGGATCATTAGGAGTAGGATTAGGAATATTTTGCTCAGTGGCAAAGTCCCAGATTGATCCAAACAGCTCTCATCAAAGATTTACTGTCCTACACTCATCCAGGCAAGGAATTGACACACCCATCGCACCATGAGGAGTTTCTGTTGGATGGGGAGCGGCGGTTCCCCTGCCTCAGCACACAGGCTGGGGCTGGGACTGGTACGGAAGGCACCAGTGGCCAGCCTGATACCCTCATGGTGCACTGCGTCACGAATCTTCAGATACGAAGGCCTCGCTGACCCATACACGGGGCATCCGTAGTCAAGACGCGATCGGACGAAAGCCCTATAAAACTGCAGCAGACACACCCGATATGCTCCCCAGGACCGATGGCTCAGACACTTCAAAATATTCAGTGCCTTCAGGGCCCGCACCTTGAGGTCTTTAAGGTGCGGCAACCATGACAACTTGGATTCAAAAGTGAGGCCCAGGAACCTCACAGTGTCACTAAAAGGAAGAATGGTGTCCCTCAGAGGCAATTCAGGGGAAGTAAAAAGATGGTGAGAACGATTAAAATGAACACACACACATTTGTCTGTAGAAAAGGTAAAACCCGTCTTCGCAGTCCATGCCTCTAATTGCTTTATCGTAAGCTGCAACTGACGACTAGCAGTAACAAGACTGGAGGAATAACAGAAAACAGCAAAATTGTCCACAAACAAGGAGCACTGGACAGGACTCCGAATAGTGGACGTGATACTGATAATGGCGACGGCAAAGAGGGTGACCCTTGAAACGCTTCCCTGGGGAACACCATTCTCCTGCACGCACAAATCAGATAGCACATTACCAACCCGATATCAAAAGAGGCGGTGGGAAAGAAAGGACCGAATGAAGATGGGGAGATGGCCACAAAAGCCCCACTGATGGAGTTGATTGAGGATAAGGCGATGCCAAGTAGTGCCATATGCCTTATTAATGTCAAAGAATACACCTAAACAATGCTGGTTACGTAGGAAGGCCTGCTGGATGGCAGCCTCAAGCAGGGTCAAGTTGTCTATAGTTGAAGGACATCTCTGAAAGCCACACTGAGAGTGGCTAAGGAGCTGCCTGGTCTCGAGCAGCCAAACCAGGTGACGGTTGACCATGCGTTCCAACATCTTCCCGACACAGCTTGTCAAAGCAATACTCCGATAACTACTGGTATGCGTTCGGTCCTTCCCCAGTTTGAGGAGGGGAATCAAAATTGTCTCCCTCCATGAGTCGGGGAACGTGCTGGATAACCATATCATATTAAAACAGTTTAGGAGAACTTCCTTGGATGGCAGCAACAAGTGCTGCAGTATGCTGTACCGGATTTGATCATGACTGGGCGCAGTATCATGAGCCACAGACAGCACCGAATCCAGTTCCCACATTGTGAAGTGGCAGTTGTAGGGTTCAGAATTTGGAGACCGGAAGTCCAAGTGACCCCTCTCGATGGCAGTGTGGTAGTGGCAGAAATCTGGATCACAGTTAATAGTGGCGGTAGATTCCGCAAAATGCATGGCCAGTGTCTGGGCAATGTCTCTCGGCGCTGTGAGGAGACATCCCTGATACAGCAGTGCCGTGACAGGTAATTGGCTGTGTTTCCCGGAAATCCTCCTGATGGCTTCCCATACTTTCGTAGAACTAGTGGAGCAGGAGATGGAGTTCAAGAACGATTGCCATGACCGTCGTTTGCTCTCTTTAATCACTCGCTGCGCGTTGGCCCTTGCCACCCGAAAAGCCACAAGGTTGTCAGCTGAGGGACGGCACTTGAAGCGGGGCAGAGCTGCACGGCAGGCTCAGATGGCTGAGCAGCACTCAGTGGTCCACCAAGGGACAGGATGCCTCTTGGGATGACCTGAGGACCGTGGGATCGACAATTCGGCAGCATGGGAGATCACGGCTGTAACATGGTCAACCCAGTCGAGGACACTGGCACGGTGTTCCAAAACAGCCAGATGGCTGAAAAGTGTCCAGTCAGCTCTGCAGAGATGCCACCTGGGCATACTGCCCCAATTTAATTCTTGCACCACTGCAAATATGAGTGGTGTGATTACTATATTAGTGTCAGTGATGTTGAGAAACAGCTGAAACTACTAAAACTGTACAAAGCTCCAGCACCCAATGGAATTCCTATCAGATTCTAAACTAAATTTGTGGCTGAGTTAACTCCTTTTTTAACAATAATCTAGACAGATTCCTCAAACAAAAAACTGTGCTCTCTAGTTGGAAGAAAACAGGCCTCATCCACCTATAAGAAGGGTAACAGAAGTGAGTCACTAAATTACTGTCGAATATCCTAAAATCAATTTGTTATAGAATCTTATGACATCCTCTGAGCTCAAATGTAATGAGATACTCAAACAGAATGACCTGCGTGCCAACCAGCAGTGATTCCACAAATAACCACATGAAAACCAACCTGCAATTTTCTCATGACACTGTGAAAGCTACGGATCAAGGAAATCAGGTGGATGCAGCATTTCTTCATTTCTGAAAAACATTTGACTCAGTATCACACCCATTCTTATTACTGAAAGTATAGCTATATGGGATATCAAGAGAAGTTTGTGAATGATTGAGGATTTCTTGGTAGGGAGGACACAGTACATTATCTTGGATGGAGTTTCATCGAGAGGTGTAGAAGTAACTTCAGTTATGCCCCAGGGAAGTGTGTTTGGACCCTTGTCCTTCAAATTGTATATTAATGACCTAGCAGACAATACTAATAGCAGCTTAACATATCCCTTTTGCAGATGATGCAGTTATTTATATTGAAATACTACTGGGATGAAAAAAGAAAACAAATATTCAGTTGGATTCCAACAAGATTTCAAAGTTGTGCAGAGATTGGTGACTTGCTTTAAATGGTGAGAAATGTAAAATTATGCACTTTCGGTGCAAGGCTGGGAGGATAATTGCAGCCTGTGAAGGCTACAGTGAGACCCTCAGTATATTTCAAGAAGGAACCACTTGTCACTGCAGATGTGACAACTACCAAAAAGCATTCTCCTCTTAACTCAGTACCATCCAGGACTGGAGCAACTAAATTACACTCTCTACCAGGTTTTCGACTACCTCTCGTTGTGACCGGAAATGAGAAATGTCCTGCCCACTATCCTTCCCAACCCTCCCACAGTGGCATTCCACCATCCACTGAATGTACAAAATGTACTCTTCCACCCTACACAGTCCCTGCTCCCAACACCTCACCTCACGGCTCATATCCCTGTAGTAGACTTAGATGCAAAAACTGTCTCATATATCCTCCCACCATCACCTACTCCAGTACAGTCGGAAAAAAAACCCATCCCATCAAAGACAGGGCTACCTGTGAAACCAGTAATCTAATTTACAAGCTAAGCTGCAACTACTGTGCTGCATTCTATGTGGGCATGACAACCAACAAGCTGTCTGTTCACATGAATGGCCACTGACGAACTGTGGCCAAGAAACAAGTGGACGACCCTGTTGCTGAGCATGCTGCCCAACACAACATCTTTCATTTCTAAGACTGCTTCACAGCCTGCCCCATATGGATCCTTCCCACCAACACCAGTTTTCTGAATTGCACAGGTGGGAACTTCTCCCTGCAATATATCCTACATTCCCATAGCCCTCCTGGCCTCACCTTCATTAGTCACTGTCCTCAACCATCCAGCCCCTTCTCTGTTCCCACTGCAGCACTACCAGCCCTCATTTCACCAAAACACCCAGTCTTTTTACTTCTCTCGTTTCTCCCCCCCCCCCCCCTACCTCTCCCCTGCCCCTGTGTCTAACTCCCTATTGCTGCACCTAGCTGCCCTACCCTCTCTTCACCTCATCCCTGTGCGCTCCCCAGCAGCACTTCACTGTCCCCCACCCCTACCCTACTATCCCTCCACCTCCATGACTTAACCTCCTCCTTACCCCCACCCAGCTGTCACTCCCATCATGCACTGCTGCTGCTTGTAGTGTGGCTTCAGCTGCCAGAGACTGCAAGTGTGTGTGTGTGTGTGTGTGTGTGTGTGTGTGTGTGTGTGTTGGAGCTTATTTGTGTGTCTTTTTGTTATGCCTGTCTGTGATTCAGCATCTCCACTATATGATGAGTGGCAACTTTCCTTTTCATAATATTGTTACATTCTATCCTGGGTTTTCCATTATTTGAAATACCTGATTGTAAGAGTTTGAAAGGAAACAAAATGAAACTATCGCACAGGCACAGTCAGAGGTGAAGCAGGTGGCAGACTTTGGTTCTCTAGTAGAATACTAGGAAAATGCAATCATTCTATAATGGAGATTGCTTATAAAACACTTGTGTGGCCCAAACTGGATTACTGCTCAAGCATATGGGGCCAATACCAGATAGGACTAACAGAGGAGACTGAATATATACTGAGAAGGGCGCAACACAAATGGTCATAGGTTTGTCTGACCCATGGGAGGGTGTCATAGAGATGCTTTAAAAGTCAAACTGGCAGATGCTTGAGGCTAGATGCAAAGTACCCTGAGAAAATCTACTTACAAACTTTCAAGAACTAGCTTTAAATAATGAATCTTGGAATGTACTACAACACCCATTACATCACTCTCACAGTAATTAGAAGACAATATCCGACCAGTTACAGCAGACACAGAGGCATTTAAACAATAATGTGCTCCATACGTGGATGGAACAGAAAGAATCCACAATAACTGGTACAATGGGGTGGAAGTGCCCTCTGCCATGCACTTCACAGTAGTTTGCAGAGTACAGAAGTAAATTAACCTTGATTTATTTTAGTGCTATGTTTGCTGTTCTGCTCTTTCCGGTCCATCTCAATGTCTGAGATCAGAGATAAGCAGAATGGACCATTTAAAAATATCAACTTGGTTGCTTTTGTCTGATGAGAAGAATAGATCAGAACGACTAAAGATCTACAAGTGCACCATGTAGAATGAATTTTACACTTCTAGTATTAACTGGAATAACCCTAGGTATTTGGCTGCACACCTATGTGCCTGGACATGCTGCTTGAAACATTGTAAAAGGAAAGAAAATGAAAAAAAGTTGATTGTATGGGGACCAAGAGAACTAAACGACAAAGTAATTGGTACCACATACACAAAACATATCTGGAACCCACAGTCTAGGGGTAGCATTTTTGATTAGTAATAAAAACGTCATTGGTCCCAGGTTCAAAACCTGCCACTACTTAAATTTTGATTAATAATCACCATTGGCATCTGAAGACTTCGAGCATTGGAAGTCACCATCATTCTGCCAATGGCCTTGTCAAAGTGGGTGGAGGAGCAGACAGAGGTTCAGGGCACTCTCTTGTCCTTGGCGTGGGAACTGTGCTTAAAGGCAGAAGAATCAGCAATGATCAACAGCATGAGGATGCAGAATGCAATGGAAACCACTGCATAACATCTATCCACATGGCATGTGGCCTGTAACTGAAAAAGTGCCATGATGATCTCTCCATTGGCAAAATGTTCTGGAATAGTCCTCATTTGCATCTCTGGGAGGTGACTGCCAAGGGAGAGGTGATCATGAGAAAAAGATTCAATAACCAATTAAAGGTTCTATGAGTCAGGGCCTGGAATGTCAGAAGCTTGAACATGGTAGGGAAGGTAGAAAGTCTGAAAAGGGAAATGCAAAGGCTCAAGCTCAATGTAGTAGGAGACAGTGAAGTGAAATGGAAAGAAGATAAGGATTTCTTGTCAGGTGAGTATAGGGTGATATCAACAGCAGCAGAAAATGGTAGAACGGGAGTAGGAAATAGGAAGGTAGGGCAGAGGGTGTGTTACTGTGAACAGTTCAGTGATAGGGTCTGTCTTACCAGAAGCGACAGCAAACCAGCGCCAACAATGATAGTTCAGATATACATGCAGAGATCACAAGCTGAAGATGAGGAGATACAGAAAGTATATGAGGATATTGAAAATGTAATACAGTATGTAAAGCATAATCATGCCATATTGGATCTATGGAATATGTATCTCAAATAAATAAATAAAAACAAATAAAAGAAAATCTAAAAGTCATGGGGGACTGGAATGCAGTTGTAGGGAAGGAGTAGAAGAAAAGATTACAGAAGAATATGGGCATGGGACAAGGACTAAGAGAGGAGAAAGACTAATTGAGTTCTGTATTAAATTTCAACTAGTAACTGTAAATACTCTGTTCAGGAATCACAAGGGGAGGAGGTATACCTGGGAAAGGCCAGGTATGGGAAGATTCAGTTAAATTATATCATGGTCAGACAGAGATTCTGAAATCAGATATTGGATTTTAAGACTTACCCAGGAGCCGATATAGACTCAGATTACGATATAGCAGTGATGAAGAGTAGGCTGAAGTTTAAGAGATTAGTTGGGAAGTATCAACAAGCAAAGAAGTGGGATACTGAGGCACTAAGGAATGATGAGATGTGCTTCAAGTTCTCTAAGGCTATAGACATAGCAGTAAGGAATAGCTCAGTAAGCAGTACAGTTGAAGAGGAATGGACATCTCTAAAAAGAGCAGTCACAGAAGTTGGAAAGAAAAATATAAGTACAAAGAAGCTAACTGTAAAGAAACCACAAGGAACAGAAGAAATATCTCAGCTGATCGATGAGAGAAGGAAGTAAAAACATGTTCAGTGAAATTTGGAATACAGAAATACAAATCACTGAGGAATAAAATAAACAGGAAGTGCAAGAAAGGTAAAACAAAGTGGCTGCATGAAAAATATGAAGAAATCGAAAAAGAAATGAATGTCAGAAGGACTGACTCAGCATACAGGAAAGTAAAAACAATCTTTAGTGAAGTTAGAAGCAAGGGTGGTAACATTAAGAGTGCAAAGGGAACTCTGCTGTTAAATGGATGGGTGGAAAGAGTACACTGGAGGCCTCTACGAGGGGGAACATTTATCTTATGTTATAGAAGACACAGTAGTCAATTTACAAAAGATGGGGGATCCAGTATTAGAATCAGAATTTAAGAGAGCTTTGGACTTATGAATACATAAGGCAGAAGGGATAGATACCATTCCATCAAGATTGGTAACATCATTGGGGGAAGTGGCAACAAACCGGCTATTCAAGTTGCTATGTAGAATGTAGAGTCTGGCAACATACAATATGACTTTTTGAAAAATACTATCCACACAATTCTGAAGACTGCAAGAGCTGGCAAGTGCGATAATTATTGAACAATCGGCTTAACAACCCATGCATCCAAGTTGCTGACATAAATAATATACAAAAGAATGGAAAAGAAAATTGAAGATGTGTTCGATGGCGATCAGTTTGGATTTTGGAAATGTAAAGGCACCAGAGAGTCAATTCTGACATTGTGGTTGATAATGGAAGCAAGACTAAAGAAAAATCAAGACATGTTCATAGGATGTGTCAACCTGGAAAAGGCGTTCAACAATGTAATTTGGTGCAAGATGTTCGAAATTCTGAGAAAAATAGGGGTAAGCTATAGGTAGAGATGGGTAATATACAATATCTACAAGAGCCAAGAGGGAATAATAAGAGTGGATGACCAATAACAAAGTGCTCAGATTAAAAGGGTGTAAGACAGGGATGTAGTCTTTTTCCCCTACTGTTCAATCTGTACATCGAAGAAGCAATGATGCAAATAAAAGAAAGGTTCAGGAATGGAATTAAAATTCAAGGTGAAAAATGTCAGTTATACGATTCACTGATGACATTGCTATCCTGAGTGAAGAAGAATTACATGATCTGCTGAATGGAATGAACAATCTAATGAGTGCAGAATATGGATTGAGAGTGAATTTAAGAAAGACGAAAGTAATGAGAAGTAGCAGAAATGAGGACTGCAAGAAACTTAACATCAGAATTGATGGTCATGAAGTAGATGAAGTTAAGGAATTCTACTACCTAGGCAGCAAAATAACCAATGACGGAGAGAACAAGGAGGACATCAAAAGCAGTCTAGCACTGGCAAAAAGAGCATTCCTGGCCAAGAGAAATTTGCTTTAATCAAACATAGGTCTTAATTTGAGGAATAAATTTCTGAGAATGTATATTTGGAGCACAGCATTTAGGTCTTAATTTGAGGAATAAATTTCTGAGAATGTATATTTGGAGCACAGCATTGTATGGCAGTGAAACATGGATGATGGGAAAACAGGAACAGAAGATAATTGAAGCACTTGAGATGTGATGCTACAAATAAATGTTGAAAATTAGGTGGACAGATAAGGTAAGGAATGAGGAGGTTCTGTGCAGAATTGGAGAGAAAAGAAATATGTGGAACACACTTACAAGGAGAAGGGACAGGATGATAGAACGTCTGTTAAGACATCAGGGAATGACTTCCATGGTACTAGGGGGAGCTGTGGAGTGCAAAAACTGTAGAGGAAGGCACAGATTGGAATACATCAAGCAAGTTATTGAGGACATAGGTTGCAGTTGCTGCTCTGCGATGAAAAGATAGGCACAGGAGTGGAATTCATGGTGGGCTGCATAAAACCAGTCAGAAGACTGATCATTTAAAAAGAAGGAAAGATTAGACCATCAGGAAAGTCATTACTAAATGGTAGTGAACTCATGTAAGTATTTTACCACCTAGACTGGAAAATAAAAGGGCACAGATGTCCATAACATTGACAAATTTAAGAATTAAAAGCTGTTTTGGGAAATGTATGAAGAGGTTCCAAATCAGGCAGAAATTTAGATCAGAGGCAGATTTTGGAGGGGAGGGGAAGAACAAGAACACCTATGGTAAGAATCATACTCCTTGTCCCACCCATGTCCAACCCCCAGCTGACAAGAGATATGAATAAAACTACAGTATTATAAATATCACTGACGTAAACAAAGGGCAAAGTTGGGAAGAAATAGCAGAACACAAACATTACTGTGAGTTGTAAGCAACTACAGGAGATGCAAAAAGAGGAAAAAGCTGAGCTAGCATGTATTCCAGAGGTAGAGAGTGTCACTTGGACCTCACTTGTGACAAGAGGAAGACTGCCCACTACTCCCCCACCCTTCACTCCCAAGCCCAACTCCCCAGCAAGAGACAGAGACATGCATAAAGCAATGATCTAATGAGTAATATTCTTCAAAACAGATGATACACAAAAGTGTAACATACCTGATTAGAAATTCTTTGGTGGTCAGTGTGGATGACAGCACGATGAGCACGCTGGGTGCCTACATGGCATGCAGCAAGGTGAGCGAGGTCCGCAGCAGGGCCCACACCGTGGTGGACAACGGGGTCCACATGATGGTCTACAACAGGATCTACAAGATGAACAACAGCACAGTCTGCCGGTAGGAGGACAGCATCTGTAAAAGTAGAGAATATAGAATCACTTACTGAGGATATACAGCAATTAGGGGGTGATGGAGGGGCTGGGGCACACAGGCAAGCAGGGCATACATGACAGCATACAGTAGGGTCTTCAGGCTGGGATCAGCATCATTCAAATGAATGTAAGCAGCAGCTGCAGAAGCAGAGAAAAAGTAAGTGACTGACTGAGTACAGACAGAGAAGTAGAAACAGCAAATAAATGAAAGGCAGGCTGTGTGGTGTGTGGCTGAGTATGGATAGAATATGCAGGGGAGTAGACAGAGCAGTGTACATGCTGTTGGATATGTGCTGCAGATGGGAAAGTAAGGGACACAGCAGGATCAGGAAATAGAGAGAATGGAAGTTCAGCTCAGGCTGAGCTTCGACACTGGAGCGTGGAGCATGTCCCTAGTCCAACACCTCCTGACTTGCCCTCACGTGAAGCCTGGTAGGAATAAGATGGGCACTGTATAAATGACAGTGGAAGGATGTGGGGGGGGGGAGGGGGGGGGGGGGAAGGGGCAAGGGTTAAAAGCAAAGTACTGTTTAAATTTAATACTGTGTGTCCAACTAATATGGAAACCTATCATTAGTGTGGTGCAGTATTCAGTCCAAGTATATCTATTGACTATGGCAGCAAAATATGAAAAATAATTAATGTTGTCAGTTGCAACAAGACTTGGGTCACATGATGCTGTATTCAAAGCAACCATCAGATAAGTATGTAATGGGATTACGGAGACAGTGTAGAATGATTCAGCAACCATACATTGTAGGAAATGGTAAGTTGTATCATCATCAGTAACTATCACACCAGCTTAGAGCCCACTCTCCTCAAAGGGCACATAAAATTAAAATTATAATACCAACAACTACATGTTTATCATGAGAATGAAAATTTATTTTCTGGTTGACACATAATGTTGTATGAAACATCCTAATTAGGACTGCCTCCATGTACACATTGCAAAAACACAACTAATACCATACTTAGAAACAACCTAACAACTTTTTTCAAATATCTTTTACCTTGTTAACCTTCACAATGGAGCCTGAGTCTAACTAAACAAGGCCACTGGCTATGGGCCAGTTCAAGCTATTTCTAATCCCTAATAGTCTAGATGAATAATCACAATACATTCACAACAAAGACTAAAGCATTTTTGTAATATTATTATGCACCAGTATAAATAAAACAAGTTTGTTTCTTTATCTTTAAATTATTGAATATTTTTGCCATATTATAAAAGTTTTTGATAGAAAAGAGCAAGACTGCTATTTTGTAGGTATTATACAAAACTATAGAGAACTGTGAGTCTTTTAAGGCTTCTGTGTTGAACCAAATAGGGCACTACCTGGCAGAGTTATTTAAACCACTCTCAAATGAAATAAGCATTACTGCGATAAGAGTACATGATAAAATGAGTATGGCTCTGTGGAAAGATGAAATGAACTGCAGAGTCTATGTATACAATTTGTCGTGAGGTATCCTGAAATTCATTTACATTGTAATCTCCACAACAAAATAATTTCCTTCCTGGAGATACCTTAGACAGTAATTCAAAAAATGTTATGCATACATCAAGAAAAGTTTTACATCACCCCCGTTCCCAGAATTCCTGAAGATAGATGTTGACTGTGGATATTGTATCAGAGACGCAGTACCTTGAACTTTTCAGAGATGTCACTAAACCCACCCAAAGATGTAAACAACCATGCATGAGCAGCACCTGTTAGGCAGAGGAGGTCTGACAGCCAATCAGTTCCAGTCATTCCACCAGGAAGGAGGTACAGACTCATGTTGTCTGCAGTTCAATCATGCCTAGACGGTCAATAGCACAGTTCGATTACATTCACAGTTACTTTTTGCCAGGAAGGGCTCTCAACAAGGGAAGTGTCCAGGCGTCTGAGTGAACCAAAACGATGTTGTTTGGACATGGAGCAGATACAGAGAGACAGAACTGTCGTCGATGACATGCCTCACTCAGGCTGCCCAAGGACTACTACTGCAGTGGATAACCACTACCTAGGGATTATCGCTCAGAGGAACCCTGACAGCAATGTCACCATGTTGAATAATGCTTTTCATGCAGCCACAGGACGTCATGTTATGACTCAAACTGTGCACAATAGGCTACATGATGCGCAACTTCACTCCCGACATCCATGGCGAGGCCCATCTTTGCAACCACGATACCATGTGCAGTGCAGTACAGATGGGCCCAACAATATGCCATATGGACTGCTCAGGATTGGCATCACGTTCTCTTTACTGATGAGTGTTACATATGCCTTCAACCAGAGAATCGTCGGAGACATATTTGGAGGCTACCCGGTCAGGCTGAACGCCTTAGACACCTGTCCAGTGAGTGCAGCAAGGTGGAGGTTCCCTGCTGTTTTGGGTTGGAATTATGTGGGGCTGACATATGCCACTGGTGGTCATGGAAGGTGCCGTAATGGTTGTACGATACGTGAATGCCATTCTCCGACCGATAGTGCAACCATATTGGCGAGGCATTGCGTTCGTCTTCATGGACGACAATTCGCGTCCCACTCGTTCACATATTATGAATGACTTCCTTCAGGATAATGACATCTTGAGTGGCCAGCATGTTCTCCAGACATGAACCTTATCAAACATGCCTGGGGTAGATTGAAAAGGGCTGTTTTTGGACAACATGACCCACCAACCATACTGAGGGATCTATACCGAATCGCCATTGAGGAGTGGGACAATCTGGACCAACAGTGCCTTGATGAACTTGTGGATAGTATGCCACGATGAATACAGGCAAAAATAAATGAAAGAGGACTTGCTACTGGATATTAGAGGTACTGGTGTGTACAGCAATCTGGACCACCATCTCCGAAGGTCTCTCTGTATGGTGGTACAATATGCAATGTGTGGTTTTCATGAGCAATAAAAAGGGCAGAAATGATGTTTATGTTGATCTCTATTCCAGTTTTGTGTACAGGTTCTGGAACTCTTGGAGCCGAGGTGGTGCAAAACTTTTTTTGATGTGTGTACATCAGTACCATGTAGTTCTTGATATTGTAAGATACGGAAAGAATGATATACATGTCTACGAAAACTGTGCAGAAAACTTATTTAACTGGTATTGTCTCTCCTTACTTTATTCCAGTAGTTGCAAGAACAAAAGTTCTTCCTATTAGAATTGTAACATTCATAATAAGAAAACATTCTTGGGGCAAAATTTCCAGTCTCAACCTTTGACAGTTATGATGACATTGATGATGGTGTTGGACTTAGGTTGCTCCAGTGTGGTAATCAGTGCCCTTACTGCATATCAGTACATACATCTAATGGCTTGACAAATGTCTATTCTCAAAAGTGAAATTGATGCAATGATTCCTCTGCTTGTTCAATGGATGGGTGACTACTTGAATTAAAAACAGGGGCTGAACAATCTACTCAGAGGTCATTGCTTTCCTCTCGCCAATATTTTGGGTAGGAGAATTGACACTTTACATACTTTAAAATACCTGTTACACAGTTGCCACTGTCAGATAGAATGGGGAATAAGTCTCCAGCCAAGCAGAAGGCTGCCCTAATGTCAGTTTATGAAATGCATATTAAAATTGTTATAACTTCAAGTTGAACAAATATATTTCAAGGAAGATGCAATACACAGATCAAGTAAACAGAGTAAGACATGTGTACACTTTAACAGTCAAATCATAACTGAGTCCGAGTCTAGCGGCTGCGGGCTGGCTAGCCGCTTAGGTGGCGCTGCTGCTGCATGGCTGGCAGACAGCGCCGCATGTAGAGGACGCACGTAACCGCGTGGCGGCACTTTTAAAGATCGGCAAGTCACAACACTTTTCCCCCTTTGAAGTTTTTGTACAGGTCTTGATGGAGGTGGCCTGTAGATTGCTAACATCCATAGGTGTTGTTTGACTGGCCATCAATTCTCGTGGAGGAGGCTTCCCGTACAGATGGAAGTGTCCCCGATGATAACAGGTCGAGATGACAGGAGACATGGGGGCCAAATTTGCTGGGGCCCCATGCACCAATCTGCCCATTGCGGCAAGTCCGGTTGTTATGACAGGAGACATGGGCGATGTGTCCACGTCCATAGGAGGAGGCGGCGGCTAGAGTTGCTCCGACAGATGATCGTCATCTGGTTCCTGCATGGGCACGTCTCCTGGTGGCGTCAGTTCTTGTGCTGGCACCAATATGATGGTGAGAGGACTGTGTTGTCAGTAATGAGAGATTCCAGTATCCCAAGCGTCAGGTAGAGCCGAAGGTGGTGTAGCGGCATCCAGAACAGGCGTTGCCGGCACACGAGGCCAAAGCTGGTATGAATGACGCACTGCAACATCCATGTCCATCTGGATTTCATACAGGCTTTGGCCACGGTGTCATAAGATGCGGCCAGGACTCCATTTTGGCCACCTGCCATATCCCCGTATCCATACAAGGTCATCGGCGGTGAACTGGCCAAGCGAAGGCACCCACGGCCGTGAGGTGAGCCCACGCGGCCGTGAGGTGAGGCCACAGAAGATGAAGTAGCGCGAGGCTGTCACCCATGTCAGAGCTCAGCCAGGCTGTGGTCGCCCATGGGGGTGAAACGGCTGTCAGCCATGTCAGAGCTCAGCCAGGCTGTGGTCGCCCATGGGGGTGAAACGGTAAGAAGCCAGAAATTGGAGAAGCGCGTCATCAGCAGTAGAAGAAGTCAGCAGTTTCCTCATCTGAGCCTTAAATGTACGGACCAATTGTTCAGCCTCACCGTTTGACTGTGGATGGAACGGAGGGGCCGTGACATGCATGATGCCGTGATGGGCACAAAAATCCACAAAATCAGAAGAGGCAAATTGCGGACCATTATCAGTAACAAGAGTAGAGGGAAGGCCTTCCAAAGAGAAAATGCGAGCTAGAGCATTAGTGGTTGCTGCGGTGGTAGGCGATGTGCAACGGACAATGAAAGGAAAGTTAGAGTAGGTGTCAATAACGAGAAGCCAATAAGTACCTAAAAAAGGTCCTGCGAAGTCAGTATGAGTACACTCCCAGGGCTTCTCAGGCAAAGTCCACAGTGACAAAGATGACTTTGGGGCGGCGGCCTGTGATGCACAAGTGCTGCAGGCAGCGACCATGTGTGCGATTTCAGAGTCGATGCCGGGCCAGTACACATGACGGCGCGGCAGAGATTCTGTGTGAGAGACACCCCAGTGCCCTTGGTGAAGGAGGTGCAAGACTGAAGCATGCAAAGACGCAGGTACCACAACACACGGCGAAGCATTTTCGATGGAAAGGAGGATAACACCATCCCTAGCCGTGAGTCGGTAACGCAAAGCATACTAGTTCCGCAACGGATCAGAAGTCTTAGCGGATGGACGATCTGGCCAACCCTTCTGAATACAGCGTAAAACCCGGGAGAGGGTAGGGTCAGAACCAGTAGCAGCCATCAGCTGGTCCCCGGTGATGGGGAACCCATCCACAACCCGCTGCTCGGCAACATCCAGGTGGAAACACAAAAGTTCGTCCCTATCGAATGCCAGATCAGCACCCACGGGAAGGCGAAACAGTGCATCAGCATTCACATGTTGAGCTGTCAGTCGGAAATGAATCTCATAATTGGAACGAGACAAGTAAAGAGCCCAATGCTGGAAGTGGTGTGCAGCCTTGTCGGGAAGTGACGTTGATGGATGAAACAAGGAAACAAGTGGTTTGTGATCCATAACAAGATGAAATTGTTGTTGGATCCATAGAGAAAAACACCAAACTTATGAAGAGCATAAATAATGGCCAAAGCTTCTTTTTCAATTTGAGAATACTTTTGTTGGGCATCCGTAAGGGTTTAAGAGGCATAAGCAATGGGTTGTTCAGAACCGTCAGAAAAACGGTGCGCAAGGACTGCACCGACCCCGTATTGAGAGGCGTCCGTGGCAAGAACAAGTTGTTGGCCAGGTTGATAAGTAGCCAGGCACGGGGCCTGTTTCAGCATAGTCTTCAATTTCTGGAAAGCTGCATCGCATGACGCGGACCAGTGAAAAGGCACGTTTTTATGCAACAGGCGATGCAACGACTGAGCCACCAAAGCAGCAGATGGTAAAAACTTGTGATAGTATGCAATTTTCCCCAAGAAGGCCTGCAGTTCCTTAACAGATGTAGGGCAAGGAAGGGCATCGATCGCAGCGACAGTTTGCTGAAGCAGACAAATACCATCCCGAGAGAGTTGAAACCCCAAGTACGTGATAAGTGCCTGAAAAAATTTTGATTTCTGAAGATTACACTTAAGAACGGCAGTCTGTAAGACATGAAAAAGTGTGCTGAGATTTTGAAGATGTTCATCAGTGGTGGAGCCAGTGACAACAATGTCGTCCTGGTAATTTATTCACCCAGGGACAGTGAGCAATAATTGTTCCAAGAATCGCTGAAAGAGAGCAGGGGCGCTGGTAACCCCAAATGGCAATCATTGGTATTGATAGAGGCCGAAAGGCGTGTTAAGGACCAGAAACTGCCAGGAAGCAGCGTTGAGAGGAAGTTGATGATAAGCTTCTGACAGGTCAAGTTTAGAAAAATACTGGCCTCCAGCAAGTTTAGTGAACAATTCTTCAGGTTGAGGCATAGGGTACATGTCGATAAGGCATTAAGCATTTACAGTGGCTTTGAAATCGCCACAGAGATGAATATCACCATTTGGCTTAGCAATGACAACGACAGGAGAGGACCACTCACTGGAAGTGACAGGAAGCAAGACCCCTGAAGCAGTGAGACGATCCAACTCCCATTTGTCCTGATCACAAAGGGCCACAGGAATGGGCCGAGCCCGAAAAACTTAGGCCGAGGAGTGGGTTTAAGTGTGATATGAGCTTCAAAGTCATTTGCATGGCCTAACCCAGGAGAAAAAAGGGACGAAAACGTCATCGACAAGGAATCCAATTGAGGATAAGGAATAGCATCAGAGATGATATTGACAGTCATCTATGGAGAACCAAAACACGTGAAAGGCAACAAAACTAAAAAGATTATCCGCGTTACTATGGTCGACTACAAATATGGGAACAGTGTGAACGACAGGTTTGTAAGATACCTCAGCATCAAATTATCCCAAGGGAGAAATCTTCTGTTTATTGTAAGTCTGTAATTGCCTAGTGACAGGTGACAGGATTGGAGAACCCAAAAGATATGTCTGAGAATTGATGATAATGGCAGCAGAACCAGTATCCACCTGCATGCAAACATCTCAACCAAGTATTTGGACAGTGAGGAATAATTTCTCTGAAAGGGAAGAAGTACAGTTGACAGACAACACAGAATCAGAATCAGCGTCATGTTCATGAACATCATGTATAAAGTCGGATTTCCAAACGGATGACACATGACCCTTTTCTTTGCATTTGTGACACACGGCCCAACGTTGTGGACAATCTCCTCATGAATGTTTCGTAAAACATGAAGGAAGTTGCCGTGGGTTTTGCTGCAGTTTCTTAGAGGCTTGTTTATGGTTAGGCCGAGGCTGTGCTTCCAAGTGTACTGGGGCCATGTCGGCCGGCGGGGACACACCACACGCTTCGTCAACATTGCACAGAGGTTGTATTTCCCCGACGTCACCCCATGCCTCTATTTTCGCTCCAGCGCGTGAGAAATTTCAAAAGACTGAGCGATGGATAGGACTTCATCTAGAGTTGGATTTGCCAACTGAAGGGCACGTCACCTAACTTCTTTGTCGGGCCTCGATTGGATAATAGCATCCCGTACCATGGAATCGGCGTAGGATTCTTTGTGAACTTCAGTAACAAATTGACACTTTCTACTGAGGCCGTGAAGTTCAGCAGCCCAAGCGTGATAGGATTGATTTGGTTGTTTTTGACAATGATAAAAGGCAACACAAGAGGCTACCACATGCGTTTGCTTTTGAAAATAGATGGACAGATGTGAGCACATTTCAGCAAAGGACAAAGACGCAGGATCTTTCAAAGGAGCCAATTGCGACAACAACTGATACATTTGAGGTGAAATCCATGAAAGGAACAGAGACTTACATGTTTGTTCGTCCGCTACATGAAATGCCACGAAGTGCTGTTGAAGACGTTTTTTGTAATTAGACCAGTCTTCCGCCGTCTCATCATAAGGAGGAAAAGGAGGTAGAGATGATGACAAGAGACGCTCCGCATTTGATGCCACGACGAAATCACAAATCGCATTTGTGAGAAGTTGCTGTTCTATGAGACCTTGCAATAGTTGCCCTAAAGTAGCCATGGAAACATGGGGGTCAACGATGGAAAAGAAAAATCCCATCCTCATTGCCAATCGTTATAACTTCAAGTTGAACAAATATATTTCAAGGAAGACGCAATACATGAAAGTCACAGATCAAGTAAGCAGAGTATGACATGTGTACACTTTAACAGTCAAATCATACTGAGTCCGAGTCTAGCGGCCGCTGGCTGGCTGGCCCCGTAGGTGGCGCTGCTGCTGCATGGCTGGCAGACAGCGCCCCATGTAGAGGACATGCATAACTGTGCGGCGGCACTTTGAAAGATCGGCAAGTCACAACAAAAATAAACTGTATCAAAGGTGGAATTCCACAGGCTTCTCATATTGATATATCATACCACTGGAGGAGGAGACTATGGATCAATGGCATATTCTTAACCTGTTGAGCATCATTTCCTTCCACTGGTGTGGTTGGCATGAGGTTCACCATGGCTAGGTGATTGATTTGATTAACTGCAGCTCATTGTTCACTACTTCCAACCACTCATCTTCCCACTGATGCATAATATCCCTGTGACACAAGACCTACCTGTCCCAAAGTGTGATGATAGCATGCACTACTGAACACTGAAATCACATTCTGTCCAGGAACATGAAACATGGTGATGGGCAGTGTAATGCATGGCAGGATTCACATGGTGTACTACATGGGTTTCATTTGATTCAACAACAGTGGCTGCAGGTAAGTGGACAGCAGGCTCCTTGGACAAGAAGACAGAAGCTGCAAAAATTGCCAATGGGTGTTCAAGGGACATTTCCAATTTCCAAGGACCACTGCTTTATTGAATTGTAAAGTTCTTAATTTTTCTTGATGACAGTGCACCCCCCCCCCCCCCTCCTGCGTCTCTCACTCTCTCTCTCTGTCTCCCTCTCTCAAAAATGTTATTCATAAACTCCTATTACTTTACTTCCACACACATGGCCAGTATCTTTAATAACCAGATATTCCATTGGAATGGTTTAGTACAGTGTCAGTTTTTTAATTTTCAAATCTTTATTTGCCCTGGGATGCAGAAAGAATGATACTTCCTCCCCATGTTGTTGTGCAATGTTAAGAATGTTATGAATGGATTATGGTCTTTGGTAAATGCAATTGCACTACAGGAACAAATCAGTAGAAAGTATCTGCTTGTATCTAGACATTACCAGGCTGGCAGCAAGCAAGATATAGGAACAAATCTCATTCAAACTATGTTCTGTTACATGCAATGTAGGTAAGGTACACACAGTCTTTGGCAGCATAGGATGAGATTTATGTATTTTAGAAAAGCTTCCAACCCACTATTTAAAAACTTAAGTATTATCAAATCTTATCTTCTCTATGTACATAAATTGAAATTTTCTGCTTGCTCCTGTCACTGAGTGTATGGGCTAATCTCAGGTATTTTGAGCCAATTTTGAGTAATAGATAGACTGATTCGTGAGGAAGGTTCATGTATATAATGTGTAAACATGGAAATTGGCAGAACTGTGAATAATTAAAGTCTGCTACCACTGTGTGAAAATGATGAAATTGCTGTCTGGTGGTACAGCTGTCATACCTTCAGACAACAGTGAAGCTCGACCAGAATCCAAGAATACGAATCTGGCCCGGTCAGAACATGGATTTTTCAGTGTCTTGTAACCTAGCGTTCACCTTTTGATGATGTGTACATTTCATCAGAACTGATACGGGCATTAAATTCCATGTTAAATTGTAGGTCTTATTTTCTGAAGACTGAATCAAAGTGGGGTTTGGTGGTCTAACAGTAAAGTGTGGGCTTGGTTAGCGTAATATCATAGAATCAAATCCTGGTCAGACAATGGATTTTTATCTCTGTTTTTCAACCTACCAATCACCTCTGAATGATGTGGAGTTTTGCCAGAAGCAAAATGCGTTTCAGATTTCACATTAAACTGTAGGTCACCTTTCGCGATTGGATAACTGGGTAGCCACTGAAGTGATATCTAATTGAAAGACTTCCACCAGAACAAGATCCACACAAAATTATTATTGGGTATGAGGCATGTTTTTTAAGTAAGTACTGTTTTGAAATAAAAATAAAACAATGTAGAATTTTCTTAGCAATTTTGTTTTTACTTAAAAGCCTGTAATTTAATATATTTTTCTACACAATTTCCATCTATATTAAGTCATTTATCATATTATACAACCAGCTTTGAATTCCAGCCTTGAAGAAAACTGCCACCTGAGCAGAACTTTTAATAATTTAAATGTTCTGTAACAATTGCATAAAGCACACTTCATAATACATAACGACATTCATCACGTAATGTCGAAATCATAAAGCATTTGTTCTCTCTCAGTTTTTTATCAACTTTCTCTACAAAATCGTCAATAATGACTGAAGGTCATACACTTCACTTCATTTCTAATCATGCACATTCCTACAGCCATCTTCAAAAGATCTCAGCCATTTCTGTACCATCCCATCACTCATAAATGTCAAGAAATGTGCTTTATGCAATTGTTACAGAGTGTTTAAATTATTAAATGCTCAGGCAGCAGATTTCCTTGAGGATGGTATTCAAAGGTGGTTTTATGATGCAACAAGTGCTCTAACCGTCTTAGGAATTATGTAGAAAAGTAGATTAAATCACAGGCTATCATGTAAAAATAAAATTACTACAAAAAGTCTACTTGTTTTACTTTTATATCAAAATGATACATACTTCAATGGATTTAACAAAAGCATTTGATCTAATAGACCATGAAATTCTCCTAAGAAAGTTAGAGTGGTATGGTGTAAGAGGCCTGCCACATGAGTGGCTGAAATCCTACATAGAAAATCGCTCTCAGATAACAGAGGTAAAACACATGGGAAAAAACGAACTCCAAGCTTATCAATCGAAACCTTCCACATTAACCCATGGTGTACCACAAGGCTCAATTTTAGGTCCCTTTCTCTTCCTAATTTTCATAAACGACTTCCCCCTACACGTTCAACACTCCGAACCAGTGCTATTTGCAGATGACACAAGCATATTCATTGAAGGTGAAAATGAAATGGCTCTAAGTTTAAATGCTAAAGTCACAAGTGAAAATGTCTCAGAGTGGTTTATGAGGAATAAATTACTGATAAACCCTCAAAAAACAGTCGTCTTACACTTCCATACACAACAAAATAAAAACCCACTAAAACCAAACATGTCAATGGAAAACCAAAGAATTAACAGTGTCAGTGAAGCAAAATTTCTTGGCATCTACTTACAAGACAATCTTAAATGGAATTCCCACATCACTTCATTAAATTCTAAACTATCCAAAATGACTTATGCGATGAGGATTATATGGAACAACACAAGTCCTGAAACAGTTAGAGCAGTGTATTACGCTTGCATACACTCCCTATTAAGATATGGCATCATATTCTGGGGAAATTCTCCTCATTGCATAACCACATTCCGGAAACAAAAAAAGATTGTGAGGGTAACGAAAAATGCCAACAGCCGAAAATCATGCAAACCATTCTTTAAAGAACTGGGGATTCTACCCCTACCATGTATCTATATACTAGAAGTTGTAATGTTCCTAAAAAAAAGCATGCTAAAAAATGGAAATGTATTTATTCAAAATAAATCTGTACATGAACACCATACAAGGGCAAATAGTGACATACACAGACATCATTGTTATACCACACTGTGCAAGAAAGGTGTATATCACTCAAGTTCACATTTGTTTAATAAGCTGCCAAGTAACCTAAAGGCCATAAACAAAATCCATAGCTTTAAAAAATCTGTAACATCATATCTCTTGGAAAACTGTTTTTACTCAGTAACACAGTATCTTGAAAAATAAGTTGGTTGTAACAATATAAAAATGTAATGTAACAATATAGCAATATAAAAATGTAACAATTTATAAATGTAATGTATACACCAATGTAACAGTATATTAATGTAATATCATTTTGTCCAACATCTAAGGTATGGTATATGTACCACAAAGATTCAGGACGTAAATAAATAAATAAATAAATAAAAAGCCTCATATATGCATTGTCCTTCTATAAATGTTATTAATTGCAGTCTTCTGTTGCTTTTTTCTGCCTATGTGAGGCAAATCACAGGAATTATTGTAGGTATTCTGATAACATTTTCAGAAATAGATATATTGATTCACGAGGAAGGTTTGTGTGCATAATTTATAAATACAGGGTTATTACAAATGATTGAAGCGATTTCACAACTATACAATAACTTTAAATGATTGAAGCGATTTCACAACTATACAATAACTTTATTATTTGAGATATTTTCACAATACTTTGCACACACATACAAAAACTCAAAAAGTTTTTTTACGCATTCACAAATGTTTGATATGTGCCCCTTTAGTGATTCGGCAGACATCAAGCCAATAATCAAGTTCCTCCCACACTCGGCGCAGCACGTCCCCATCAATGAGTTCGAAAGCATCGTTGATGCGAGCTCACAGTTCTGGCACGTTTCTTGGTAGAGGAGGTTTAAACACTGAATCTTTCACATAACCCCACAGAAAGAAATTGCATGGGGTTAAGTCGGGAGAGCGTGGACATGAATTGCTGATCATGATCTCCACCACGACTGATCCATCGGTTTTCCAATCTCCTGTTTAAGAAATGCCAGACTTCATGATGGAAGTGCGGTGGAGCACCATCCTGTTGAAAGATGAAGTCGGTGCTGTTGGTCTCCAGTTGTGGCATGAGCCAATTTTCCAGCATGTCCAGATACACATGTCCTGTAACGTTTTTTTCGCAGAAGAAAAAGGGGCCATAAACTTTAAACCGTGAGGTTGCGCAAAACGCGTTAACTTTTGGTGAATTGCGAATTTGCTGCACGAATGTGTGAGGATTCTCTACCACCCAGATTCGCACATTGCATCTGTTAACTTCACCATTAAGAAAAAATGTTGCTTCATCACTGAAAACAAGTTTCGCACTGAACACATCCTCTTCCATGAGCTGTTGCAACCGCGCTGAAAATTCAAAGCGTTTGACTTTGTCATCGGGTGTCAGGGCTTGTAGCAATTGTAAACGGTAAGGCTTCTGCTTTAGCCTTTTCCGTAGGATTTTCCAAACAGTCAGCTGTGGTACGTTTAGCTCCCTGCTTGCTTTATTCGTCGACTTCGCGGGCTACGTGTGAAACTTGCCCTCACACGTTCAACCGTTTCTTCGCTCACTGCAGGCCGACCCGTTGATTTACCCTTACAGAGGCATCCAGAAGCTTTAAACTGCACATACCATCGCCGAATGGAGTTAGCAGTTGGTGGATCTTTGTTGAACTTCATCCTGAAGTGTCGTTGCACTGTTATGACTGACTGATGTGAGTGCATTTCAAGCACGACATACGCTTTCTCGGCTCCTGTCGCCATTTTGTCTCACTGCGCTCACGAACACTCTGGCGGCAGAAACCTGAAGCGCGGCTTCAGCCGAACAAAACTTTATGAGTTTTTCTACGTATCTGTAGTGTGTCGTGACCATATGTCAATGAATGGAGCTACAGTGAATTTATGAAATCGCTTCAATCATTTGTAATGGCCCTGTATTTTTGGCAAATTGACTGAACTGTAGTGTACTACAGTCCCCATCCTCATGTCTTACATCTTCATGTGAAGGCTACTCTCAGGAATTGCTATAGAGATTTTGATACTCACAGCAGACTGGCACAGCGGCACTTTCTGGGCACACCTTGCATTGGTAGCGGGTTGTGGTTGGGGAGTCCACTCATTCCTGCAGGCACTGCAGTACACCAATAAACGGTGCATGCTGCTTAAATTATTTGATTCAGGAGATTATATTCAGTTACCTAACATTGTTGTCTGAATTTTGATCATAACTCTACACAGTGTCCCATAAATAGGATTACCTCTATGCCAGATATGTCTCTGGCTGTAGATAGTTAGTGCTCCTGGGTGGGTCACTTGTGTTTTAAAATCTAGAGCTCTCTTAGAATTTTACAGAATACTTTGAGTAACATTTAACCTTAAATTGTTTGTACTAATTTTTAAAAAATGCAAGCAGTGCCAGTAGGGTGAGTATTTTTGTATGTACCAGTCATTGCCACTAGTGTACCAGTCATTGACAGTTACATGAACATATATTTAAATGATTCTAAATCACTCTACAGCAATTAGGATATGAAAATATGTGTTGAATTAGGGAACAATACAAAAAGTACTACACCATTCTCCAAACAGAACTCACACAAGTGTAAAATCAAGTGGGATACACAATCCTCAGTGAAAAATAGGTCATTACATTTCTTATTCATTTATCCATGGCAGGAATGCATTTGCACATATTCCAAGAATGTGGGACCATACATCCAACAACTTGCAGATCATTCAATCCCTCATTATTCTTAGTGCACAGATAACTATTACACCAGGTTTTCTCTCATATGGAAATTAATGATAGCAGGAGCAAGCTTACCAGCTTTGCTGTTACAAGTACAGTCAGATTTTCTTTCTCACCATACCCAACACTGTGTAGAATTTTGTTATTCCCTTACAAGCGATCATCTGAATGGAAAACTCTACTTGTGTCATTTGCTATTTCCAAAATTTTTTTTTCTTTCAAATGCTGTTATATACCTGCAAAGCAGTTACAAATTTGTTGCTCAGTCACATTTTCACAGGACGTCATCAAGTTCTGTGTTGTTCTCTCACTTGGAATTGTAGATTTTTCCATAAATGATATTATACTGTATTTTACGGACTACAAGATGCTACAAGATGCACCTTAATTTGTAAGCTGTTTTTTTTTAAATAACATTTTTACCATTTTTATTATTAGATTGCTAAGCCAGACTTAAAGAAAGTTTAGTTTATAAAACAGAACTGATCTTTAAACTCCCTGAAAATCATCATCTTAGCTTTCTTCTTCTTCTTCCTCTTATATTGTCATTGTGTTAGCAAGCTTGTGAATCCCTGCAACTCACGTTCGTCACATCAGTGCACTGCTGCTGTTAGTTGAATCCAGTATTGCCAAATAGATATAGGCTTCCCACAGTATCAAATATAAGGCCTTTTTTAAGACTCATGGGAATTTTAAATCAAACACTGGACATTTTTATATTAATTTTGAGTATAGGATGAGACAATTTTTCGAACAAAAACATGCGTCTTATAATTCTCTTCAATTGATAGGCTAAATGGGTTTTGTCTTTTCATTTTACTTATTATTTACTGTACACAGCCCAGCAATATTTTTTTCATAATAGAATAGATCTCTTTTGCAGTTGACAAAAGATTCTAGACTAGAAAATTTTCTTCAGCCTCAGTCAGTATGGATGAAGGACTGAAATTACACCATTTGGGGCTTCTTGCACTTACTTAATAATACAGTGCCACCCTTTCTGCCTAGACAGCTTCTATAGCTTTGGTCATTTGTTAAGGCTTGTAATTTCTTTTGAGCCCTACACCTGGAACAAAATGCTCCAGTTATAGACAGCTGGTAATTTTCAAGTCATTGTCACCATGTAAATAACTGTAACCAAATATACCAAGCTTCGAAAGAAGCCCTTTCAGTGTCGCGGGCATGAATTTATTCGCACCACTTCATCTACTAGATGCAAAACCTGTTTTCATTGTACCCTCCTCCAATGGTCCCATAGATTAGTACCAACTATTATTCTTGCCTCATTCAGATCCATTACAATCCGTTAGGGCCTAACGTTACCAGTAGGACTAGCAACGTGCTTTGTGAATAATGTCCACACTCTGTTACTATTTGTATGTGTTATCACCATGGTCCCAGTAATTATGCCTTTCAACATTGAGTCTGGTAACTGATGTATTATTATTATTATTCTATCGATGGGACATCACATCTATTACAGTTAGGGAAACAGTGTAATTCAAAAGCGAACATTTCACGATTAGCAATGTCGGGATGTATCATGCAGAACAATATCCATCAGAGGGGTAATGCATGTTAGGTGGAACAGAGTGCAGGACTGATGGTGTGTTTACACTTTATGTGCTGTTCACCAGACAGGGACTAGTTGCGAGCGGAGTTATGCACCCGTGACAGACTCCAACGTACATGCAGACTCCAATGTACATGCATACATGTATCAAATTTTCTCACTGTAAACCTCTAAACCAGTGTGGCATACACAAATGATGAATATGTGGATATGCTTGTGGTCCTTGGTGCGTCTGATAACCAGGCTGGTGTTGCAGCTCACGAATATATCCTCGTTGATGCCATCCAGAAAAAAAAAATGTGTTTAATCATCTGGAGCTGTGTCTTTGGGAGTCAGGTTCTCTCCTTCCATCATCACGTGACAGAGGTCATCCACGGACTCCCCATATTCCAGCTACTGAGAAAGCTGTTCTGGAGGTCATACACCAAGAGCCTCAGCGAAGTACATGTAGCATAACAAGGGAGCTGCATGTCTCGCAACACAAGGTCAGTAACGTTCTGCATGAGCATGGGCTGCACCCCTATCATTATGCTTTCATGCAACACCTGCATCCTGCAGATCGCCATCAGCGGATGCAGTTATTCTGTGAATGATTCCAACAACAACAGTAGCCAATGATGACTTCGTGATCAACGTAATGTGGTCAGATGAAGCAGCATTCCCTCATGAGGGTGTCTTCAACATGCACAATGCCCACCATTAATGTGAGGGTAACCCGCACATCACCCGCAACCATGAATATCAAGTTCACTTTGGTATAAAAATGGTTCAAATGGCTCTGAGCATTATGGGACTTAACTGCTGAGGTCATCAGTCCCCTAGAACTTAGAACTACTTAAACCTAACTAACCTAAGGACAACACACACATCAATGCCCGAGGCAGGATTCGAACCTGCGACCGTAGCGGTCGCGCAGCTCCAGACTGTAGCACCTAGAACTGCTTGGCCACTCCGGCCGGCCACTTTGGTGTATCGTGGATTTCTTCCTGTAGAGTCACCTGAAGGAGCACATGTACTCTACTCTGCCAATGAATGTGGAAGAATTGCTAGAGAATTGGTAGCTTATGTTCCTGCTGCTCTTGTTACTGTGGATGCAGCTTTGCTGCGAAGCATCAAGAGCTGTATGATATGGCAGGTTGCGCAATGTTTGGACATGCAGGGAGGTCACTTTGAGCATCTGATGTTCTGAGGACAATGTAATCTGTTTTGAAGATCATGCGGTCATTATTATTGTCACTGGTTGCTAATGTGTGACATCTGAGTGCTCATATTACATGTAGTATAAATGACAAATAGATGTTGTGTTATTGTACTGTGCTATCATCTTTAGCATCTCAAAATTGATATTGTTTTTATAGTTATTCTGTTGTATGACAGGTTATTTGTTTGAACTGTCTATTTCTTATTTATCTAACCATGTATTTGATTTGTTCAGCATTAAAAAATGTTGTAAATTTAGGATACATGTGACCTAAGAAACAGTGTATACTACAGTATGAAATGTCAGAATCAAATTCCACTCTTTGACGTTCTTTTTTGCCGGATGTACTCGTTGGACGAAATTTTGTGACAGACATTTTTTTATCGCTGACATGTGAGGAGATGCACTGTGAAGCCCAAGTGCACAAATTTTGCTTCACCCTGTGTATAATGTGCAGAGTATGGTGTAGGTTTTATAGATATCTCATTGTGAAGTCCACGTATGTAGTCTGAGAATAAAGCCTGGCTACCAAGTATGTTTCTTGATCAAGTGATGATGGTTCTGCTTATTTTATTAACTGTAGACCTCACTGCATTTCACTGCAGAAACAACTTGCACTTTTGTTTGGCTATGTTGGACCATGACAACGCTTTTTATGGTTGTCACTATGCACTTTCACGTCTACTGGTTATGTTGACCCATTCAGGAAGGCAAAGCTAGCTTCAAGCTGGTTAAACGAAAGCTATTTTTGTAATGTTTTGTCTAAACAAACAAGAAAAATAAATGCTCCATATATTGTACTTGACCTGACTCATAAAAGAAGTATGTGAAATCTTAGCATGATGTACAAAGATCCAACCAAGTGACTATTATCTCCAACTTAAAGGGATGTTTCCCAATGTAACATCTTCAGTGCATTAACTGTAAGTTGACCAATCTGTTCCCTACTTCTGAAATGGTAGAAGAAGGAAGGCACAGGCCAGTAGTCATTTTTTGTTTTTGTGGAGGCCAACATTTTCTAACTGACAGTACTATGTAAGGTACCCATTGTTATCTTCTGTGTTACTGTTTTGTACTTCACTTCACTATATGTCATACTGTTTCTTTTCCTTGTGATCCTCTTCTTTTTCAAGGCCTTATCCTGTATCATCACAAGGCCATTATGTTAATCTGGATTCGTTTATTCAGTGGTTGGATTTTGTCTGAGACTGGCACACCTCTCTGAATGCTGGATGCAGCATGCCAATATGCCTGTGGCTATCCAACAGGTTTCCTTTTTTGTGATAAGTTTACATAATTGTTACAGTTGGGATCTTTAAGATGTCAAGACATAAGAAAATTTCAGTTTTGATAATAAACAACAATTAAGTAATTTTTACCACTGTGAATGACAGTTTTGTGTAAGGAATTATGACTCACATTTTAAAATGCCTCTAAAACGATCTTGATAACTTCATTTCATCCAACAAACTGTGTAAAAAGTGCAAGGAAACAGTGAAAATGGTATTCTGTGCAGGAAGTACAACACTATGCTTCAAAAATTGATCCTTCTGTGAGAAAAATTAGACAATTTGTACTAGAAAGTGGCACTATACGAATCCAAAAACTGTGAAAATGTGAGAATAAATACTTGTAAATTGAAGGAGAACATGAAAAAATATTTCTGAATACAGAAAGCCACCAGCTAAGGAAATAAATAATAAATCTACCACAGATGTATAAAAACCCAGAACTTTCATGTGCATGTGCAAAATCTCATCATCAATCAAATTTTGAACTTGCAGACCAACAGGAAGACAGCTGGAGCGAGACAGAAAAGGTAGGTGGGGATTATAATGTGGAGTCCTTAAAGCCTACACAGAATTGCTTATACCACCAAAACAATCATGGAAAACCACAGACAAGTGAATTGCAACCTAGTAATAAAGTTACAGAATGTACTCAAAGTAAAAGTCCAATAGAGGCAGTGAAAAGCTACCAGGAAAACACTGAGAAGAAAAATAAAATACTGGTTTGTGCTGACAGTCATGGAAGAGGAAACCCAGTTATGTTAAATGAAAGTGTGAATAACACATTTTCTGTTGTGGGTCTCACAAGTATCCTGGTGCTTCTCTTAGTGTTATTGCAGAAAATATTGCTGAGTAGTCAGTGGGAATGGGTACTAAAGACTATTTGGTGCTTTCTGGGGGGACAAATGACATCTACTGTAACAATGGGACCATAGAAGTTGAGAACCTTAAAAAATCGCTTTGTGATTTGCACCAATTCAATGTAGTAGTACGTAATGTACACAAACAATATGATCTTCTAGTTTGTCCTTTGTAAACACAGAAATTACAAAATTTAATAATGACTTTGATAGGGTATGTAGGGATCCAAAAATATAATACTTGTTGATATAAGTGGCCTACATATAGAGTGCCATACAAGACATGGCCTCCATTTCAATTATAGAAGCAAGAAACAGCCAGTGGAGTGTACAAAAAAAATCATGTATGTGTGGGATGTAATTTTATATTTTATTCTTCTGTCTACTCAAAGAGTGATTGACGCTCCAGGTTAATGAATTGCATTCTGGTAGGCATCGATAAAACATATGCAAATGTGCCCTCCAAAGCTGTGACTGTAGGATGTTGAATATTAAATGAAACAAAAATTAAAATGACTTTGATTTAATGCTATAAAGTGAATATTAAACTGTGGCGACATTAACATGATAACAGATAAATAAACAACTGAATGGCAACCTGTGGCAGCTTTAATATCCTTGGCATATCTAAAATATGGGTTGGGTGCAAAAGCTAATAATCATGCAAGAAATTTACTTATAATCGCGGAATGCCTAGTGATTGTCATAAGGTTAATTGAAGTAACTTGTACTATAGACAGGAAAAGCGTTCCACCTGTGGGTGAAGTTGAAAGCATACTGTTCCCTACTCACAAAATGGAGCTCTTCAACGTGAAGCCTGAACTAATCGAATTATGAGAAATTGACTCTAATTTCCCTGTACCTCGTCTTGCAGCTGCATTACAATCTCACCATATTATTGCAGGTGATGTTTCAAGTGGCTGCAGAATCAGTCATTGGTCGAACCAACAACCCTCACCAACAGCTAAGTCCCATTTAGTCCAAAATGTTTGTAAGTCCTCAGGAGGTTCTGTGGCAGCTCTCAGCATCAAAGTCAGATGGTGCAGGCTCTGGATTGATCTTTATCTCAGAACTCTCCCTTCTCATTTACAATCTAATTTCAAGTAAGAGGAACTCTGCTTCCCCTTCCCATTTCCAATCCAATTTGAAGTAAGAGTCTCTCTCTCTCTCTCTCTCTCTCTCTCTCTCTCTCTCTCTCTTTCTTCAGCCAAGTAGGTGCTCTGCTTCGTTACCATCCAGTGTCTATTTCCAACTCAGATTTTGTTCACATTAGCCAATAGCAAGTTTCACACCAAAGTCAAAGTGTTGCAGTGGACTCCCACAATTTCAAAGACCCAGGTCTGAGCATTCCCTATGCATCACTGATCTATTTGTCATTAATTTTCTTTGCTTTTCTGGGGAAACAGCCAGCTATCGACATCTCAAGAATAAAGGAGAGTTCCACGTAAATAGGGTGAGTTCTCACTCCATTTCATGGTAGTAAAACATTTTTGCCAGGTGTTTCTCTACAGGTGATGCTATCTGTGTTTCTATACAATGGCCCAACTTCCTGTGGTGCCTCTGGGTGGCAACAGGCTCTGTCTGGTGGCCAGTGACTGCTTGGACCATTCCTAGTGGCCTTTCCAGGAACTAGTTCCAGGGGTGAAACTCTCATACAGCTTCAGCCAGTGTGCATGCCTGTTCATCACCTTGCAGTGCTTCAGCCTTCAGCATTTTCCACTACTACATTTCATGCAGATGTGAATAAAAAGTAAAAGAACAACAAGCCTGCATTAATTATCATCTACTGAAAATCACTGTTATTGTGGTATATGAATTTTATTGATGTAAATTAAGTATTCTGATTAAATTATCGCCATATGTGTGAGACTGTTTCCTGTTACCACCTACATCAGTTATAACACTCAAGTATATTCTGATAATCTGGAAGTATACCAATTAACTCCCACTTATGAGAAAGACTTGATGTTCCCACAAAAACATCTCCAAAGTTGGTAAGGAAACATAACAGTGGTGTGCTTATGGTTAATGACCACTGGCTATTTACTGCAAACAAATATAAAACACAGTAGTATCGCTGTCTTTGTTAGCAAAAAATTGTAACTAAGTTATGAAATTATAAATGTAAATTTTCTGTGTACAGAAGCAAACTTTGAGGCTGCAGCAGTATGCAGTATTGTTACCATAACTAGAAATAATTGCCATGTCTCTATATTATCCTAAAAATTACAATGAAAATATGAAGGTAGATAGAAACAACAAAACTGATAAAACTTCTTCATAAGAATAAAAACTGTAAAGTCTGAATATGTTGTGAAATTAATATCGACATTAATTTACACGCCATTTGCATGTACATCAATACTCTGCAAACCACCGTGAGATGCTTGGCAGAGGGTATGGCTCATTGTACCAGTTATTAGGGTTTCTTTCTGTTCCGTTCATGTATGAATGGTTGACTGAATGCTTCTGTACAGCAGTAATTATTCTAATATTATCCTCATGACCCCCATGTGGGCAATATGTAGGGGGCTGTAGTATATCCATAGAGTAATCATTTAAATCCAGTTCCTGAAACTTTGTTAATAGTCTTTCTCAGGATAGTTTACATCTGTCTTCAAGAGTCTGCAAGTTCAGTTCCTTCAATATCTCTGTGACAGTCTCCCATGCATTAAACAAACCTCTGACCATTTGCACTGCCCTTTCTTGTATATGTCCCATATCCCCTGTTAGTCCTATCTGGTACAGGTCCCACACACTTGAGCAATATTCTAGACACATTCACACGAGTGATATGTAAGCAATCTCTTTTGTAGACCAATTGCACTTCCCCAGCATGCTACAAAAAAAAAAAAAGTCTACCACCTGCTCTACCAATGATAGAACCTATGTGACCATTCCATTTCATATCCCTACAAAGTGTTACATCCAGGATTTGTATGAGCTGACCGATTTCAACTGTGACTCATTGAAATTATAGTTATAGAATTCTATGTTCTTTCTTTTCGTGAAGTGCACAGTTCTACATTTCTAAACACTTAGAGCAAGTCGCCAGTCTCTGCACCATGTTGAAATCTTATCAAGATCTGACTGAATATTTATCCAGCTTCTCTCAGATAGAACTTCATTATAGGTAGCTGCATCTGCAAAAGCCTGATTTTGCTACTAATATTGTATGCAAGGTAATTAGTGAACAACATGAACAGCAGGGGTCACAACACATTTTCCTGGGGTACACCCGGAGGCACTTCTACATCTGACGATGACTCTCAATCCAAGATAATATGTTGTGTCCTCCCTAGCAAAAAGTCCTCAATACAGTTGAAGTACTGAGTCAAATGCTTTTTGGAAATCAAGAAACGCTGCATCTACCTGGTTACCTTGATCCATAGCTTTCAAAATGTCATGTGAGAAAAGTACGCATGATTTATGTTTTCAAAATCCATGGCGTAGAGGAGGTCATTCTGTTCAAGATACCTCATTAAGTTTGAGCTCAGAATATGTTCTAAGGTTCTACAACAAATTGATGTCAAGGATATTGGATAGTAGTTTTGCGGATCACTTCTACTATCCTTCTTGTAGACAGGTGTGATGTGTCGCTTCTTCCAAGAACTGGGCACTATTTATTTATTTATTTTTTTCAACGGATCTATGATAGATTATAGATAGGAGTTAACTCAGCTGCAAATTCAGTACAGAATCTGACAAGGATTCCATCGGGGCCTGGAACTTTGTTCAATTTTAACGATTTCAGCTATTTCTCAACACCAGTGGCACTAAAACTTATTTCATTCATCTTTTCGGTAGTATGAGGATTAAATTGGGGCATTTCTCCTGGGTTTTCCTTTGTAAAGGAACATTTGAAAATGGAGTTAACTATTTCAGCTTTTGCTTTGCTATCCTCAATTCCAGTTCCTGTCTTATTTGGCAGGGACTGAACACTAACTTTGGTGTCACTAATGGCCTAATTTCTTTGGCTTTTGTGATGTTATTTGATGATATTCTGCTACAGTAGTCACTGAAGGCATCACACATTGCTCTCTTGACAGCCAAACGTATTTCATTCTGCATCTCTCTATCTACAGCCCTACACTTTGTTTTGGATCTATTATGCAGTAATCACAATTTCTTTGGAAGTTTCTTTATAGCGACTTTATATCATGGAGGTTCCCACCCATTATGAACTGTTCTACAGGGTACATATCTATCAGTGCATGGTCAGATATTCTTTTACACTTGAGCCAGAGTTCCTCTATATGGCCCTGAGCTGTGCTGAAAGTTTTAAGTTCCGCACTGAGATGTGACACAACTGATTTTTTTATCTAGTTTAGTGAACATGTATGTCTTTCTGCTTGTTTAAGTTGTCCATTGTACTTTGGTAATCATTGTTGTCACAACCGCATCATGGCCACTGATATCAGTTTCAATGTGGACATCCTCAAATATGTCAGGTATCTTTGTTGCCATTAGACCCAATATATTTCCACCATGAGTGAAGTTCCTAACGATCTGTTCTGAATAGTTTTCAGAGGAGGCATCTAGTAAAGTTTCACAGGATGTCTTATCACTCCCACCAGTAACAAAACTCTTATATTCCCAGTTAATTGTTGGATGATTAAAGTCCCCACCAGTGATTACACTATAATTGGGGAACTGATGTACAAGTGTACAAGAGTACACCAAACATGCAGGACAGCATGGAAGAATATTAAAACAGAGGAAAATTGTCAAAAGAAAGCTGATGCTATTCTGAACCCACCAGATGTATTAACACATTTTTTTGCCAATCCCCTCTTGGCAACAACACAGAAGAAGATGTGAGTGAAGCTGCAACACTACTGTCAACTATTGGCAATAATACCAATGGTAGTTTTGGTTGGACTAATGTACACTTTGGCCATGATAAACTGATTCTTCAGGAATGGCAGAAGTCATGCGTTGCTCCTGCATTATGATTGGCAAGGGAGAGGTGAAGTGAGGGGAAGACACTGCAGACTCTTCCCCACATGCCGGCACTATTATCCGTGATTTGTGTTTTTATGAAAGCAGAGATGACAAAGAGAGAGATATTGGTAGCACTAGGAGACAAATGAGTATCTTTCAACTAGCGCCAATTTTCTCCACTTCTGGCAGTGCCAGCAAACAAGTCAATGATTCAGTACGCACACTCAACAACTCAAAAGCTGAAGATTATTGTGGTATTTTAGACTTTGTAATTAAACAAGTAATGAAAGAAATCTTACTGCCATTGGAACTATCATAAATAATATGTTGAATGAAAGTATCTACCAAAGGTCCGCAGCTCATGATCTCATGGTAGCGATCTCGCTTCCTGAGCACAGGGTCCCAGGTCCCGGGTTCGATTCCCGGCAGGGTCAGGGATTTTCACCTGTCTCAAGACGACTGGGTGTTGTTGTGTCGTCTTCATCATCATCATTCATCCTCATTACAGTCGAAGGAAGGCAATGGCAAACCACCTTGCCTAGTACAGCGGTGCGGGTCTCCCGCATTGTTCCCCTACACTCTGTCAAGGTGTATGGGACTTCATCATCATTATCATTATCATCGTCATCTACCAAAGAATGCTTGGAAATCTTTGTAATTAAACCCATTTGTAAAAAGGGCAACACAGTTTAACCAGATAATTACTGACCTGTCCCACTCATCCCCTGTAATGCATATAAGATAATCAAGTACTGTATGTGACAACAGCTTAGACATCATTTTGAACGCAATAGCTTACTCAGTTCTGCATAGCAGGGCTTCAGGTCTGGCCTCTCTGCCATTAAAGCAGTTGGAAGTATTACAGCAAAAGTCTATAATTGCCTTGAGAATAAGCCAGCTGGTTCTGAAACACTACTTGACCTGAGTAAAGCCTCACCACCATCTCCCATAACACACTCATCAAAAAGCTACACAACTATGTAATAAGGGCTGCAGTCCTACCTAAGTGACAGGAAACTGTGCAATCACACATCAGATTTTCTAAGGAGTGCATTTTGGATAATTTCTTGGACCATATATATTGCTAAAGGCAGCTCATATCTACTGTGTCGTGAAACAGTACTCTATAAATATGATACTGCATTAATTTCACAAGATAGCAGTCTGAAGGATCTATAACTTAATGCAGCAATAGCAGCAGATTTATGCAACATATGGTTTAGGCAGATTTACTGGAGATGAGTGATACAAAAACTGAATTGACATTTTTGTTCTGAGACTGGACAATGAGTCAGTAAAACTTCTTTGTTTTCATATTGACCAAAGATTTACAAGGATATTCATACAAACAAACTATGCAGCACACTATTTAAGCTAGTATACCTGTTGCATAAATTGAATGGGGGTATCAGTAAAATGGTCTCATTTACGCCAAATTTGACTTCTTCCAATCACCTCTGGCCTATGGAAATATATTATGGGGATATTCAAGCATTGAAAAAATGTTTAAATGTTATCAAAATGCAGTTAGAAGAATCCTGCATTGAAAAATCCTGTAGAAGCCACTTTAAGGAACTTAATATTATGACAGCAGCAAATAAATATGTATTTCTAGTTAAATGGTATATACACCAAGGAAAATATAAATAAATTTAATCTTAGAAACTCAGATATCAGCATGACCTAAGAAGTGCACATACAACTGACATTCTATACACCGTTATGAAAAATCTGGACATCATGTTTTTCAACCAACTTCCCCAAAATGGCCGTACAGTGTGTTTGAATAAATGAAAAAGGAGGATAGGAAAATAGATTAAAAGTAAGGAATACTACACAGTGAAAGAATTTCAAGACAGTATAGTACATTTACTTTAATGATGATAAGCTATTTACAGTAAATAATATAGTATTGTACAATACATATTAGGCTATCAAAAGATCGATATGTAATGCAGATGTAATGTGTACAGTCTAGTTTGCTATTATAACGTATACAGTAACTGTATTAATTAATTCTTGTAAATATATTAATGTAGTGTATAAAGTCTAACTTATAAATATGAATTATTTACGTAATTATAGATGCATATAATTCTCGTGAATTAAATATATTAATGTAGTGTATAAAGTGAAATTGAAATAAATGCAAGAATTGTCGGAGGCAATAGAGCATACTTTAGCCTTCAGGATGTGCTGAAGAAAAGATCTCTGTCAAGAAGTTCTAAGATCAGATATGATTATGCCAGTGGTTATGTACAGTTGTGAAAGCCTCACCTTTGGAAGAACAGATGAAGAGAAACTACTTGTTTTTGAACGAAAAATCCTCCGAAAAATATATGGTCCTGTGATAATTCACAAACAGGGGAATGGAGAATTCGAAAAAAAACGAGAATTAAAGAGCTTTACGCACAGCCTGAAATTATAAAAAGAATAATAATAAGAAGGTTCACGTGGGCTGGACATGTAGCAAGGATGAATGAAGGGAGGATACCCCATGATGTGTTTCTGGGAGCTGTAGCTGGAAGGAGGTACCGGGGATGGCCGCAGACAAGATGGAAGGACAATATTGACAAGGACACTGAGGACATAGGGCTAGGAGTGGACGAGTGATGGCAGGAGGCTCGCAACCGGGAATGATGGAGGAGTGTGGAGCAGGCATATGGTCACTACGGTCCAAGCCTAGGATAAGAAAGTTAAGTAAGTGTATAAAGTCTAATTTATAAATATGAAGTATTTACATAATTATAGATATGCATGTGAACTTTGACAACTACATGGAAAACGCTCAACGGTGAATGAATCTATTGTATTCCGCGCTGCAGGAGGCAAACAGGGCTTGATTCACCCTCACTCGTTGTGGTGCATGTGAGGGCTGGACTTGCTTCTTCTACTCCCACCAACCCCCTCGGGTGATAGGCCAGCTTACAGTTTTAACATTGCTTGATCATCAAAAGCAATGTATGGCACATTGAAACTCTGCACAGTGAGTAACAAGATGTAAACGCAAGTGGTACCCAAGATATGGAAACTAACAAAATTTGTAAATTTAGTCTATGAGATAACACACTTTCGTAATGGGTTAGTGCTTACCAGTGAAGAATCGAACTGCCATCTATCATAACTACAGAACTATGTGTCGTACATTAATACAGGGTGATTCAAAAAGAATACCACAACTTTATGAATTTAAAACTCTGCAACGACAAAAGGCAGAGCTAAGCACTATCTGTCGGCGAATTAAGGGAGCTATAAAGTTTCATTTAGTTGTACATTTGTTCGCTTGAGGCGCTGTTGATTAGGCGCCAGCGTCAGTTGATGCTAAGATGGCGACCGCTCAACAGAAAGCTTTTTGTGTTATTGAGTACGGCAGAAGTGAATCGACGACAGTTGTTCAGCGTGCATTTGGAACGAAGTATGGTGTTAAACCTCCTGATAGGTGGTGTATTAAACGTTGGTATAAATAGTTTACAGAGAATGGGTGTTTGTGCAAGGGAAAAGTTCTGGACGGCCGAGAACGAGTGATGAAAATGTAGCACGCATCCAGCAAGCATTTGTTCGCAGCCCAGGAAAATCGACTCGCAGGGCTAGCAGAGAGCTGCAAATTCCACAATCAACTGTATGGAGAGTCCTACGAAAAACGTCAACTACCCAAGGCGATGGATCGGCCGCCAGGCAGCCCGTGACAGAGCACTTCATCACTGGCCTCCAAGAAGCCCTGATCTTACCCCCTGCGATTTTTTCTTATGGGGGTATGTTAAGGATATGGCGTTTCGGCCACCTCTCCCAGCCACCATTGATGATTTGAAACGAGAAATAGCAGCAGCTATCCAAACTGTTACGCCTGATATGCTACAGAGAGTGTGGAACAAGTTGGAGTATCGGGTTGATATTGCTCGAGTGTCTGGAGGGGGCCATATTGAACATCTCTGAACTTGTTTTTGAGTGAAAAAAAACCTTTTTAAATACTCTTTGTAATGATGTATAACAGAAGGTTATATTATGTTTCTTTCATTAAATACACATTTTTAAAGTTGTGGTATTCTTTTTGAATCACCCTGTATAACTTTGCAGCTACATTCAATGATGTACGTGGATACTGTCTGTAAAATGTTTTTCGACTAGAATTAGTAAACAAGTAATAAATTAAAACATCATCTTTGATGTTGCAGTTTTACTGTGCGAACAGCGAAAATGTAATACCAATAAGTGACAAACTTTTTTTCTTTTCATCATTTTACATGAGAAAGAGAAAAAGTTTCGTTACGGATTGAAAACACATGTAGGCCTAAGCCTTGTTGGAAGTCGCTGGGTTCAGATCCGGAATGAATGTTGTCTGGGTAATTTGAGGGTCATGAGTTATGTTACTTCTCTACTGAATTATTGTATTAAACCTTTAACGTAATATTATAGCTCTTAATGAACAGAATGGGCTATTAAGCCTACAGCGTAGATAAGATTACCTACAAACATCAACTGTAGTGTAGCAATACCTTTACAATCAATGCTTTCCAAACTAAACGTTGTTCTGTACCGACCAGAAATATTTCAGAATGTTACTATGTTGTGGTCATTGTATTGTTTGCCTATATTACAAATAAACTTTCAGCAAAGAACTAATGTCGCACATATGAAAGTACGTTTGCAAATGCGCAAACTGAAATCAAAGGACAAGGGTAAAAATATACCAATCTGCAGATTTTGCGTTTCATGCTGCTATTTGTATGCTAAAGGTTCGAGCGATGAATGATGGTACTAAATCACGAGTCACAGGTGATAGCCAATGAGACTCTCATTCTTAATTTCCTTTGCTTCGAAAATATACAAGCAAATGAACAGTCAGTTTGTTCTGATAGTAATATGAACTGATTTAACTAAGTTATTACGCAGCTTTACAGACCCCAGTTGCAGATATCCAAACCGTGTTCACAACCAGACCGTTTCTGGTTGGCTGAAAAGGTGCTAAACACATGTGGAAATTATTTCAGCGCCTTTTTGTAGCTCGAAGATACACGATGACGAATGTTATAAACGAGAGCAAAGGGTTCCTGAAAGTGAATGAATCATTGCTTGATGCTAATAACGTATCGTACCTTTCTATACTCTTGACCATCTTCGTGAACGCATCAATCAGTTGCCGTCGTCTGACGTACACCTCTTTATCGGGATCGGCATAAAAACCAAATTTTGTCATTTTGAATGTTTTGTGGGAAATTACAGATGAAAAAACTAAAATTTGGAAATACAGGTGGCCGAAAAGCTGTTGAAGTGGTTCGGTGTTACCGTAACTAAGACATTGACGTTTACTCTTAGAACTTTTTGTTCCTTTTTTCTTCACTAGGCGATCTGATACAAAAAACAAAGAGTTTACATAAATCTTCCTATTTAAATAAGTTATTTACACGTTCTTCACCCACATTGTTTCACTATTAAAGGCCACGTAGCCGGTATTTTTTTTACTGTGCAAATTTAGTCTTGCAACTGACGTCTGGGTGTTGAGAAATAAAATTAAAGCTATGAACAGCTCCCTTTGAGAAATACGATGTTCATAGTCGTCCTAGTACTTTTACCTCTTACTTACAGTGATCTAATAGCGTGTGGTGGTCTCTAGTCACTCATCACTTCTTTCACCTGTGAAAATGTCGAGTTACAATGTGGTTCGGGGTCTCATTAAACCGTGCTTCCAGTTGTAACTGACACAAGATCATACTCTGCTATGGAACAGGTGTAATCAAAATGAAGCATATTTTACGCTAATCAGTGTTTATTAATAAATATTCGATTATCAAGTTTTATTATTACAAATTACTCTTATGTAATCATATTAGGAAGCTAAGGAAAATAAAACGTAATATCATTGTGCATGAAACTCTGCAAATAATTTGTCATGCATATACATTACGTTTGCAGCACAGTGCGATAGTTTTGTTTTCACAAAGCGCACATCTTCTGATCTGACCACTGCGAATACTTTGTTGAGCTAAATGTTTTCTAATAGAAACAGATGCAATGGTCCTGGTTTGCTTCCTTTGCCCAGGCCGAGTTTCAGCATTGCCGTATTTCTGGAGCAAAGACCTTGCAATAGATCAGTGAAATTTCAATGTGTGTATGTTCATTCCTACTGATGTAGCAAGTAATGATGAATCGTTGACTGTGACGTCAACTAGCCAAATCAGAATGGGAATATACAACTTTTTACTTCTTATGGCAGTCTGGTAAACTCCAATATTAGTATCTAGTCTATCTAATTCAGCCATAAACCGGTTGTATTGATGTACAGTTTTGGCTGATGAATATGAACTTTGTGTTTAGTTAGCGGCTGAATATAGGCGTGAGTTTTGAATGGGATGTTTTCCATATTCATTAGGCAACAGTGTAATCATGCTGTTGTCATTCTTCCGCGCGGGATTAGCCGAGCGGTCTTAAAAGGCGCTGTAGTCATGGACTGTGCGGCTGGTCCCGGCGGAGGTTCGAGTCCTCCCTCGGGCATGGGTGTGTGTGTTTGTCCTTAGTATAATTTAGGTTACGTAGTGTCTAAGCTTAGGGACAGATGACCTTAGCAGTTAAGTCCCATAAGATTTCACACACATTTGAACATTTGTTGTCATTCTAATGCATGGCGCACGCATTATCGTTTGTGTCCAGCGTGTACTCATAAAATCTTCTGTGTTTCTTTTTGTAAGACTTGATTTCCATTACTGGATATTTCTCTACTCTGTTTTGACGAACAGTTCCAGTAATTTTCACATTATTTCCTTGCAAAGTAGTTAGTAATCCTGCTGATGTAAAAAAAAATTGTCACGCCATACAGAAAACTGTTGGTCTGGATATTCGTTCTTTATTGTATTTGTCAGTTTGGTAACAACATGTTCTGCAAGGACTGTATCTCGTGCTTCAGATTGTCCCCCATACAAGTCATTTTGCTAACAGTACCCTAACTTAGTTGCTGCAACGCATCCTGTGTTGAGTCCGAAATAGATTGGCTTTCCATGAATATTTTATTTACAGTCATTATGTCCATTACAGGGTATACTGATTCATCAGTACAAAAGTTTTTATCAGTGGGAGCATACATGAGAAATTTTTCGTTCATGACATCGAACAAAGGCCGACTTTAAGACATAAGTTTTTGTTATCGGTGACATGTAGGTAACTAAATCTCTCTTCAAACTGGTTACATCACATCGATTTGGCCACTAAAACGTTGTGGGTATTCTTATGGGTTTCCCACTACATGTGGCATCTATGTAAAGGCACATAGCTACTGAGAATCTGTGTACCTAGAAACCATTAGATTTCATCCCCCCAAAGACAGAAACTACTGTTATGTTTTTCAAAGACTTACATTACCAAGTGCCTTATAATGTGGTGTATGATGCCTTTGCTGAAAAATATCTGAAATAATTCAACTGGTTAACTTATTTTATTGGTGTAAACACTACTCGTGGAGGTGGTGGTGATCATTAGTCCTGCTGGGAAGCAAATTGCTCTTTATCCATTGCCAGGCCCTAATGTAGTGCTGTCTTCCATGTTGGAAAGAAGGACCAATAGAATCATTGTTAGCGGTGTCAGATCGCTCAGCTGAGCGAGATGTCTATCAGGACAGTGATGCCATCTCAGAGACCTGAATGAACTGATCCCGTAAGTAGCTGGAAGAGGTTTACAGATTTCTGAAGTATTAGTAGGGATAACCTCATTGATGGTTGTGTCGTCATCCTTTTCACATTGTAGTACTACCATTTTGGCGGGAGAGAGTAAATGATTTCGGTTCAACCTATTTACACTATCACAACTCTCTTCTCCATAATCACTATCTGATATTTTACCTCTGCAGGGGGGTTCACGTAATAGTCAATGCCCTGCACATCATCATATGCACCCTCCAGTAATTCGGCTGTTTCATCGGTAGTAAGTAAGTGACGTGACTTCAAAAAGAAAACAATAAGAACCTCTACATAATATATTCCTACAGGATGATTCCCTAGCCACATAAATATTTCAGATTATTTCAACCAGAAAAAAATTATAGTGATAATCTGTATTGATATCTCTAAAGCACACATACGAGGGTAAGTCAATTATTATCAGCAGTTTAGTTACATTTTTGTTTATTTTGGTTGTACTGCCGTTTTAAGTTTATAAAGCACGTTTTATTTGTTGTTATATCTTTGCAATTTTCAAGCTAGTTTCGTTATTGCTGGCGTGCTGTTGATCATGGCTGCCTCGTTGTCTATTTGCACCAAAGAAGAGCAACGTTCAGTGATCCGTTTTTTGTAGTTAGAAGGCGTATCAGGGGCCGAAATTCGTCGAAGACTTTCGGTATAGTACGGGAACAGTGTTTTGCCACAACGGAGTGTCTACCAATGGATTGAAAAATTCCGAAATAGTCGCACAAGTGTTACGCACGATGAAGGAGCCGGAAGCCGTTTACCGCCACAAATGAAGAAACCATTGAGCGTTCACTGAATTGATTCTCCTAGACAGACGATTAACTATTGACAAAGTGGCACATCGTCTGCAAATTAGTCACGGTTCTGCCTACGAAATCATCCACAACAGACTCGCGTTTCATAAAGTTTGTTCAAGATGGCTCCCAAAACAACTAACACAGTTGCATAAACAAACGCGCTTGGACATCTGCCAAAAACATTTGGATCGTCATGGTAACGAAGAGGGACAACTTCTAAGACAGGCTCAAATGGCTCTGAGCACTATGGGACTTCTGAGGTCATCAGGCCCCCAGAACTTAGAACTACTTAAACCTAACTAACCTAAGGACATCACACACATCCATGCCCGAGGTAGGATTCGAACCTGCGACCGTAGCGGTCGCGCGGTTCCAGACTGAAGCGCCTAGAACCGCTCGGCCACACCGGCCGGCTTCTAAGACAGGATCATTACTGGTGACGAAACATGGATCCATCATTACGAGCCGGGGAGTAAACGGCAGAGTATGGACTGGAAACATCCAAATTCGCAATGCAAGAAAAGGTTCGAGACCCAACCCTCCCCAGGAGAACTGATGCTCACGGTTTTTTGGGACGGACAGATCCAGTAGTGGAACATTATAGGGAAAGGGGCACAACAATAAACAGTGTACGTTACAGTGAGATGCCTACTGCCAGGCTAAAGCCTGCAATTTGTAGCAAACGCCGAGGATTTCTGTCAAAAGGTGTGTCGTTGCACGACAGTGCCCGTCCGCATACTGCTGGCAACACTGCTGAAATGCTCCAGAAACTCAAATTTGAAGTACTGGATCATCCTCCATATAGTCTCGATCTTGCCACTTCTGACTATCACTTGTCTGATCCACTCAAACAGGCATTAAAGGGTCGTCGATTTGCCTCGAACGAAGAAGTGAAAAAAGCGATGCATTCCTGGCTCGCAGCTCAACCAAGAACTTTCTTTTATGAGGGCATCATGAAGTTTGTACAACGATGGACCAAATGCGTTGAAACGCACGGAGACTATGTCGAAAAATGATGTTCTTGTACTTTTTTTATTTGATTACAATAAAATTCTGTAACTACTTTGTTTATAATAATTGACTTACCCTCGTATAATTTACGATAGCAAAATTTGACTGAGGAATAACATAATACACACGAAATACTTATATTTGTAGACAATCAGTTGCCAACTGTTTACAAAAATATACTTTTACAAATTTCCACTAAAAATTATTACTCGAAATTATTCATGTACCCAGTCAGCACAAGGATATTTAGCTCAGGCCTATTTCCGTCATGTGTCTGATGTAAGAAATTAGGCCCATACAGCTCTGATCCTTGTTTATTTTCTACTTCTGTTGCTATAGGGGCCCGATGAACGCTCAGTGCTACCAGCACTTGGACTTTGGTGCTACCCGACTGGCACATGTGTTGTGCGGGTCAGCCTGTGTGCAGGCGACCTTGTCATATCGCAGCAGGGTAGTGCCCTTCCCTGTGGACAGCATGAGTTAACATAGTTATTTCTTTTGGAACTGTGAATAAATTTTCAAGTTTAGTTAAACGCCGACTGAGCTTCTTTTGTGAGAGTATCCTCAGTTGACGGATGCTTCACCAGTCACTTGAACATAGTAAATGAAGTATGACCTGTTATATTCTTTAATAACAAAGCAAAGATATAAAAATACTCCACATTGTGCATTCAACGTAGGCTAGAACAGGACTTTCTCGTGTCCATCGGAAGTCGTAATTTAATATATTATTATTGTTATTATTATTTTTGATTGTTGCCGACTTACGTGGTGGGCCTTAATAAAAATGATACTTTATTCAATTTTGATTTACGATTAGATGCTTTTGTGAAGTTCTCCTTTTTAACAATATTAATCTTAAATTATTTGTTACGTTAATGAATGTTAAGATTTGCTGAATCTCAAAACATGAGCATATAAGCTGAACAATGTAATAAAACTTTTCATATTAATTTCCTCGGCTAGTCAGCTCACTTTAAAGCAAAAGATCTTTAGTTATTAATTACAATTGCGGCCCACACACGCGCGAGAGTATTTTCTTACCTCCGTTAATCATTGCCACGTAGTCGGAGTCCTGGCTCTGGCTGTCGGCTATGGTACTGAAAATAAGAATCTTAAAGCTACGTATTTTCTGCAACGTCGGGCGGCTGTGGAGAAAAATTAATATTATGTTAATAGCGGGCGAGTTTTCCGCTTCCGCTAATTTTTCATAAGTTAATATCGCCACGTAATGGCGTCGTTGGCTGCATCGGCCGCTGCGATTGTTGAACTGTAAATTACTTGAATGCAGGTTAATTCAAGGAAGGCGGACATGAAATCGGGATCACCTCTTACAAATTAAAAGTGCACAATAATATTAAATGAATATATTATATGCTTAACTCATACAAATATGCTTACATTTGCCAACACTCGCAAGATGTCCGTCTACCCACAATCAAGACAAGAGAGGAAGTGAAGACGACTAAAAAATTAAGAAAAGAGCGTATCTTGTCACCTCTTTGGATCATTTTGTCATAAATTATTTCTTTGCAATCGAAACTTACATAGAGAAATTATTATTTTACGGCTACATGATAAAAATATATTATTCAATTTTTAAATGTCTCTTCTTTATAAATACTGTTTTTTAAGTCTTTTCGCAATATAGCACTGGGGACGCTATAACTTCTTCTCAGTAAGTTGAGCAGAAACAGTCCTGTGTTTCTGGTACCGAGACGGTGCATAAAATCACTTCTTAAGTGAAATGAAGGCATCAGAGATATCAGAGAATGAGGATGAACATTGCAGTCCTGTACAGAACACAAGTGAAAGGAAAAGAAAAGTGTTGGGGCCTTTTTCTGATTCTTATAAACGATTTAGGGTCATGAATCATGTTACAGGTGACGATTCCAAGTGCTTAAGATTGCGATGCTTGCAGAACTTTCCATTTATAGAAAAGAAAAGATTGCTGAAGGAATTCAATCAAATGGCTTCTTATGATACACAAAAGTCACCTGAGTGGAATTATTAGTGTAAATCCCGTGATGCAAAGAAGACCAAAGAGAAGTCCTGATGAAGCTGTATGTCATGATTTCATGACTTTTGCTATATGTACTATTAGGCCGTGGCCTGAGTGCAGTGGGATGTGCAGTGTTAAACGATATTCCCCCCGCAGTACGCAACACAAATCTATTTGGCGATACGGGAGTTTTCTGGCAGTACGCGTTTTTGGAGGCATATGCAGCTAGCAGCAACAGCATGTAGCAGGGCGTGTGCATGCAACGCAGACCAGTTTGTGTTTCACAAGCGAGTGGCGAGCCATGTCTTTTGAAGAAATTGTCACAATGGTACAAGAAAGACCAGAAATGTAGCAAACTTGTCATTCTCAATACGAAAATAGGATGATCGGAAGGAGGATATGGAGTGAAATAGCAATGAGGCATCATCTCGATGGCAACCAAATGTTATTATTGTGTCATTCTGTTCTGCCAAAATTAATTCGGGAATATGTCTCTCAAATTTCTTGCCACTAGTGATGTTAGATGCAGTTGTTTAAATAGCGTAATGTTGTTTTCGTTTAAATTGAAATTTTAAAACAAAAAACTTGACTCATACGTACGTCAAGGTAACTACAAGCTTTCCCTCTAGCAATATAGTTGAATGGAAATTAGTGCAGGGTACTCTCAAGCGTGTATCGATCTTTTTCAAACCATATTCAAATGACACAGGCATTCTCTTGTATTTCTGAAGCTTATCAGGATCTAATCGTAAACTCTCACCTGATGTATTAAACTATGCAAACAATTCTCTCTGTTTCAGTAGAGTACAAGGACCTTTCCTTACCATGAATAAATAGTCTTTCACAAATGTATGCTCTTCCAGTATCAAACCTGATAACAATGCATACGACTCATTAGTTTGCATGTATAAGAAGTACTACACAACATTGTTCTTGCCATTTTAAAGAAACAATTTGGTAAAAAATATTTGTAACTGCACTGTGTAGCTTGATAATGAACTACCGTTCCATTTATGCCTATAATAGTATTGGGATAACAGGGGTATGGCCCCGAAGTACCGTTACCGAAGATGGCGGCGATGACGTCATTCAAGATGGCGGCGATGACATCACCAAAATGGTGGATTTTGACGGGAAGTTTGAATTTTGGCGGGAAAGTGCAACGGCCCTCTCCCCCCAGAAAAATTGCGGGAAGTTCAAATTCCAACATGATAATGCGACACACCTGGGAAAATGGCAGGAAAAATGGACTTTTCTTTATTATGTAACCAATTTCAATCTTGTGAGTTCGCCACCGGGTCTGCAATCCAACTGACTTAGTTTATATCGTCGCCACCAGAGAGGCTACCGCAACATGAGATCATGACGCAAGTACCGTTATTCAAGGCGGCTGCACTCAGTGTGTTCACCGCGAGCTCCATAGCCTAACTGACTTAGTTCATATCGTGCCCACCAGAGGGCGCTACTATGAAGTCTCGTGATGACACAAGATGGTCTGCTCTCTCTTGTGCGTTCGCGCTACAATCGGACACGCGCTATGCCATTGCCCACTGATCCGTGGGCGTCCGACCGCTTATGTCACACACCCGCAGCTGCCACCTCCATACACGCACCGGACATAGTCTTCTGTAAATATGCTAACTAAAACAACACCCACATCGTGCATCTAACCTATCAATTACCTAAGTACTTAATCTCATTTCAATTTTAATCATATTCAATAATTCAATTTACAATTTCAATATTCCATGATCAAAAGAGAAGTTCCACATTTTCCCACTATCAGTGCGGTGTTCATTCACGACCTAGCACCCCTCGCCTCCCCACCCCTAGAATGCTGCACTCCTATTGGCCATGTGATTCCACTTCATGTAGATATGAATAGGTATTCACTATACTTTCAACTTCCTAGTTTCAACTACTTTTCAAGGTCCAGACCACCGCCTCTTCCTAGGAACCGCGCCGAGTTTGAATTCTGGCAGTAAAGAAAGGTCAATTGCGCTTGCACCACCAACCTAACAAAATTGTTGCAAACGAAGCTCACTGCCACTAACCTAAGCCACCAGGTTGCAACCTCTTAATAGGGGTTGCTGGTAAAAGGACTCAGCCCGCACTAGGCTGATGGAGAGAGGAAGGAATGCACTTTATTTATGTGGGAGAAATTTATTTAGGGATGGAGTATATGTATCACACGACACACTCTCTGACGTGCCCTACAGTATACATACCTGAAAACTAACATAGCTCATCTATAACGCTCTACACACACGCTTGCTAATTGTAAACCATCAAAAATATCTCATTTCACAACCTACAGACATGCGAACCACCTGTAAATAATGCAAAGCATCTACGTCCAGATAGCCAAACAACTCATAAATTGTCAAAATAATAATCCATCCACTTGCAAATCGTCAACTGTCGAAATCATACACCAGACTTTATTTAAAGAATTGGAGGCAGCACCACCACCAAGTGTATTCGCCAATGAGTCCATAGCCCAACTGATTCAGTTCATATCTATGCCACTAGAGGACGCTGTAATGACGTTAGGTGATGACGCAAGTACCGTAATCTAAGATGGCGCCACCTAGCGGGTTCACCACGAGCTCCAGACCCCAACTGTCTTAGTACATTTCGTCCCCGTCAGAGGATGCTTCCGTGACACCAGCTGATGACATAAATACAGTTATCCATGATGGCGGCAAACCGTGTGTTCTCCACAAGGTCTAATACTTAGTACCACCAGCAGAGGACGCTGTTGTCCTTTTCTTGACGTAAACCAAGATGGCGAGTGAAAATGGTGGGAAAACGACTCAGCCTGCTCTGGGCTGCTGGGGAGCGTAAGAATTGACTGCAATCTATTTATTTTGAAACAACGTATTTAACGATAGAGTATATCTATCACACTGATACAAAAGATCCACCCTGACGTGCCTAGGGCCATGTTGCACAGCCCACAGACACGCAGCCAACTCGTAATTTCAGTACACAATAGCAAACTGCTGCTAAATAATTCTTCACACTGATGTGTAGACACGCTCAGTACTCGAAAACTATCCAAATAGCGCATAGCACGGGCCTGCATCTACATCTACATCTACGCGATTACTGTGCTATTCACAATAAAGTGCCTGGCAGAGGGTTCAATGAACCACCTTCATGCTGTCTCTCTACCGTTCCACTCTCGAACGGCACGTGGGAAAAATGACCACTTAAATTTTTCTGCGCGAGCCCTGATTTCTCTTATTTTATCGTGATGGTCATTTCTCCCTATGTAGGTGGGTACCAACAGAATGGTTTTGCAATCGGAGGAGAAATATGGCTCTGAACACTGGGGACTTAACATCTGTGGTCATCAGTCCCCTAGAACTTAGAACTACTTAATTCTAACTAACCTAAGGACAGCACACACATCCATGCCCGAGGCAGGATTCGAACCTGCGACAGTAGCGGTCACGCGGTTCCAGACTGAAGCGCCTAGAACCGTACGATCACCCCGGCCGTCTATGTTTGTCATCTTGGCAGTTGTTCTTGATTGGAATTCTGGAATATCTACTTTTTCTTCTTTGGAGTTTCGGAAAACTGTGTTTAATAACTCTTCTTTAGTGGCGCTGTCATCAGTGACTTCACCGTTGTTATCGCGCAGTGAAGGTATTGATTGTGTCTTGACACTGGTGTGCTTTATGTATGACCAGAATCTCTTTGGGTTTTCTGCCAGATTTCGAGACAGAATTTCGTTGTGGAAATTATTAAAAGCATCTCACATTGGAGTGTGTGCTATATTTCGAACTTCTGTAAAACTTTTCCAATCTTGGGCATTTTACGTTCTTTTAAATTTGGCATGCTTTTTTCGTTGCTTCTGCAACAAAGATCTGACCCGTTTTGTGTGGGGGTTCAGTACTATCACTTATTAATTTATGTGGTATATATCTCTCAATTGCTGTTGATACTATCTCTCTGAAAACATTCCAAAACTTTCCTACACTTACATGATGAGATCGGAAGGAGTGAAGACTGTCTTTTAAAAAGGCGTTAAGAGCATTTTTATCAGCTTTTTTTTAATAGATATACTTTGCGTTTCTTTTTTTTATGGTTGTAGGTGTTACGTTATTCAGCCCAGCAGCAACTGCCTTGTGGTCGCTAATCCCTGTATTCGTCACACCACTCACTCTTTGTCCAGGATTATTTGTTGCTAAAAGGTCAAGTATGCTTTCGCAACCATTTATGTTTCGAGTGGGCTCATGAACTAATTGTTCAAAATAATTTTCTGAGTAAGCATACAGTACGATTTCGGATGATGTTTTATGCCTGCTGCCGGATTTAAACGTATAATTTTTCCAGCATATCGAGGGTAGATTGAAGTCACCACCGACTATAATTGTGTTGGCGGGGTACTTATTTGAAATGAGACTCAAGTTTTCTTTGAACTGTTCAGCAACTATGTCTTCTGAGTCAGGGGGTCGCTAAAACGATCCAGTTAATAGTTTAGTCCGAGTGCCAGGTATAACCTCTACCCATACTATTTCACATGAACTATCTACTTCAATTTCGCTACAAGGCAAACTACCTCTGACAGTAATAAATACTCCACCACCAACTGTATTCAATTTATCCTTTCTGAACACTGTTAGATCGTTTGAAAAAATTTCGGCTGAACTTATTTCCGGCTTTAGCCAGCTCTCTGTACCTACAACTACTTGAGCTTCAGTGCTTCTAATAGGGCTTGGAGCTCTGGTTCTTTCCCAACACAGCTACGACAATTTACAACTACAATACCACTCGTTTCTTCAATTACCTTAGTGTGTTTTACCTGCCCACTTTTAGATGGACGCCCCTTCTGTGGTTCCCTGAGACCCTCTAACCTAAAAAACCGCCCAGTCCCTCCAACACAGCCCCTGCTACCCGTGTAGCATCTCCTGTGTGTAGTGGACTGCTGACTTATTAAGCGGAACCCAGAAACCCACTACCCGATGGCGCAAGTCAAGGAATCTGCAGCCTACATGGTCACAGAACCGCCTGAACCTCTGATTCAGGCCCTCCGCTCGGCTCTGCACCAAAGGACCACAGTCGGTTCTATCGACGATGCTGCAGATGGTGAGCTCCACCTTAATCTCAGAAGCAAGACTGGCAGTCTTTACAATTTCCGCAAGCCGACCGAAACCAGACAGAATCTGCTCCGATCCAAAGCGACACACGTCATTGGTACTGACTTGAGCCACCACCTGCAGTTCGCTGCACCCTGTACTCTACAGAGCCGCTCGAGAAATAATGCAGTCAACGAGCCGAAGCACAGTCCACCACCCCCTGTCCAGTAGAGTACACAGGAGGTAGCGATAAGTGGCGCATCTGTCAGATGTCAAACCACGCACAGGCCCTGCTCAGCTTCCGCAAACATGAAGTGGCGGCACCCCCATTCATACGTAAATACCTGAAAAATTCCTTTCCCCTAGACACCGATGATGACGCGATCGCATGTACAGTCGATGTGGCCGTCAGCTGTCAAAGCATTCACAGACCTCCGTTTAGGGCCGCGCGCCACAACACACGCGAAGGGAGGCAGCTGCATTTCGGGTCCCACGTGCTCCGTCACAGTTCCCAAGCTGGTGTCGTCGAACACCGGTGAAAGTTACATGTCTCTATACAGTCACCGTGTAAGAGGTCCGAGCAGATGTAATTTCGATGTATTGCTCATGCGCTGCCTACGATATGCAAGGTATAAGAGAATGTCTGACCAGAGAGCAGTGTTGACTGCAGTAGGAACTGTGTAGCTGTAGCAGTAAGTTGTGGCTGGTCTGCAGTCTGCTCTGGTCTGGTGTATCGTGTTGGCTGGGCCGGTCGCGGTGCAGCGATGCCGGAGCCTGAGTATTATTGTATAAGGTAAAAAGCAGCCTCACGCATATGTACTAATGTTATCTCAACTTCCATGTAAATGTTTTAAAAATCTCGTAATAATAATCTTTCTCATAAAAAGTAACTTTTAACAACCATTCATTTCAATTTAAAGAATTTACTAATTTCTCCCATCCATGATCATCCCGATTGTTGCAAAAGAAAAATCAGTTGCTCCCTTTCATAAATGACAAATCTATCGGCCAGCATTGCACAGGGCTGTGCCAGAAAACATTATTTTAAGAGCAGGTATATATGCGTTATCCGGAGACTTCATTGAGGTAAGAATTTTTTCTCTTTTTTTATTCAGAATGATCTTTCAGGGCCATGACGCAGCACTGCTGACGTCCAAAATTTACCAGGTTAAATTCACAGTCAATTATTGAAAAGTTATAAGTGAGCGACAATTTAATTGAGAGGTTTGTTACATTGTATTATTACCAGGTTACTGAATTTATTTTTTTTTGGTGGGACGTTACACTGAATGTGAACGAAATAATTATATTTTTTACTGTTGAGAGGTTTAGGACTTTTTGTTTTTGAGCTTAGATTAAATGTGAATGAATTTTGTGGGGAGGCTAAATGTGAACGAATTTTGTGTGGAGGTTAATGTGAATAACAAATTTTGTGGGGAGGTTACACTTAACGTGAATATTATTCATATTATTTATTTTATTTTGTGGGGAGGTTACAACCGTTATACTGTCATAAAATTCCAAAGTGCGTTCACGCCAGTCTCGCATTCGAGGCATCTCCAGGCGCCACTTGTCTTTACCATTGAAGGCAGAATAGCACAGAGCGTGTTGACACACACATTCAGCCACACGTACCCGTCCCAGCTTGACTGACACATCGCCATCTAAAACATTCCCAATGTTATTCTTACATCACATGGCTTTTTGAAAAAAAAAAAAAAAAAAACAGCCAAGTCCAGCTCTCCGTAATTTTACAGTGCCCCAAAATAGTTAATGCTCACTTTCCTGTTGTCTGAGCTTGTATGTGCCAAAATTCCTGCCCTAACAGAACCTGTTTACCAAAATATCGCACAATTCAGTCTTCCTCCCGGACACAATGGGATAGCCTTCCTGGTCTCTACATACGCAAAAGTTCTCACCACTCCTATACCCCACCACAACCAATCGAGCATTTTCTTTCCATTTTTTTCTGTCGTTATTTTGCAACTATTGCTAAATTGCACCGACAGTTCCCTCAATCTATACACCCTTAACCTGTCCTTTCTTTCTACAGACGCTACACTCAGTGGTAATAAACTATTTTATACTGATCACCATTTCGCAACAACAACTAAACATCGCAAAGTTGTCTACATGTCATCAAATAGATGCGATACTCGCAAGAATATTGGATAGTCAAACCGATCTCCAACTAGGGAATATATCAGTGAGTACTGTCTCGATCTAGTAAACATGCAATTCATATCCTCCACCATACCAAATCATCCCCTTTACATCAGCGAACCGAAGTCACTTTCTCAGAACTGATGTGCAAAGACAGGCTCGTTTCCTTCCCGACACTAAGGCGTTACTGTTTCCACTTTCTTGCTCCCATTTCTACAGACATCTCCAGACTCGTCGATTAAAAGAACAACCATATTTTCGCTATAATATTATACTATTTTCCCTGTATTTCTCGATATCAAGACACAGCAGTAGCCTCCCGATCACTAACACGATATAATGCACTAGATATAGACTGTAAATTATTTTTCCACAAACACGAAACTTTAGCGAGGTTCAGCGTGCTGTAAACCATAGACTAACTAGAAACAAATAGAGTACACTGATATTTGCACTCTCGAATACCGAAGTCGGTGATGTAACAGATTCCAGATGATCAATATTGTTTACAAACCAAATACGGTCTTTCCTACGTCTAGAGAACAGGCAAACGTGTGTACAACACACCACAATCGATATCCCCTCAACTAAACAAAGGCACCATGTGTACATAAGCAGTTGACCGAACAATTTACATGGGAGGGAATAACGCTCCACCGCAAATGCACCATCTGCTCAAAGTTACACCTGATCACAAAAGCCGCCCGGCACATACTAAGTATTAGTTCGCTATTCGGTCGTCTATGAGATGGTAAAGTTAACTATGATAAATTCCTACACTCCGACAGGCCTCTGCATTCGGAAGACTGCTATCATTAACATGGGAACTCCAATCAATACCAGTACACACTTTGCATACACGAACACATTCTAGAAAACCCCTCACATGTATGTCCTAACATTATACTTACAATTACATTATACGATCGCAGTCTCAACTGAACAGTATTCAGCAATGAGCGAAATATTGGAAATACACTCTGTTGAATGCTGTGGCTCTGGAAATACCTGTACCTTCCTTACCAGTAGACATACTCTTCCGTTCGCTACCACAGTACTCCAAGTCAAATCCACACACCCCGCTACAACAGCACATAGACATTTCCTTTACACAAACAGATATACTTTATAAACCTGATGCTCAAATGTGAACATATGACACACCCCACACTAATACTAAGTATAATATTACCTCCTCAATAACTGGATGCATATGACACCAAATAATACTGACCGAAAATCAACGATGGGTGTGCATGTCTCTTATGTTCTTCCTGTGAGTCATACCACCCTGTCATAGACGTAATCGAGCAAACGTTAAAGAAAAAATCCCGATCCTAACAACTACTGCGTGTTACTCTCACAAGTGCTTGTTGTTCTACAGGTGCACCCAAGTATCCATGTTAAAACCTATAACCGCTTTACGAATCGAGGTATGACATTACCTCTGATTGACGTGGTGTTTTCCAGACAAATACCATGACGCTGATTGTAGAAATGCGTGTATTAAGAGCCAATGATGCAACCTTGTGATAAACGCGATGATTTTTGGAATTCATTCGGTTAAGGAACGTCATATGCAAGATCTATTTACGACTCTATCACACTGCACGCAACTGCACAATTCATTAGTTTTTGCTACACATTCTGTCTCAAGGCCATATCAGACATTCCGCGGTATATCCGCTGTGTTATAGGCGATGACAGACAGTAGTTTTAGATGATGTGCTGATTGAGTTCCTAAGGATAAAAATATACACTAACGTCTCAGATCTCTAGCCTTACGCTGTATATTAGAAATTACATCCATTCAAACACATACTTGCATAGGCTCACACCTACTAGTCAATCATATTTCACGCACTCTCATATCTCTAAACGAGTCACCTTCATCGAATCTGTCTGCTACAGTAAAATTACAATCTCTTTTTAATCACATCCTACACATCCTCCAGTCGCTCCCATTTCTACAGCTTTGCACAGGTGCTAGTTCCAATTTAAGTCGGAGAAAGACATATCCAGCACTCTCTGCAAATCGTGTAGAAACAGATCGAGCTGAGTTACTGCAACAGGACCGTGTTTCGAGCATTCGGTGGAAATGCGCGCAATGTGCTGCGTACCCAAACTGGATACAAGTACTACAGACACCCAACATGCTATCTTCGTTATTGTATACAAACCCCAACATAGAAATATTACGAACTATAAAAGCTCATCCTACTTACAAGTCACCTAGGCGTTGATGCAGGTGCGATGACATATAGATATGATGGGCCTCCAGCGCAAAGAAAGACATTTCACAATACTTCCCCAGAATAGCGTAGCGTGCAGCCACCCAGGCATTCCTAATGGTTCACCAAGTCCGACATCTCAAACCGCAGCTGCCTATGTGGAGACAATCATATTAAATATACAAACACCGCATAGACCATTTTAAACTTTCATCACCTATACTCTAAGGGAATTATCGTATGAAATGCTCCCTCTGCTCCTGTTTCAAACACTGTTTTCTAACAGGCTTTTGTACATTGCCAAACATTTAGTTTTCTGCCACGACTTCGAGGTCTGTGTCAGATTCTAAATTGACATTAAGACGCTCTGATCCACGATCTCTCACAGAAAACTAGACATCACACGATGTGAATCATATTCTTGCTGCAGGTAGCATGACACAGGATGATTTTTAAATAAAACACATTTACAACATAAGGAAACTAGAAGAGTTTGGCAGCGCTGTGGAGACTTTCCAAAACCATCGTCTGAAAGTGATTCATGACCTCTACATTTGAACTCATATGTCACCGTGACGGAATAGATGATGGCTCCGCCTTCCATTTCGAGTTATTTCTACTTTTGCACTCATGTGTATGCGATCGCTGTTTAGCTGCTAGCAACCCCCAGAAGTTGTCACCCATCCACAAAACTTCTTCCCTAACTCAAACAAGCGATATAACTCAATCAGTACATGGTAGGCAATGCACGGATGTGATGGAAAAGACACCGTTGATGTACTGTAATGTTAAGCAACAGACAGCGCGAAGAATTTGAGCCGGCCGGAGTGGCTGTGCGGTTCTAGGCGCTACAGTCTGAAGCCGAGCGACCGCTACGGTCGCAGGTTCGAATCCTGCCTCGGGCATGTATGTGTGTGATGTTCTTAGGTTAGTTAGGTTTAATTAGTTCTAAGTTCTAGACGACTGATGACCTCAGAAGTTAAGTCGCATAGCGCTCAGAGCCATTTGAACCATTTTTTTTTTTTTTTTTGAAGACTTTGACACTAAGTTCAGCACCGGCCAATGATGTGACAGCATGTTTCCCCAAATCAGTATCATAGCTAAACCATGCCCTCTCCAAGTTGCGAGTATCATTGCAAACATCGATAGATGGCTGAGCAGTTCGTCCATTAACTCTTAATTCTCGAACACATAAATTATCAAAGTATACGAGACAGCGCTCTACATATTTCTATCACCTCGAGCATAGTGTTTAATTTACGATCTATCTCTCAGCGTAAGGGAGTCACAGAGCGTTCTCGCTCCCTTAGGGTAAAAGACCATCCTCACACTGTCATTGACCAACCAGCCCTGCAGCACAATTAGCGAATTAATCTGTAACCAACTCTAAGAAGACCTCTACACTCCACGTCTCGTGAATGAATTAAGCTTTCCGATTCCTAACCCGTCCAAGTGAACGAGATTTCTTGAGATGCGACCATGTCGAGGAGCTTAGCATCCCTTATCAATGTTTAGTAACAAATTCCGAAGGGCAGTCATATAATAGCAAACAGCTAAGAAGAACAACAAAGGATTGATTTTTATACGCAATGGAGCCCCAGACTGATGGAGCTCAACGCATTTTTACGTAAATCAACCAATCTATCAACTCTTTTAAAGTATTGTTCTAGAGTCTAGGATCCGCACCGGGAAGGTAATCCTAAGAGAGAGAACATAAACACACACACATCTACATCTACATCTACATTGATACTCCGCAAGCCACCCAATGGTGTGTGGCGGAGGGCACTTTACGTGCCACTGTCGTTACGTCCCTTTCCTGTTCCAGTCGCGTATGGTTCGCGGGAAGAACGACTGTCTGAAAGCCTCCGTGCGCGCTCTAATTTTACATTCGTGATCTCCTCGGGAGGTATAAGTAGGGGGAAGCAATATATTCGATACCTCATCCAGAAACGCACCCTCTCGAAACCTGGCGAGCAAGCTACACCGCGATGCAGAACGCCTCTCTTGCAGAGTCTGCCACTTGAGTTTATTAAACATGTCCGTAACGCTATCACGGTTACCAAATAACCCTGTGACGAAACGCGCCGCTCTTCTTTGGATCTTCTCTATCTCCTCCGTCAGACCGATCTGGTACGGATCCCACACTGATGAGCAATACTCAAGTATAGGTCGAACGAGTGTTTTGTAAGCCACCTCCTTTGTTGATGGACTACATTTTCTAAGCACTCTCCCAATGAATCTCAACCTGGTACCCGCCTTACCAACAATTAATTTTATATGATCACTCCACTTCAAATCGTTCCGCACGCATACTCCCAGATATTTTACAGAAGTAACTGCTACCAGTGTTTGTTCCGCTATCATATAATCATACAATAAAGGATCCTTCTTTCTATGTATTCGCAATACATTACATTTGTCTATGTTAAGGGTCAGTTGCCACTCCCTGCACCAAGTGCCTATCCGCTGCAGATCTTCCTGCATTTCGCTACAATTTTCTAATGCTGCAACTTCTCTGTATACTACAGCATCATCCGCGAAAAGCCGCATGGAACTTCCGACACTATCTACTAAGTTATTTATATATATTGTGAAAAGCAATGGTCCCATAACACTCCCCTGTGGCACGCCAGAGGTTACTTTAACGTCTGTAGACGTCTCTCCATTGATAACAACATGCTGTGTTCTGTTTGCTAGAAACTCTTCAATCCAGCCACACAGCTGGTCTGATATTCCGTAGGCTCTTACTTTGTTTATCAGGCGACAGTGCGGAACTGTATCGAACGCCTTCCGGAAGTCAAGAAAAATAGCATCTACCTGGGAGCCTGTATCTAATATTTTCTGGGTCTCATGAACAAATAAGGCGAGTTGGGTCTCACACGGTCGCTGTTTCCGGAATCCATGTTGATTCCTACATAGTAGATTCTGGGTTTCCAGAAATGACATGATACGCGAGCAAAAAACATGTTCTAAAATTCTACAAGACATCGACGTAAGAGATATAGGTCTATAGTTTTGCGCATCTCCTCGACGACCCTTCTTGAAGACTGGGACTATCTGTGCTCTTTTCCAATCATTTGGAACCCTCCGTTCCTCTAGAGACTTGCGGTACACTTCTGTTAGAAGGGGGGCAAGTTCTTTTGCGTACTCTGTGTAGAATCGAATTGGTATCCCGTCAGGTCCAGTGGACTTTCCTCTATTGAGTGATTCCAGTTGCTTTTCTATTCCTTGGACACTTATTTCGATGTCAGGCATTTTTTCGTTTGTGCGAGGATTTAGAGAAGGAACTGCAGTGCGGTTTTCCTCTGTGAAACAGCTTTGGAAAAAGGTGTTTAGTATTTACGCGTGTCATCCTCTGTTTCAATGCCATCATCATCCCGTAGTGTCTGGATATGCTGTTTCGAGCCACTTACTGATTTAACGTAAGACCAGAACTTCCTAGGATTTTCTGTCAAGTCGGTACATAGAATTTTACTTTCGAATTCAATGAACGCTTCACGTATAGCCCTCCTTACGCTAACTTTGACATCGTTTAGCTTCTGTTTGTCTGAGAGGTTTTGGCTGCGTTTAAACTTGGAGTGGAGCTCTCTTTGCTTTCGCAGTAGTTTCCTAACTTTGTTGTTGTACCACGGTGGGTTTTTCCCGTCCCTCACAGTTTTACTCGGCACGTACCTGTCTAAAACGCATTTTACGATTGCCTTGAACTTTTTCCATAAACACTCAACATTGTCAGTGTCGGAACAGAAATTTTCGTTTTGATCTGTTAGGTAGTCTGAAATCTGTCTTCTATTACTCTTGCTAAACAGATAAACCTTCCTCCCTTTTTTTATATTCCTATTAATTTCCATATTCAGGGATGCTGCAACGGCCTTATGATCACTGATTCCCTGTTCTGTACATACAGAGTCGAAAAGGTCGGGTCTGTTTGTTATCAGTAGGTCCAAGATGTTATCTCCACGAGTCGGTTCTCTGTTTAATTTCTCGAGGTAATTTTCGGATAGTGCACTCAGTATAATGTCACTCGATGCTCTGTCCCTACCACCCGTCCTAAACATCTGAGTGTCCCAGTCTATATCTGGTAAATTGAAATCTCCACCGAAGACTATAACATGCTGAGAAAATTTATGTGAAATGTATTCCAAATTTTCTCTCAGTTGTTCTGCCACTAATGCTGCTGAGTCGGGAGGTCTGTAAAAGGAGCCAATTATTAACCTAGTTCGGTTGTTTAGTGTAACCTCCACCCATAATAATTCACAGGAACTATCCACTTCTACTTCACTACAGGATAAACTACTACTAACAGCGACGAACACTCCACCACCGGTGGACTGCAACGTTCTTCACTTACTGGCTGTAATGTTAGATCGCATACGTTTCCGACCTATCAGACACTCATCCTTCTTCCCGTTCCTCTATGCTGGACTATCTTACCGAATTGTAAAACATTTGCGTTGCATGATACAAGCACAATATAGCTTTGCGGAGATGTATATTGTCCCCTGTCCACTGCTCACATCCGATCACGGTTCAGAAATTATACTATGCCTGCATCAGACCTATATATAAAATGGTAGTTAGTAGCGGGGGATACATCCTACAAGGAAACAGATAAACGCATGTAAAAATTGCAAGTCATTCCGTCACTAACTCTGTAAACAGCACATCATTCAGGCAAATATGTACACAGGGATTGTAGCGCGTCACAAGCTGTTACCACTAAGTTAGGTATGATGCTGAAGTCTCGATTTTACACACACAAGATACGACAGGGGCATTGCATAAAATCAAAATTCGTTTAGAGGAATGTTGTTGGGATCGGGTTTTTTTCTTTAACATGTGCTCGATTACGACTATGATACAGTGGTATGACTCGAAGGAAGAACATAAGAGACATGCACACCCATCGTTGATTTTCGGTCAGTATTATTTGGTGTCATATGCATCCAGTTATTGAGGAGGTAATATTATACTTAGTATTAAAGCTGGGTGTGAGATATGTTCGCATTTGAGCATCAGGTTTATAAAGTATATCTGTTTGTGTAAAGAAAATGTCTATGTGCTGTTGTAGCGGGGGTGTGGATTTGACTTGCAGTACTGTGATAGCGAACGGAAGAGTATGTCTACTGGTAAGGAAGGTACAGGTATTTCCAGAGCCACAGCATTCAACAGAGTGTATTTCCAATATTTCGCTCATTGCTGAATACTGTTCAGTTGACTGCGATCGTATAATTTAATTGTAAGTATAATGATAGAGCATATATGTGAGGGGTTTTCTAGAATGTGTTCGTGTATGCAAAGTGTGTGCTGGTATTGATTGGGGTTCCCATGTTAATGATAGCAGTCTTCCGAATGCAGAGGCCTGTCGGAGTGTGGGAATTTATCATAGTTAACTTTACCATCTCATAGACGACCGAATAGCGAACTAATACTTAGTATGTGCTAGGCGGTTTTCGTGATCAGGTGTAGCTTTGAGAAGATGGTGCATTTGCGGTGTAGTGTTATTCTCTCCCATGTAAATTGCTCGGTCGACTGCTTATGTACAATTGGTGACATTATTTAGTTGAGAGAATATCGATTGTGGTGTGTTGTACACACGTTTGCCTGTTCTCTAGACGTAGGAAAGACCGTATTTGGTTTGTAAACAATATTGGTCATCTGGAATCTGTTACATCACCGACTTCGGTATTCTGAGTGTAAATATCAGTGTACTCTATTTGTTTCTAGTTAGTCTATGGTTTACAGCACGCTGCACCTCGCCAAAGTTTCGTGTTTGTGGAAAAATAATTTACAGTCTATATCTAGTGCATTATATCGTGTTAGTGATCGGGAGGCTACTGCTGTGTCTTGATATCGAGAAATACAGGGAAAATAGTATAATATTATAGCGAAAATATGGTTGTTCTTTTAATCGACGAGTCTGGAGATGTCTGTAGAAATGGGAGCAAGAAAGTGGAAACAGTAACGCCTTTGTGTCGGGAAGGAAACGAGCCTGTCTTTGCACATCAGTTCTGAGAAAGTGACTTCGGTTCGCTGATGTAAAGGGGATGATTTGGTATGGTGGAGGATATGAATTGTATGTTTACTAGATCGAGACAGTACTCAGTGATATATTCCCTGGTTGGAGATCGGTTTGACTATCCAATATTCTTGCGAGTATCGCATCTATTTGATGACATGTAGACAACTTTGTGATGTTTAGTTGTTGTTGCGAAATGGTGATCAGTATAAAATAGTTTATTACCACTGAGTGTAGCGTCTGTAGAAAGAAAGGACAGGTTGGGGGTGTATAGATTGAGGGAACTGTCGGTGCAATTTAGCAATAGTTGCAAAATAACGACAGAAAGCCCCAGAAAGAAATTACTCGATTGATTGTGGTGGTATATAGGAGCGGTGAGAACATTTGTGTATGTTGAGAGCAGCAAAGCTATCACGTTTTGTCCGGGAGGAAGACTGGATTGTGTGATACTTTGGTAAACAGGTTCTGTTAGGGCAGGAATTTTGGCGCATACAAGCTGAGACAACAAGAAAGCGAGTGTTAACTATTTTGAGGCTCTATAAAATTACGGAGAGCTGGACTTGGCTGATATTTTTTTTCACCAAGCCATGTGATGTAAGAATAACATTGAGAATGTTTTAGATGGCGATGTGTCAGCCAAGCTGGGGTGGGTACGTGTGGCTGAATGTGTGTGTCAACACGCTCTGTGCTATTCTGCCTTCAATGGTAAAGACAAGTGGTGTCTGGAGATGCCTCGAATATGACACTGGCGTGGGCTTTGGAATGCTATGACAGTATAACAGTGACTGTGTAGAAGCATGCAGCTTTCACTGGTGTTCGACGACGACAGCTCGGTAACTGTGACGGGTCACGTGGGACCCGAGCTGCGGCTGCCTCACTTCGCGGGTGTTATGGCGCGCTGCCCTAAAGGGTGGTCTGTGAGTGCTTTGACAGCCGACAGCCACGTCAACCGTACATGCGATCGCATCATCATTAGTGTCTAGCAAATAGGAATTTTTCAGGTGTTACGTATGAATGGGGGTGCCGCCACCTCATATTTGCAGAAGCTGAGCAGGACCTGTGCGCGGTTTGACATCTGACAGATGCATCACTTATCGCTACCTCCTGTGTACTCTGCTGGACAGGCGGTGGTGGACTGTGCTTGGGCTCGTTGATTGCATTATTTCACGAGGGGCCCTGTAGGCTCGTGCTATGCCCTATTTGGACGGTTTACGAGTACTGAACGTGTCTACACATCAGTGTGAAGAATCATTTAGAACCAGTTTGCTATTGTGTACTGAAATTACGAGTTTGTTGCGTATCTGTGGGCTGTTTCAACATGGCCCTAGGCACATCAGGGTGGATCTTTTGTATCAGTGTGATAGATATACTCTATCGTTAAATAAGTTGTTTCAAAATAAATAGAGTGCAGTCAATCCTTACTCTCCCCAGCAGCCCAGAGCAGGCTGAGTCGTTTTCCCACTATTTTCCCTCACCATCTTGGTTTACTTCATGAAAATGTCGACAGCGTCCTCTGCTGGTGGTACTGAGTATTAGACCTCGTGCAGAATACACAGTTTGCCGCCATCTCGGATGATTGTACTTGCATCATCAGCTGGAGTCACAGAGGCGTCCTCTGGCGGCGACGATATGTACTAAGACAGTTGGGGTCTGGAGCTCGTGGTGAACCCGCTAGGTGGCGCCATCTTAGATTACGGTACTTGCCTCATTACCTAACGTCACTACAGCGTCCTCTAGTGGCATAGATATGAACTGAGTCAGTTGGGCTGTGGACTCATTGGCGAATACACTTGGTGGTAGTGCTGCCTGTAATTCTTTAAATAAAGGCTGGTGTATGATTTCGACAGTTGATGATTAGCAAGTGGAGTCTTTTAGATGTATTATTATTTGGGCAATTTATGAGTTGTTTGGCTATCTGGAAGTAAATGCTTTGCAGTATTTACGAGTGGTTCGCATGTCTGTAGGTTGTGCAATGAGTTATTTTTGATGGTTTACAATTAGCAAGCGTGTGTGTAGAGCATTATAGATGAGTCATGTAGGAGTAGCTTTCAGGTATGCTGTGGGTCATGTCAGAGCATGTGTTCTGTGATATGTATACTCCATCCCCAAATAAATTGTTCCCAAATAAATAAAGTACATTCCTTCCTCTCTCCATCAGCCTAGTGCGGGCTGAGTCCTTTGCCAGCAACCCCTACTAAGGCGTTGCAACCTGGAGGCTTAGGTTAGTTTCAGTGAGCTTCGTTTGCAACAATTTTCTTAGGTGGGTGGTGAAAGCGCAAGTGACCTTTCTTTACTGCCAGAATTCAAACTCAGCAGTGGTTCCTAGAAAGAGGCGGTGGTCTGGACCTTGAAAAATAGTTGACACTAGGTAGTTGAAAGTATAGTGGACACTTTTTCATACCTATATGAAGTGGAATCACGTGGCCAATAGGAGTGCAGCATTCTACTGGTGGTGGGGGGGATTCTAGGTCATGAATGAATACCGCGCTGATAGTGGGAAAATGTGGAACTTCTTATTTGATCATTGAAAATTGAAATTGTAAATTGACTTATTGAATGTAATTAAAATTGAAATGTGATTAAGTACTTAGATAACTGATAAGTTAGATGCACGACGTGGGTGTTGCTTTAGTTAGCATATTTACAGAAGACTATGTCCGGCACTTCTATGGAGGTGGCAGCCGCAGGTGTGTGACGTAAGCGGTCGGACGCCCACGGATCAGTGGCATAGCGCGTGTCCGGTTGTAGCGCGAGCGCACAAGAGAGAGCAGACGACCTTTTGGTATCACAAGACTTCATGGTAGCGCCCTCTGGTGGGCACGATATGAATTAAGTCAGTTAGGCTATGGAGCTCGCGGTGAACACACTGGATGCAGCCACCTTGAATAACGGTACTTGCGTCATGATCTGACATCACGGTGGCACTCTCTGGTGCGACGATATGAACTAAGTCAGTTGGAGTCCAGATCCAGTGGCGAACACACATGCTTGAAATTGGTTACATAATAAAGAAAAGTCCATTTTTCCTGCCATTTTCCTAGGTGTGTCGCATTATCATGTTGGAATTTGAACTTCCCTCCTTTTTTCTGGAGGAGGGGGCAGTGGCACTTTCCCGCCAAAATTCAATTTTCCCGCCAAAATTTGCCATCTTGGATGACGTCATCGCCACCATCTTCGATGATGTCGTCGCTGCCATCTTGGATAACGGTACTTTGGGGCCATACCCCTGTTGTCTCAATACTTATATTCATTAATTTTCTTCAATTTCTGTTTTGGTTTGGTGACAGAAGTAAAATTTAATGTATCATTGTGAGGAGTATACCGCATGAGTTACTCAAAAGTTGTCACTGATAATAGTTCTGATAAAAAGATAGTTTAAGAAGTCAAATGAAAGTAAATCGGCAATTCTGTTACAATTCCATGGGAAACCTGTAACCCAGTGTATCACTGACAGTGAACAACTGGGACTAAAACTTACCAGAGGATTTTATATTTACACTTAATTTATATTTGATATGTGAAAAAGTACAGGAAATAGCGTACCATCATTCTGTCCCTGTCCCTTTACAAGAGTGAGGGAGTGCATCTTCTTACTACAAATATCTTTTAATTTGTCAGTGATATTGATGTTGACGACTAGTTGGCAAGTCGTCAATGTGTTCACAGCTTCAGACATACAAAGGAATTTTTTTGGGTCAGTTCTAATGTGCAGCAAATTGCATCATTGTTCTATTAGCAAAAACAAATTTGATGCCTGTATATGTGTGGATAACCACGTTATGACAACATGATAGTCCTTACCTTATGAACTAATTGAGACTACTTATTAAGGTTATATTATAAATGTATGTAGTCTACCTTTAACATACTAAAAGATAATTATCTACCTTTAACACACTGAAAGGTAATTACATGTGGTGAAGAAGTTCATCCCTTCACTCTGAACAGATATAGGACGAAAACTATGGTACTTTATTTGCTGTGAATTATTTTCATGTAGCTCAGACGAAGAACAGAGAGAAATTCCTTTGGTAAGTTTCCGTTCCTGTCATTCGCTATTAAAAATACGATGGGTTATAGTGTTCTACCAAACCGCAACAGAGGTGACGATTTATTTTTGCCTGAATTGTTAACCATTTCTCATTTGAAGGAGCATAGTTTATTTTGAGTTATGGCTACATTTCTCTTGTTGACTGATTTATTTGTGCTTCTTTTGCTAAAACTGAGTATGAATTGACAAACTCACTTTGCGACAGCTATTGCGGCAGAATCCTCAAACGGACTGTCGTGTTAATCATGCAAAAGGCACCAGAGAGGTCAATACCTTAAACCTCATTGTGCCAGTTTGCTGTAACATGAGAGAAGATATTTCACGTTTATTTTCATGCTAGCAAATTATCTTTCCACTAGCTATCAGTGACTTTTTAAAAATTGTAGTACTGGATTGAAAAAAAAAAATATAAACTGTAGCTCTAGCCATATCGACGTAGATGAGAAAGTTCAATATGTTAACCATGTGGCAAAATACTCTCCTCGTTGTGTGCTAGTATTTGCCAAAATGTCGTTTAAATATCTCGTACAGCTTAGGAGATATGAGGTGTGATATGAATATTTCATTCTCGCACGTGTGCGGTCGGAAGTGAGCATGCCACATAAATTCCATCTTCTCGAGGCTGGAGACTCAAAGACGCATCCTGCCAAGTCTAAAGGAAACTTAAATAATTTAGCTAACTATAGTTCACTGCAACATGTGGTATAATAAGACCAAACGGAAAATCATAGTGATTCATATTTTTCCTTTGCAAAAGTTTTCGAGTTTCGTGCAGCTCCTTACTTAAATGCGAATATCACGATAAATATGACCATTAGCGAGATAATTGGCACTTCAACATGAATCTGACATATAAAGCTATGCACTAGGTAAAAATCTACTTTTCTTTAACAAACAGTTTCTGTAAATTGTGTGAGAAAGGCTGCAGAGCTAATGGAGTGCACGCAACGTTCTAGTTGTAATGGTACTGCAGAACGCTACTACACACTGCTGACGGGTCACCACAATGTTGGATCGCATTCTGACTTCATCCAGTATACTGTCCACTCCCCGCCACCCTGCACTCAGGCTGTAGCCATACAGTTTGAGAGAAATAGAATGCTCAGATATGTCAAGTGGCCTTCTTGGCATTACATTGAATCACCAATAAATGTCTTTTTCCTACTACACTGAAAGAAGATGTGATCAGACTAAAACCTAACACTAGACCCTATTAGCTTAAAGGAGAATCCACATGCAAAGTGCGTCAACATATACAGCCACAGAGAAGCAGCAAATCTCATTATAAAATTCAGGGTATCAAAGGATTATATTTACCAGAAGAACCTACTGTTCAAAATTTACACGTGTTATATTCAGAGGAAAGTTCTCCAAATCTTGTGTCTTATGAACAGAATCAACTGACTTTGTGTCACCAACTACTGTCAGTTTTGGGTGCCCCAGAACTGACGCATGTTCACTGTTTTACAAATTTAGAGCCAATTTTTCTGAACTTGATTAACAGATAAATGTCGAGAAAGATACAATTCAGATACAAACATTGTACAAGCAGAAACAACATCTAACGACTTCAAATCGCCTAAATAAGAAAATACAGACAAGTTTTGTGAGATAAAAGGTTAGGAACATTTGAACTCTAGGAAATCTGTGATTAAGAAAGCAATCTACATGACAAGCTTCTTTAGGTAGCCATTTTCGCGGCAGCTGTACATAAATTGCAGTAGTATAAAAGAAAAACGTCTTTTTCATGCTACACATTACATTTTTTATTGAACTTGTGTACCCAGACGCGTTTTGCCTTATTCACAATGAATCTTCAGTGGGTGTACTGAAATATAAAACTTTTTTTTTTCGTTTGCATATGTAGGTTACCGTTTGCGCATTTAAAACAGTTCATACAAGTTTTTTGTAATAAAATGGAAAGCTACTTACAGATCAGCGTCTAATTCATTATCTGTGAGCCAGACAGCTATCTCTCATGTGGAAAACTGGTTGAAAGTTTAGTTTACCTTGTAGTCACTGTTTTCCAAATATAGCACTGTAACTGCCATTTTCTATGTGTATTGTCTGGGGTGTGATTCATTTCGTGTTTCCAACTTTCTCAGTTTTAGCCGTCAATTGTGTTTTGTGTCTGTATACATGTGTTGATGAAAAGTTCTGTGTGTGTGTGTGTGTGTGTGTGTGTGTGTGTGTGTGTTTGTGTACACATTATATTTTATTGTTTATTTTACTATTCTTTTCTTTTTTATATTATCTTTCCGTTTTCATTTATACACTTAAAAGAAAAATGAGATTTGTGATCACTTACTTGGGATTTCCGTCTTTTATATGATTAATCAGTGTAAACAATGAGTGGTTAGTCATACACCCTTGTTCATTTAGTAGCTTCTTTTCAGCCTTTGTTTTATGTAAGTGACACTTTTCTTGAATGGTTAACAGATGTCTTTCATTATTTATTTTAACTATTCCTATATCTTTTGCTCTTGTAGTACTGTAGGTTTGTGATTATTTTCTTCATAAATTTTCTCCAAAAAGTCCCACATTTCCATTCTCTGATATGTTCCTCCTATCAGGTGTCGAATGTTTTGCTGGTTTGTCCTACATACTTCCCATCACATGTATTGTGTTGTGATTGACAGATTCCTACTTTCCGTTAGATGTCTAAGTTTTTGTTATTTTTTGGAAAGTACTTTTGGGTTGAATTGTCTGTTTTAATGCTATTTTTATGGCTTGTCTTTTGAAAATGTTCGTTATTTTATATGCATGTTTGTACTTGTATGTCATTATGTACCATCTTGAACCGTCTTCCTTGTTTCCGACTATTCTTTGTGTTGTTGTTCTGTCACTGTGTGTGCTTGTTTTTGTTGTGACCCTGTTTTGGCTGTTTATTTATTGTATTTATTGACAGTTTTTGCTGTTTAATGTTTGTTTAGTTTTGTGACTAGATTACTATTATATCCATTGTTAGCTGCTATTTGTGTGGTATGTCTAGTTTTTTTCTGGTAGTTTCAGTGCTGAATGGTACACTGTTGAGTCTACGAAGAAAGTGCCTGAGCGCTGATTGAGTGTGGACACCTGTATATGATTGTATCAGTTGTTGTAAGCTTACAGCAAATTTCAAAGCTATGCTCATTGTTTTCTTTTTTAGCGGTTATGTCTAAAAAGTTTATTTGGTTGCCATGTTCTTATTCCACAGTGAATCTTATCTTTTTGGTTATTTTGTTTCTATATGTGTGCACCAGGTCAGTTTTTACAGGACGTTGTTCAATTAAACATATGACATCATCTATGTATATGTATATAGTATGTTGTACTTCTTTGGGATCATGTTTTTAAAAATCAGGTTTTCTACATGGTTTATGAAAATTATAATGCATACTTTTTAGATGAAAATGGACTACTAATGCTATCCCCAGTGTCAGGTGACCCAACTAACATTTCCATAAACTATATAGAAAATATGATTGTTTACAAAAATTATCAAAAAGAATTACAACATGGTCATACATGAATGATGTCGTTTGTTGTTAAAAATCGATCAGTTGCATGCAGGTATAAACACAATACACAAAAAGATAAGATCAACAATGAAAAAACATAACAACCAAATAAACTTCTTAGATAAAACCATTAAAACAGAAAACAATCAGCATAGCTTTGAAATATACTGTTAACCTACAACAACTGACACAATCGTACATCAGACTTCAAACCACCCACATTCACATACAACATCAGCATCAGACACTTGCTTTGTAGACTCAGCATTGTATCGCTCAGCACAGAAAATTGCCAGAAGGAACTAGACATCATCACACATGTAGCAGCGAACAATGGGTACAACAGAAATCTAGTCACAGAAATAAATAAAAATTAAACAATAATACGTCCATAAACACAGCCAAAAACAGTAGCACAACAAAACCAAGCACACACAGTGACAGAAAAACATAAAGAATACATGAAAACAAAAGAAGAAATTTCAATGACAAGGCACAAACACAGCATTCAAAACAAACCATTCAATCGAAAAGTACAAGACAGAGACCGACGAGAAAGGAGGAATAAGCCAGGAGAACATCTGACTCCCAGTACAAAGAACTAAACAAACCAAGAAAATAGAAGACAGGCCACTCACTTAATTGCGCTCTTGGCCAGTCTATCAGCAATTGGCTCCATGGCTGGCAGTATGGCAGCTATCGCCGTAACACTGAAAAATGCGGAAAACACAAAATATCAACTCGACAAACCCACAAGGCATAAAGATTTATGGAATCTGTGGCTAATCAAAAAGCACTATATTTAAAACTTCACAGAAAAGAGTTAGGATTGTTGACTAAAAATCTATTAGCTTTACTGCACAAATATCGATTTGTTTCAATTCGTCAGAAAGTTCTCTATCCCAAGATTTCACGGAGTTATTATGCGGAATAATAAGAAGAATGTGTGGAAATCTGACGAATGTGGAATTCTAAATTTCAATGTTGTGGGAGAACCTGGAATTCACTGGGTAGTTTATGTTAGAAGGAGAACCCAAAATGTGCTTATTACTTCGACTAACTTGGTGATTTGCAGCCATCAGAAGAAATACGCAGTTATCATTTGGTATTCTTATATTCTGTAGTTTTCGATGCTACCAAAAGTTCAGTACATATCTTTGCAGATACCTATGTCTCATGTTCATCCTGACAGTTACAGCCAAGATATAAAAACGGTAATCGCACACAGCATTTCTTCAGCTGAGCTTAAGAAGCGATGTCAACCACTTTGATTTTAAATGGTCGATCGGCAGTACTAAGCGCAAATTACCTCCAACCAATCGGACTAGGCAAAAGAGGATGGAGTACAGTGCTGACAGGTTTACAAACGTACAACACCATACCAAGCGACACTGCATCGAACTGCATACTACATCTGGGAAATGGTGAAGTTGTGTACGTACCTCACAGCGCATACAACATTAATGACTTAATCGAATGTCTAAAACAGGTAGTACCAGGCTCTGTGTTATGTAAAAGTGTAATAAGAACGACCGAGGACTTTACAATGGAAAATTCAATCGGATCATTACTAGATTTCTCAGAGAATCAAATTCTGCTAAAACACGCGAAAAATTTTTACAAGTTAGCTAATTCGGTAGATATATTACCGGTTAGCGCAATTTGAGTCGAGTGTGATACTGAAACGAATTCCTTTCTCAATGACAAACTGATTCATAGCAGCTACAGGTTTTTCACTACAGTAGGTCTGGGATATAAAATTGTGGAGACACCAAGTAATGTGATTTACCTCCCAGTAACTATTCATACATTAGACCGTCTTGAATTGAGGATTATGGGGCAGAGAGACCGTCTCTCTGATTTTCGCAGTAAAGAGATCGTGATAAGCATTCATTTGAAGCACCATGGTAGTATCTTGTAAAACAGACGTACACAGCCACAAGCACTTCACTTTACAACCGAAATACAACATGCTAACACTGAAGAAGCGTCAGTTTCTTAAACTGCTGGGCTTGAAACCGCACAAGAACAATGTGATCAAGCAACATAACCGCTTCAGTCGAGTAGGATGAACGAATCATTCGTCAAGAATACATCTCACACAAATCTTTTGCATCATCAGAATTCTAGAGCCATGATGAGATGTGAAAGTCAAGGACAGTCTACTAGAAGAGGACAGTGAATATGTCTACCTTGGCCAGATTATAAATATGAAGGGAGACATAAGGCCAGAAATCTATCGACGCATCAAGCTTGGCTGGCAAGCATTTGGGAAGAATTCAAAAGTATTCAGATCAAGAATGCCAGTAAATCTGAAGAAAGCAGTATTTGATCAATGCATTCTTCCTGTGATGACGTATGGCTGCGAGACATGGACACTGATCTCATTCGCAAAAGGGAAAATTAGGACAGCACAGAGAGCCATGGAGAGATCGATGCTGGGCTATACAAGAAAGGACAGGAAAAGGGCAGATGACATACGGTCTGTGACGAAGGTTAATGACATCTTAGAGAGAGTAGGTTCCTTGAAATGGCAGTGGGCTGGCCACGTTGCAAGAAGAAAAGACAACAGATGGACGAAGCTAGTACTGGAGTGGAGTCCGAGAGAGCACCGGAGGCCTAGAGGAAGACCACCAGACAGATGGGACAAAGACATCAAGAAGATCGCTGGTAACACCTGGCAGAGAACTGCCCAAGACCGTCCCACTTGGAGAAGACTTCTGAAAGCCTACCTGAATCCACGACTCGAAGAGGCCACATCATCTAATGATTGAATTGGCTGATGATGATGATGATGATGATGATGAGATCCACTATGTGATACAACACCAGGATGCTTTGACCAATGGAAGCAGGAGTTTCCTGTATTTGGACAATGAATTTATGAAAAAGGATGCTACTCCCACGACAGCATCTCGTCTTACATCTGTTTCATGAGACAAGATACTAGTTGAATGGCATAGTAACTAACCACAGTAGGAATTAGGTATCACAAAAAGTTTAAAAAAGGACATTTCCGACTCGAAATCGGACTTGAACAGTTTAAAAAATGCAGAGTGATTAATGGATAAACCACCAACAGCAATTAGGTATGAATGATTTAGTGCAAGGATACCCCTCATAATAGTTGTAGGATACGTTCAGGATACGAAGAGGATTCTAGTTAGTGTGAAGCAGAGACTTGGATTAGTAAGAAATGGAACAGATGGTAATGTATATATCCAGGGTGCCAATGGAGAAGACACCAAGATTGTGCTCGAGAAATTAGCTTGGAAAGTGTCTCATGTCTCTGTAACTGATGAAGAAAACTTGAAGCTTTTAATAGTACTTGGATATGGGACTCAACTGCCTTCGAATTTCAGAGCATGGGAGTTGTATGAATCTTTATGGATACGTGATATTTTCAAGAACGCCTCTGTTAGAGATCTACAACGCTATGGAAGTCCTCCACTGCATCGCCTTAGACTGAAAAAGAAGAGTAACTGTTATATATGTGCATTGGTTAATGTGAAAGTATTATTTAATTGGATTATAAATAAATTTTTTTAAAACTAGCACCCATGTTTTCTTGTTTTAAAAACATCATCCCTCTATGGAGCTGTGATGGCATGCATCCACTCCTGGTGAAGGCAACAAGCATACTGATCTGATTGTACCCCACGATCTCACCCACACTCACTACCACCTCTCCACCAACTGAGACTATATAAGGTGGTTCAGCAGCTGTAATTTCCACTCAGTGCACTTCTAGTATGGTGTGTGTGTGTGTGTGTGTGTGTGTGTGTGTGTGTGTGTGTGTGTGTGTGTGAGTGTGTGTGTGTCTTACTAATAGCAGTAATGGAAAGGTCATACAGGAACAGCAGCATGGCCAGTGGCAGCAACAAGCTTCCTCATTTTCAGGAGGTTTTAGATGAAGATAGTGTCCCATTGAATCATTTCAATAATGAGGCGTTTGCTGTCTTAGTGTGAAAGTATTATATCCAAAATTATCTTTAAAAGTGAAAGTATCTAACCTAAATTGTTTACTTTTTAATTAGTGAAAGTGTCAAAGATAAAATTGTTCCAAAATAATTATTCAACAAACCTGCATCTGACTGTGTCAGCAAACTTGTTTCGTGCTCCATTTTGCCAGTAATGAAACATGTATTTCACTCAGCAATCAAGTTGAAGAGAATAATGCCGTTTGTGCAATGGCATTACGATGGTACTGAAAAATTAACTTTTGGCCCTGATGTTTACATAATGAAACTATATCTTGACTTGAACAATGCCTGCTGTGCAACAGCATAAAATTAGTTATTTGAAATAACTTTGTTCGGCAATGAGAATATCGTCCATGTAAGTGCTAATCCTGTCTTTCAAATGAGGTGGCAACCATCCTTTGCTTGCATTGAATATGAAAATGAGTATTAACGTAAATTTACACACCAAATGAAAGAACGTAAAGAAAATGAGGCCTCTATGCAATATATATGTGCAGTTCATGGTTTGAAATCGGTTTTGGTATAACTACAGTTATCAGAGCAAAGTTATTTCAAATAACTAATTTATGCCATTGCACAACTGGCATTATTCAAGTCAAGATATAATTTCATTCAGTAAACCTCAGGAAACACAATGTTAAAAACTTATGTCATATACAAAAACTACCATTTTCAACATTTTTGTAGCATGAATCACTCTTACAAAAAAATTTTACAAAATGCTTACCGCATCAAAACTTGGACATACAAATCCTAACTCTGAACATTATCTAACGAAAACCACTTTGAAATCATTTTATGGTTTCTACCATTAACGTGCTAAAGTTTGCTCAGTGCACAACCTGAAAACTGCATAGCACAAATCCTACCTTAAAGCTGTCACCACATGTCTTCTTCCTCCAGGCATCTAGCTCTGACGACTAAGTTTTTTTCTGTGTGTGCCCGTCTCTCTTAACCATCAAAGATACTCCTATTCAAAGATATTATACTCATTCAACCTTGCAGTTGGCAACTATTGACTTTATTTTCTGGATCTACCCTGACCACACCTTAGCATATACCTTTCAAGTGCACTCTATTGAGCGACATGAAAATCTTGAAATTAGATATCATTTCTACATATGTGCACATATGTGTGTGTCTTCCTGTATTTTCAATTCTTAGGGATTGTTGTGGTGTTTTTTTAGAGCTGATGAATAATACCACTTTAAGCGCAATCCTAGATAATGCCCCAAGCCCTAGCCGACTTCCAGTGTTTGAAGATTGGTAGGCTAACACTACCCTGTCACAGGGTGATTTTGATAATGACCTTGAACTTCTACGAAAGTGTCTTTTTAATGTGTGTGTGTGTGCATGTGTGTGTGTATGTGTTTGCATTTTACTTAACCAGTGTATTTCTTGCAGTTTCTGAATCGGTTAATGTTCTGAGCCCTAGCTCATTTTTGGCATCTGGAGGGTGGAGGATGAAATTAAACAAACACATTCAGATGCTAGCCATGCAATGCCAGACCTCTAATAAGCCCCCTGTAAGGCTGGCGCCATACAGTGACACTGATGATGATGGCAGTGACAGTGTCTATGATGATGAGAATGCCGAATTTTTTCCTTAATATCTCACAGCTGTGTGTGTGTGTGTGTGTGTGCGTGTGTGTGTGCGTGTGTGTGTGCATGTGTGTGCGTGTCTACAATTGTCTTCTGACGTTCATGGATTGCTGTATCGTTACTTCACAGAAACCCTTAGATGGAACACCACCAATGAGGCAACCTCCAGTTCTGAATACTAATAATGATGAGCACTTGAGGGAACTGGTGAAGAATCTTGAGGGGTTCATGCAGCCATGAGTTGGTCAGGCGAGGCAGAGTTCCTAAGTATCTGTATGTCTCTGTATAAATTTTTTTCAAACACTTATAGAATTGCTTGGCTATGTGATTGTGTAATTTTCTTTCCTCATACTTTACGACTGTTGTTTATGATGCTTCAGGATTGCTTGATGACCTGGAATTTCTGTACCTGCCACCGGCACCATCAACACCTGCATCTTCACTGCCATAAGTAGCAGCACTGGTGGTTGGAGTATTGTGATCAGTCCTGTCTGAATCAGTGGCCGGATCACAACTCGTAGTGGCAGCTGCACCTCTGCCAGTGGTCCCACCTACGGCGATAACTGGAGCGTCATGAACATCGCTGACACCTGGGCCATTGGGGTGGGGACCAATAACCTTATTTTTGGCAGGTGTTACGTAATAAGGATTATCGACTGCATATCGAGACATCTCGAATGCATCAGAGTGGCACATTATTACTTCATATGGATCATGATGCTTTCACCCAACTGATAAAGCCGTCCTTATCCACATAAAGTAACTTCAGATTTGCAAAGTGAGTTTTCGCAAACTCATCATAGAACTGGTAAATGTGGAGACCAACGAAAACTTTATTGAAGCCTGTTTAAAATTTAGCCTGACGATTTAATCTGCTGCGCCATAACGCCTGTTCTAGTGGGTAACTAAGTGAATTTCCCGATGTTCTCTAACATTTCGCACACTTTTTCCGAAAACTGCATACTTCATAAGTTTGTAAAAATCTTTCCCAAATGTACATGTCGCAAAAGCCCTCTTTTTATGTTTAAATCGAAGTGTTCCTTCAACCTTGGACTCTGTCTAGTTGCTATCCCAACTTGAGACATTGCTGGAGATTACGAATCTGTAGTATGTATCTTGTTTTCCCCACCAGCGCTGTCATCAGCTTGAGGTGGGAACGGTTTTCCAGAATTAGGTGCTCTGAACACAGAGGTTAAGCATTATGCTTCTCACACAAACTTATAGGGTACATTACATCTATCTTTAAAACTTATCCTGTTTCAGAATCTACCCACACATGTTCGACTTTATTACCCAATCTGACATTTCTTATTGGACAACCATAGAAACCCTTCAACAGGCTGCTGCATGCCTTGCCCATATAAATTATTGACATCCAAGTACACGTTGTAGCTGAAATCACCAGATACATTGTACTGTTCACACATTCGCGGGTTGTTTGCCTTGGTATGCCTATTGTCACATTAGCATAGTCCACCCTGAAACCCCCGTTCAATAAACAATAGCATGTCAACATCAGTCAAGAGTTCAATGTTGACATGTGTCCTTTTCAACATAGTGTTCCATGAAAATCCTGTCTCATTGTAGTATAGAGTTTTGCATATTTCTTTAAATTAAGAATTCGAATTCCTGCCATACACTCACTGTATGCCAATAATCCAAGTCCGATGTGACAGTATGTGCAAGTGTACTGGGGAATGCAGTTACGTCGGGCAGTATGGTTTCATTGAATTTCTCCCATGAATACAGATACCCTCTTCTTTTTTACTCGCTGAAACTTTGTAAGTCCCCATAATGCATTGTTTCAATAAATTTGTATTGCAGTGCTGCATGAATCTCAGTGAGTCAAGGAACCTCAGAGCAACTTTGTTAGCGATTTCTTCTAAAACGAAATTTACCTCCCAGTGATGTCAGGTAGGACACTAACCCGATTTCTTCCCATTCCATAATCAGCCAAGGGCTCGACTAGGAAGTTAGCTTCATATTTGATTAAATTGTGGATGAGAATGGGGATAGGTCCTGGGAGTTGGTGATTCAAGTTGTATGTACTGTGTGCAGCACAGCGGAATTTGCCAGTTAGATGGCAATGATGTCGGTGTAGGGATTCCACTTCTTTATCTAATGGGTGCCCACAAATATAACAGTCAACAGCATTCTCATACAGTAATTTACCGTCCTGCATTTCCTGTTGTAATAAATGCCATCAACTGTCCTTGCAAGGTTTTCAAGCTCAGAGAGCGACTAATCCACACATTTATCCCCACTGTATGAATAAAAATGATGAAGACTTAAACTGTACAATCGTACAACTTGATAAGCAGCAGCAAAAGGCATGTGTCATTCTGTGAGAGTGGTATGTGATGCAGTAGGACCTCCATCACAGACTGCCACAGGAGCGAGAAGACATTCAAAGTCGGAGTATAGGGGAAAGGGTGCTAGCTTCTTTTGGAATAAATTCTTAAATTTTGAGATTTTATCATCCTCGGTAGGCATTACAACATGTACTGGGTTCTTGGCCAAAGCAATCTATGAGATACTTTGTAAGATCTCACTCGTTTAAAAAGACAAAAATGTCGATTGCCATTATGTTTCGACATTTGGGAGGTATACGGGGATTCAGCCCATCAAATCTATCAATTTCCTGAGGCCTCATTGGAAATTTAATACATCGTGTTTATAGTATCCACTAATATACACATGGTGTTGCTCTAGATGAGGTGCATTTCTCTTACGATTCCTTTTACAAGCCAGAAGTGGCCACAGAAAGTGGTACTGGTCTTTATCTTCGACATTAATAATGTCCTTTTTAACAACAATATCCTTTGGAAGACGGATATGTGAAGACCCTCCATGTACTTGACCATACACATGTACTTGAATATCCAAATACAGAACTTTTCAGAGAGCTTTATCCGAATCTCTGTGTTGGAAATCAGAGAGCAGGACCTGTGTAGGCTTCAGGGTGCAATCATCAGACTATTTAGCAATGGAGATGCCTTGCATTATCTCGCCACTATTACCTCACTTATGTGTGACGATATCCTTCTACATACACTTTTTTATAATATTCGAATTCTTCTACACACCCTCCTTAGATGGGAGAGTGAACTTGCAGCGTATCATAGAGAAGGACTTACTGTTGGGGTAATATGGATCGTTTAAGATCTTAGAAAGTTCCCTTTCCAGATAGGCACACACCATTTCATGAAAAAACAAAAAAAATGCGTCTTGACAGCCAATCATGTTACCGTTCCAAGTAAGCAAGATCCTATCTCCAAGAGCACATAGAATTACTCCATGTGACATTTTATTGTATTGAACTGCGAACCTAGAAACGACAGAGAGGCTTTGTCCCCATCGTAGCCCGCAGTAGTACACAACCCCACAACAGGGTACAGCACACCCCACACCGAACCCAGGGTTATTGTGCGGTTCGGACCCCAGTGTCCCCGGGAATGCCTCACACCAGACGAGTGTAACCCCAATGTTTGTGTGGTAGAGTAATTATGGTGTACGGGTACATCGGAACAGTGTATGCACAGCAGTCGCCGACATAGTGTAACTGAGGCGGAATAGGGGGAACTAGACCGCATTCGCCGAGGCAGATGGAAAACCGCCTTAAAAGCCATCCACAGACTGGCCGGCGCACCGGACCTCGACACTAATCCCCCGGCCGGAAAGCAGTGCATGAGACCACACGGCTAACCGGGCTGGCCTCCATGTGACGTTCTTGAACATCCACATACTCACTGTCAGAACGAGTGGAGGGGCTGCTGCTTGCTGATAGCTGATCGCCATTATTATTACAGAGACGTCATTCCAATGGTCCAGGAGTCGGTGACGCTTGTGATGGTCTAGCTGTTCGTGCAGGTGCAACCGCCACTAGAGGTGCGGCTGCCACTACCAGTTGTGGTACAGGCGCTGACACAGATGGGACCGCTCACAATGCTGCTGCTCGCGCAGTGATGATGCAGGCGTTCATCATCCCAAAGGCAAGGATGGCAATTCCAGGTCACTGAGCAATTCTGAAACATCACAGAACAACAGTTCATAAGTGTCAGGAAAAAAATTCCTGTTACACAGTCAAGCAATTCTATAAGCAAAAATGAAACGACACGATTTCAGAGACTTTACTGGTCTCATACAGAGATGATTTTACATATAAAGACTGAAGCAGCGAGTGAAAATTTATACCAAGGTCATTTAGTGGCTAACGCACCCGCCTAGTGAGCAGGAGACCTGGTTTCGATTCCCGGCCTTGGTACAAATTTTCAGTCGCTGCTTCAGTCTACACACATAAAATTCTGAAATTTTTTTTATAGTGACATAGAGAAACTTATTTAGGAATTCTGCCTCGCCCAGCCAACTCATGGCTGCTTGCTCCCGATTGAATCTATCCTTCAGTTCCTTCAAGAGCTAATCATTATTCATTCTCGGAACCGGGGGTTGCCTCATTGGTGGAGCTGCAGGAAGGGGCAATACCAGCGGGGGCACCTCAACTGCATTGATCATTTCTGTGAAGCAACAATATAGCAACCCATGAGTATCAGAAGGCAGTTGTAGACAGACGCGCGCGCGCGCCACACACACACACACACACACAAACACACACACACACACACACACACACAAACAAACGAGATGTAAAAATTTTGAGCCAATCATCATCATAGTCATTGTCACTATCATCATTGTCATCATCATTTTTATCATCATTATCATGATCATGATCATGATCATTATCACCACGGTGTCACTGTATGGCACTAATCTTACTGGGGAATCATGGCCAGCAACTGAGCATGTGGGGTAACGTCCAACTGCCACCCTTCAGATGCTGACAACGCTAAATTGTGTTAGGGCTCAGTATATTAACTGATTCCGAAGCAGGAAGAAGGAAGGAACTGGCTCAGTAAAATATTAGCACAGACACGCATACACACACAGACACACACACACACACACACACACACACACACACACACATACACACAAGTAAAAAAAGACATCATCAACTACACATTGTCACAGGGTAATGTTAGCCTGTCAACTGTCAAATGCTGCAAGCCGCCTGGGGGGGTTAAGGTGTTATCCAGGGTCAGTGGTGTAATCCATCTGCCCTAAAACAGCAACATAAAAAGCTGTAAGTATTGTAAATACAGACAGACGGACATAAACATGCACATATATAGAAATGATATCTGTGTTCAACATATCTCCCTCAACACAGTGCACTAAAGCAGCAAACGCCTTATCATCAAAGAGGTTTGTGGAACTCCTTCCTCACTGAAAACCACCTCAAAACGAGGATGCTTGCTGCTGGTGGCAATGCTGCTGTTGCTGGGTGATCTCTTCATTACTGCTATTAGAGAGAGAGAGAGAGAGAGAGAGAGAGAGACGTGGCGCTAGAGCCAGCCTATATACTACAGGTGGGCAATGGGAGACCACACCCCCGGAGCCACCTGCATGAGGGTGGGCAGAGCCGAGAGCAGCTGACATCTACAGGGTGTTTCAAAAATGACTGGTATATTTGAAACGGCAATAAAAACTAAACGAGCAGCGATAGAAATACACCGTTTGTTGCAATATGCTTGGGACAACAGTACATTTTCAGGAAGACAAACTTTCGAAATTACAGTAGTTACAATTTTCAACAACAGATGGCGCTGCGGTCTGGGAAACTCTATAGTACGATATTTTCCACATATCCACCATGCGTAGCAATAATATGGCGTAGTCTCTGAATGAAATTACCCGAAACCTTTGACAACGTGTCTGGCGGAATGGCTTCACATGCAGATGAGATGTACTGCTTCAGCTGTTCAATTGTTTCTGGATTCTGGCGGTACACCTGGTCTTTCAAGTGTCCCCACAGAAAGAAGTCACAGGGGTTCATGTCTGGCGAATAGGGAGGCCAATCCACGCCGCCTCCTGTATGTTTCGGATAGCCCAAAGCAATCACACGATCATCGAAATATTCATTCAGGAAATTAAAGACGTCGGCCGTGCGATGTGGCCGGGCACCATCTTGCATAAACCACAAGGTTTACGCAGTGTCGTCTAAGGCAGTTTTTACCGCCACAAATTCACGAAGAATGTCCAGATAGTGTGATGCAGTAATCGTTTCGGATCTGAAAAATGGGCCAATGATTCCTTTGGAAGAAATGGCGGCCCAGACCAGTACTTTTTGAGGATGCAGGGACGATGGGACTGCAACATGGGGCTTTTCGGTTCCCCATATGCGCCAGTTCTGTTTATTGACGAAGCCGTCCAGGTAAAAATAAGCTTCGTCAGTAAACCAAATGCTGCCCACATGCATATCGCCGTCATCAATCCTGTGCACTATATCGTTAGCGAATGTCTCTCGTGCAGCAATGGTAGCGGCGCTGAGGGGTTGCCGCGTTTGAATTTTGTATGGATAGAGGTGTAAACTCTGGCGCATGAGACGATACGTGGACGTTGGCGTCATTTGGACCACAGCTGCAACACGGCGAACGGAAACCCGAGGCCGCTGTTGGATCACCTGCTGCACTAGCTGCGCGTTGCCCTCTGTGGTTGCCGTACGCGGTCGCCCTACCTTTCCAGCACGTTCATCTGTCACGTTCCCAGTCCGTTGAAGTTTTTCAAACAGATCCTTTATTGTATCGCTTTTCGGTCCTTTGGTTACATTAAACCTCCGTTGAAAACTTCGTCTTGTTGCAACAACACTGTGTTCCAGACGGTGGAATTCCAACACCAGAAAAATCCTCTGTTCTAAGGAATAAACCATGTTGTCTACAGCACACTTGCACGTTGTGAACAGCACACGCTTACAGCAGAAAGACGACGTACAGAATGGCGCACTCACAGACTGCGTTGTCTTCTATATCTTTCACATCACTTGCAGCGCCATCTGTTGTTGAAAATTGTAACTACTGTAATTTCGAAAGTTTGTCCGCCTGAAAATGTACTGTTGTCCCAAGCATATTGCAACAAACGGTGTATTTCTATCGCTGCTCGTTTAGTTTTTATTGCCGTTTCAAATATACCGGTCATTTTTGAAACACCCTGTATCTAGTAGCTTTTGCTGTTAAGACTAGATAGCGACATGCGCAGTCAAGCTGCAAGTATAGCCGCAGAATGTGCCTGGCTGAGTATACGATGTTGTGGTGCAGTGCGTAGTGTAGTTGCTAGACAAAGTAATCGATAAAGCGACCTTCTATTTTACAGTTCAACTCTAGTTGGGAGTGTGATTACTTGTTCACCGAAAGCAAAGGAGTAGCACAATGTTTTATATGCGGTAAAATACTAAGCATAAAAAAGTACAATTTAGAAAGTCACTACAGAACACATCACTTCAACCATTATAGAAGTGTAGGGGGGTGAAACACGGCGTAATCTTCTTAATAATCTATACGAGGAAGGAACCAAAGTAGAGGTATGTATTATAATGTTGTACCCATATACGATATAACTTAATTACGCAGCCTAACAAACAAAATTTTCCTTTGATATGACAAACCCGTTAATTTCTTACACAGGAATTTGATACCTCCTCTTCCAGTGCAGCTGTTCGTGTTAGTTAAAGAACAGCTTTGCTGATCGGCCGTTCTTCGCGACCATTATAGACGGCGAATTCGTGAAGCAGAGTTTGGAAGTCTTAGCAGACGAGCTGTGTCCACAATTATCATGTTCTTTCGAAAGTTTGAGTCTACCACGGTACACTATAACTCGTCGTGTCGAACAGTTGTCAGGTGATATTGTGGAACAAGTAATGGATGTCATTTCGAACGTATTGGTGGTTTCTATTGCATTAGATAAGAGTACCGACCAATTGGACACAGCCCAGCTGCAACGTTGATACGATATTAGTAGTGAGGGAGGAACTCATTGATTTATGTCCTCTGAAAGACACCACGACGGGTGCTGATGTACTACAGCGCGTGGAAGATGAATTTATCAGGTTCGGTCTGCCGTTGGAAAAACTCGTTTCAGATGCCACTGATGGACCACCCTGCATTGTCGGATGTAGAGCAGTGCTTATAGGTCGTCTGAGAAACAAACTACTGCGACATGAAGTGAGGTTCAAACCTGTGCACTGTTTGATTCATCAACAAGACCCATGCGCAAAAAACGTCACAATGGCAAATTTAATGACTGCAGTAGTGGGAACAGTTATTTTATTAAGAGTCATGGACTGAACCATAGACAATTTAAAGCTCTGCTGAAGAATACTGAGTGTGAATTTGGAGATATTGCATACGCTTGTTAAGTTCGTTGGCTCAGTAGAGGCAATAAGTTGAATCGCTTTTTTCATTTGTTCAAAGAAATAGTTTTATTCATGGAAATGAAGGGGCATCCCATTCATGAATTCACTGATCCTAAGTGGATTAATGAGTTAGCATTTCTCAGTGACATCACATCCCACATGAATAAACTTAATCTTAAGTTGTAGGGAAGCAAAATACTCATTACTCATTTTGTAGACAGTATTACTGCTTCAAAGCAAATGTTGAAACTTTGGCAGCGTAGATGTTGAAAGGTGAGTTAGCCCATTTTACCAAATTGTCAATGTGGACATTTATTTTAATTCAAGATCAATTTCAAACATTCTCAGGTGCTCTTGCGAGTCTTGTGAAGGAATTTTCCATCCGATTTAGAGATCTGAACGATTTGTCGATGGATCTGGAAGTGTTTGCTGCGCCCTCTTCAACTACTATAGTAATTAATGACGTTGCATCACTTCTATAGTGTGAGTTGCTCACAGTTCGATGTGATAGTGAATTGAAGGCTAAATATGATCACGAAAAGCCTGTCGCATTTTTATGAACATTTTTCGCAAACAGATTTCCCAAATTTCCACAAAATGGCTGCGAACCTGCTACCAATGTTTGGCTCAACATATCTGTGTAAAAACTGTTCTCTCTAATCAAGATAAATAAATGTCCACAAAGAGTCATTCTTACTGGCGCACTTTTCACTGCAGCTCGGCAAATTGCAAGAGCGAGATCGATCACACCAAATATAACCTGTCTTCTTCAGCGACACACGTCCACATCATCTGCTGAATGACATTTCAGATATATAAGAACACACAAGCCTATGTCTTGTTTCTGGTGAATTATATATTTATTTATTTATTTATTTCTGTGCTTAACCTAGAGTTAGCTTGTCACTCATTGGTTATGCTGTATTCTAAGTAAGCTTTTACACACATCAGAAAAAGTTTTGCATCACCTCGGTTCCGAGAGTACAGGAACCTGTACAGAAAATTGGAATAGAGATCGACATAAACATCATTTCCGCCCTTTTCATTGGTCATGAAACCACACATTGCATGTTGTACCACCATACAGCGAGACCTTCAGCGGTGGTGGTCCAGATTACTGTACGCACCAGTACCTCTAAATCCCAGTGAGACGTCCTCTTGCATTGGTGCATACCTGTATTCGTCGTGGCATACTATCCACAAGTTCATCAAGGAACTGTTGGTCCAGATTGTCCCACTACTCAACGGCGTTTCGGCGTAGATCCCTCAGAGTGGTTGGTGGGTCACGTCATCCTTAAACAGCCCTTTTCAATATATCCCAACATGTTCGATAGGGTTCATGGCTAGTGACCATGCTGGCCACTCTAGTCGAGCGACGGCGTTATCCAGAAGAAAGTCATTCACAAGATGTGCACGATAGGGGCGCGAAATGCCGTCCATGAAGACGAGTGCCTCGCCAGAATGCTGCCGATATGGGTGCACTGTCGGTCAAAGGATGGCATTCACGTATCGTACAGCCGTTACGACGCCTTTCATGACCATCAGCGGCGTACGTCGGCCCAACACAATGCCGCCGGCCGGAGTAGCCGAGCGGTTCTAGGCGCTACAGTTTGGAACCGCGCGACCGCTACGGTCGCAGGTTCGAGTCCTGCCTCGGGCATGGATGTGTTTGATGACCTTAGGTTAGTTAGGCTTAAGTAGTTCTAAGTTCTAGGGGACTGATGACCTCAGAAGTTAATTCCCATAGTGCTCAGAGCCATTTGAACCATAATGCCACCCAAAAACAGCAGGGAACCTCCACCTTCATGCACTCGCTGGACAGTGTGTCTAAGGCGATCAAGGCTCGCCAGGTTGCCTTCAAACACGTCTCCGACGATTGTCTGATTGAAGTCATTTGCGACACTCATCGGTGAAGAATACGTGATACCAATCCTGAGCGGCCCCTTCAGCATGTTGTTGGGCCCATCTGGGCCGCGCTACATGATGTCGTGGTTCAAAAGATGGACCTCACCATGGACGTCGGGAGTGAAGTTGCGCATCATGCAACCCATTGCGCACAGTTTGAGTCGTAACACGACGTCCTGTGGCTGCACGAAAAGCATTATTCAACATGGTGGCGTTGCTGTTAGGGTTCCTCCGAGCCATAATCCATTGGTAGCGGTCATCCATTGCAGTAGTGGAGCGGCCTCAGCGAGGCATGTCGTTGACAGTTCCTGCCTCTCTGTATCTCCTCCAAGTCCGAACAACATCGCTTTGCTGCACTCTGAGACGCCTGGACACTTCCTTTGTTGAGAGCCCTTCCTCGCACAAAGTAACAATGCGGACGCGATCGAACTGCGGTATTGACTGTCTAGGCATCCCACCATACAGCGAGACCTTCAGAGGTGGTGGTCCAGATTGCTGTACACACCAGTACCTCTAATACCCAGTAGCACGACCTCTTGCTTGATGCATACCTGTATTCGTCGTGGCATACTATCCACAAGTTCATCAAGGCACTGTTGGTCCAGATTGTCCCACACCTCAACGGCGATTCAGCGTAGATCCCTCAGAGTGGTTGGTGGGTCACGTCGTCCTTAAACAGCCCTTTTCGGTATATCCCAGGCACGTTCGATACGAGCCGTGTACCTCCTTCCTGGTGGAATGACTGGAACTGATTGGCTGTCGGACCCCTCTGTCTAATAGGCGCTGCTCATACGTGGTTGTTTACATCTTTGGGCGAGTTTAGTGACTTCTCTGAACAGTTAAAGAGACTGTGTCTGTGATACAATATGCACAGTCAACGTCTGTCTTGAGGAGTGCTGGGAACTGGGGTGATGCAAAACTTTTTTGATGTGTGTATGTTGGCCTACTGTATTTTCATGACTATCAGTTGTCAAAGTACAGTTCGCGCAAAATGCCGTGGCCCGTAGACTCGCAGTGGGCAGGGCACGTGTGGTGAGAGCGGCAGGCGCTGTAGGGTAAATGCCGAACGCTGGAGAGGAAGTCCCACTCTAAACTGAAGCCTACAATCACGTTTTTGTAAACATTAAGCGGAGCTCCTCCACGCCCACACTTGCATGGTGACCATTCAAAAAGATGTGTCACCGTGCTTTGATTACTGTCTAAAAAGAATTCCGCTGAAAATACAGCGATTTAGTTTCGCTTGGCTTGTTAACCATTTGTAACTTTCAGGGAAGCGTCACGAGTGGCGAGCTTTGAGTAAAACTTACACATTTCTTTGGTTTCCATGTTAAAATTAACTTCTTTTTGCCAAAGCACAGTAGAGTATACACAGTATCACCTCTCTAAAAGGCTTGAAGTGAATAATAAAGATACTGATGAGCTTGTGGAAGATAACAGCCAAGAAATGATCACCGAGGAGCTTACGGAGTTGCAGTGTGTTTCACAGCAGGAAGCTGTGGAGAGGAATTCTTCAGAGGAGGAGGAGGAGGAGGAGGAGTAGGCGGTAACAGCGAAGCAATAATCTTCTTGCGCAACAAGAGAAATGCTGAAAGTGTGGGAATCGGTTGCATCATACATTGAAAATCATCACCCCAATAAAGCTGTGATTATATGCGCTACACATTTATTTGACGATAATGGTTCAAATGGCTCGAAGCACTATGGGACTTAACATCTGAGGTCATCAGTCCCCTACACTTAGAACTACCTAAACCTAACTAACCTAAGGACATCACACACAGCCATGTCCGAGGCAGGATTCGAACCTGTGATCGTAGGAGCAGCGCGGTTCCGGACTGACGCGCGTAGAACCGCTCGGTCACAGCGGCCGGCGACGATAATGCTGTGTCGAATTTTCGCCAAGTGTTGAAGCGCCGGCAGGAACAAATGACTATAGGTAGCTTCCTAATAGAAAAGAACTAGTTATGTATCGTGAATTATAAAGTACATAATGCTGTATGTATAATTTTCTTTGAATAGATGGCATGAATAAGATAAAACTTTAAGTACTTTTTCCGCATGGAACGCGTTATTATATTTTACTTTAATTTATATGAAACAAATTGTTTCGCTTAACGAGTGTTTCACACTACAAGTAAGATGCTTTAAGTAATTATGCTCGCTATGCGAGATTCCATTGTAGTTACTTTTGTTCCCCTTGCATAATCTAATGAAAGGAATACAATCAAACATATTTAGCACCATATTCTAACGTACTGAATAGAACGATACATGAGACACCACAAAAATGATACGCGTTACATCTCCGGTTGTTCGGGCAAGATGTGCAAGTAGCTACAAGATTAACTTCCTGCCTGAGCTGGAGCGCTGCTCATTGAGCCGATTTGCGCCCACCTCTGCTACACTCCTGGAAATTGAAATAAGAACACCGTGAATTCATTGTCCCAGGAAGGGGAAACTTTATTGACACATTCCTGGGGTCAGATACATCACATGATCACACTGACAGAACCACAGGCACATAGACACAGGCAACAGAGCATGCACAATGTCGGCACTAGTACAGTGTATATCCACCTTTCGCAGCAATGCAGGCTGCTATTCTCCCATGGAGACGATCGTAGAGATGCTGGATGTAGTCCTGTGGAACGGCTTGCCATGCCATTTCCACCTGGCGCCTCAGTTGGACCAGCGTTCGTGCTGGACGTGCAGACCGCGTGAGACGACGCTTCATCCAGTCCCAAACATGCTCAATGGGGGACAGATCCGGAGATCTTGCTGGCCAGGGTAGTTGACTTACACCTTCTAGAGCACGTTGGGTGGCACGGGATACATGCGGACGTGCATTGTCCTGTTGGAACAGCAAGTTCCCTTGCCGGTCTAGGAATGGTAGAACGATGGGTTCGATGACGGTTTGGATGTACCGTGCACTATTCAGTGTCCCCTCGACGATCACCAGTGGTGTACGGCCAGTGTAGGAGATCGCTCCCCACACCATGATGCCGGGTGTTGGCCCTGTGTGCCTCGGTCGTATGCAGTCCTGATTGTGGCGCTCACCTGCACGGCGCCAAACACGCATACGACCATCATTGGCACCAAGGCAGAAGCGACTCTCATCGCTGAAGACGACACGTCTCCATTCATCCCTCCATTCACGCCTGTCGCGACACCACTGGAGGCGGGCTGCACGATGTTGGGGCGTGAGCGGAAGACGGCCTAACGGTGTGCGGGACCGTAGCCCAGCTTCATGGAGACGGTTGCTAATGGCCCTCGCCGATACCCCAGGAGCAACAGTGTCCCTAATTTGCTGGGAAGTGGCGGTGCGGTCCCCTACGGCACTGCGTAGGATCCTACGGTCTTGGCGTGCATCCGTGCGTCGCTGCGGTCCGGTCCCAGGTCGACGGGCACGTGCACCTTCCGCCGACCACTGGCGACAACATCGATGTACTGTGGAGACCTCACGCCCCACGTGTTGAGCAATTCGGCGGTACGTCCACCCGGCCTCCCGCATGCCCACTATACGCCCTCGCTCAAAGTCCGTCAACTGCACATACGGTTCACGTCCACGCTGTCGCGGCATGCTACCAGTGTTAAAGACTGCGATGGAGCTCCGTATGCCACGGCAAACTGGCTGACACTGACGGCGGCGGTGCACAAATGCTGCGCAGCTAGCGCCATTCGACGGCCAACACCGCGGTTCCTGGTGTGTCCGCTGCGCCGTGCGTGTGATCATTGCTTGTACAGCCCTCTCGCAATGTCCGGAGCAAGTATGGTGGGTCTGACACACCGGTGTCAATGTGTTCTTTTTTCCATTTCCAGGAGTGTATATAGTCCTTGTTGGTGGTGAGGGTTGTGGGCGAGATGGTGGTGGTAAAATCAGATTTGTATGTTTGTAGCTTTAGCCAGAATTGGATGCTTGCCATCACAGCCCCATAGAGGGCTTGTGTTTGTGAAATAACGTGAGAGTTAGCTTAAATTTTTTTTATAATCACATAAAAGGGTAGTAATACATTATCCCTGGCACATATATAACAGTTCCTCTTCTTATCCAGTCTAAGGCGATGCAGTGGAGGACTTTTTACGTCCCTAACAGAGGCGTTTTTGAAAGCAGCACGTATCCATAACGATTTCTCACCACTTTTCACTTATACAATTGAGTCTATATGATCGAAATTTCGGAGTAACGTCACTCGATCTTCAAAAACCATCCCATCTTGTTCCCAGTCGATGCCATCATAATATCGGTTAAACCTAGACACACGTTTACGCGTTTTGTGGCAGCTGATATCTTTGAAATTTTTACTTTGAGTCACAATTGTTGAAAATGTTGTGGTAACTCGGTCCTCCTCCGTAAAAGCGGAAAATACAACATCTTTGTATACGACACGTCTATATCATCCAACAAAGCCTAGAGCACTGATTACAATGTTTGGAATTTGAGATGGCATCGTGAAATGGTTCAGTCGTTACGCTACACCCATTAACTTGTACAAGTCTTTGCGCAATTCCTGTAAGTGGGTTGTAGTTGATGGTCCAATGAGCAGTATTAATTCCAATGCTGCTGTTTTTTCTGGGAACTTTTTAGAGGCTTTAAATTCAATATGAACTTCAAGAGGTCCGCCCATAACTGATTCATTCTGTTTGGAGCATTCTATAACAACAACTGGAGCTAGCGCCTTAGCTCCTTCTGACTGAGCAGACAGCTAATATTCTCTTCACTCTCATACTATACAGAACAAAATCTAGAGTACATGTTAAAATGCAGACTGTATACATTATTAGATTAACCTTGCTATAAGTTGTCATATGGGTTAAAATTCAACATTTACGTATACTCGCGTGTTTGTTACACTAAAGTAGTCAATCTCACTTGAATCACATTCGAGGTTCGCTTTCCTCTCAGTCTGAAATGAGGGTATGATAAATCGAAGTGTTTCTAACTGAATTGATGTCTCAATGGTGCTTGACTGACGAGATGAACTTGGAAGTTTAGGATATTCAAGCAGCTCCCACAATCTGAAATTTAAAGGCAGGTGAATCCCAGATCAAAGTATCTTTGTAGTGTCAAGCGTTCTTCATCGAGACATGAAGCACCTTTCAAACTAATTTCTCGAGCACAATCTTGGTCTCTTCTCTACTGGCACACTGCTTTATACGTTACCGTCTGTTCCATTTCTTACTAATATAATTCTGTTTCATATTTACTAGACTCTCCTTTGTATCCTGAAATTATCCCATAAGCATTTTGAGGGGTATACATGCGCTAAATCGCTTATACCCATTTACTGATGGTAGTTTATCCATAAATCTCCCCGCATCTTCCAAATCGTTCAAGTCCGATTTTGATGCTGAAATGTATGTTTTTAAGGTAGATACAATCCCTACATTCCTACTGCGGCTAGTTTCTATACAATTCAAGTCCTATCTTATCTCCTGAAAAAGGAATGCAAACGTGTTAAGTGTAAGCTGAGATGCTGTCATAGGAGTTCCATCCATTTTCACCTTCCAAGCACAGGAAATTCCTGCTTGGAACAGCCAAGCATCCTGGTATTGTATCTTGATGCTGCTGTCATTATTGCTCTCACATGTTGCTGATGCAAAAGTTTTGCGTGATAAGTATTCTTGATGAATGATTCGTTCATCACACTCGACTGGAGCGGTTATGCTGAATGAGCACATTATTCTTGCACGGTTTCAAGCCCATCAATTTGCGAAACTGACAATTCTTCGGTGTTGATACGTTGTGTTTCGGTTGTAAGGTGAAGTGATGCTGGCTGTGTATATCTGTTTTATAACATACCCCGATCCTACTTCAAATGAAAACGTATTACGATCTCTTCACCGCGAAAATCGAGGAGACGATCACTCTAGTCCACAGTGGAGGAGGAGGAGGAGGAGATTAGTGTTTAACGTCCCGTCGACAACGAGGTCATTAGAGAGCGCAAACTCGGGTGAGGGAAGGACGGGGAAGGAAATCGGCCGTGCCCTTTCAAAGGAACCATCCCGGCATTTGCCTGAAGCGATTTAGGGAAATCACGGAAAACCTAAATCAGGATGGCCGGAGACGGGATTGAAACGTCGTCCTCCCGAATGCGAGTCTAGTCCACAGTCCTCAACTCAAGATAGTCTCATGTCTGGACATTTAATGGGAGGTAAATAGCGTTACTTGGTATACTTCACAATTTTATAACCCAGACGTACTGTAGGGAAAAACCCATAGATACTGTAAATCAGTTTTTTGTTGAGAAAGGAATTCCTTGCAATATCGACTCGAATTGTGTTAAGCAACAGTATATCTACTGAATGAGCTAACTCGTAAATTTTTTCTGATGCTTTTCCATAATTTGATCCTTTGACAAACCTGGTAATGATCCGATTGAATTTTCCTTTGTAAAGTCTATCATGTGCTCAGTCATTCTTATTTCAGTTTTAAGTATGATGCAGATCACGCGTGTCTCCAAGCCTGGTATTGCGTGTTTTAAATATGTGTGTAAGTCGTCAGTGTCATACGTGTTGTGAGGTACTTTATCATTTCGCAGATGTAGATCGCAATTTGATACATTGATGGTTAGAATTATGTCGTAAGTTTATAAACCTATCTGCACAGTACTCCATCCTCCTTAGCCCACTCCGATTGGTTGGAGATACACTACTGGCCATTCAAAATTGCTACACCAAGAAGAAATGCAGATGATAAACGGGTATTCATTGGACAAATATATTATACTAGAACTGACATGTGATTACATTTTCACGCAGTTTGGGTGCATAGCTCCTGAGAAATTAATACCCAGAACAACCACCTCTGGCCCTAATAACGGCCTTGATACGCCTGGGCATTGAGTCAAACAGAGCTTGGATGGCGTGCACAGGTACAGCTGCCCATGCAGCTTCAACACGATACCACAGTTCATCAAGGGTAGTGACTGGCGTATTGTGACGAGCCAGTTGCTCGGCCACCATTGACCAGACGTTTTCAATTGGTGAGAGATCTGGAGAATGTGCTGGCCAGGGCAGCAGCTGAACATTTTCTGTGTCCAGAAAGGCCCATACAGGACCTGCAACATGCGGTCGTGCATTATCCTGCTGAAATGTAGGGTTTCGCGGGGATCGAATGAAGGGTAGTGCCACGGGTCGTAACACATCTGAAATGTAACGTCCACTGTTCAAAGTGCCGTCAGTGCGAACAAGAGGTGACCGAGACGTGTAACCAATGGCATCCCATACCATCACGCCGGGTGATACGCCAGTATGGCGAAGACGAATACACGTTTTCAATGTGCGTTCACGGCGATGTCGTCAAACAGGGATGCGACCATCATGATGCTGTAAACAGAACCTGGATTCATCCGAAAAAATGACGTTATGCCATTCGTCCACCCAGGTTCGTCATTGAGTACACTATCGCAGGCGCTCCTGTCTCTGATGCAGCGTCAAGGGTAACCGGTCTCGGAGCTGATAGTCTATGCTGCTGCAAACGTCGTCGAACTGTTCGTGCAGATGGTTGTTGTCTTGCAAACGTCCCCATCTGTTGACTCAGGGATCGAGACGTGGCTGCACGATCCGTTACAACCATGCGAATAAGATGCCTGTCATCTCGACTGCTAGTGATACGAGGCCGGTGGGATCCAACACGGTGTTCCTTATTACCCTCCTGAATCCACCGATTCCATATTCTGCTAACAGTCATTGGACCTCGACAAACGCGAGCAGAAATGTCGCGATACGATAAACCGCAATCGCGATAGGCTACAATCGGACGTTTATCAAAGTCGGAAACGTGATGGTACGCATTTCTCCTCCTTACATGAGGCATCACAACCTCGTTTCACCAGGAAACGCCGGTCAACTGCTGTTTGTGTATGAGAAATCGGTTGGAAACTTTCCTCATGCCAGCACGTTGTAGGTGTCGCCACCGGCGCCAACGTCGTGTGAATGCTCTGAAAAGCTAATCATTTGCATATCACAGCATCTTCTTCCTGTCGGTTAAATTTCGCGTCTGAAGCACGTCATCTTCGTGGTGTAGCAATTTTAATGGCCAGTAGTGTGATTTGCGCTTAGAACTGACGATCGACCATTTAAAATCAAAGTATACGACATCGCCTCTTGAGCTCAACTGATGAAATGCTGTTTGTGATTACCGTTCTTATATCTTCTCTGTAGCTGTCCGGATGAACATGAGCCACAGATGTCCGCACAGATATGTACTGAATTTCTGGTAACGTTGAAAATTGTAAAATATACGGTTACCGGCAAAGTAATGACGAGATTCTTCTGGGGTCTGGATAACACCAAATGAGTCAAAGTAATAAGCTCTATTTTGGGTTCATATTCTAACGTAAGCAACCCAATGACTCCCAAATCCTCCCAAACATCTAAATTTGGAATTCCAAATTCATTAGATTTACACATATACTCTGGTAGTCTATTCCACATAAACACTCCATGAAATCTTGGGACAGAGAACTTTCTGACAAATTTAAGCAGATCGATATTTGCGGGCGATCTGACGGGCAATATAGTTAATAGTTTTTCTAATGAACAATCCTAACCCTTTACTGTGGCGTTTTAAATATAATCCTTTCCCAAACAGTTCCGTTTCAGCCGCGCTCGCGAGTGGCCGCTGTTAACTGTTGCGCTGCACTTCAGTGTTTACATCGCTGTACTTGTGCTTCGCCGAGTGCCGTCCGTCCGTTAATCTCCGTGTTCGTTCCTGTTCCTTGTGATCTGATCGCTGTTTCTGGTCTTGCTGCTGCTACTTGGAATTTCGGTTGTTTAACCGAAATTGCTTCGCTGGATTAACCATGGCTACAAACCTCAGGAAGAATACTCTGGTATTTGCTTTTGACAAAGAATCCCGTCCTGTTCAGCCGACATCCCTGGAAATAGATGACTGGATTACACAGGTAATTGGTCTAAATTCTGAAACCGTTCATACCTGGCAACTGGATCAGGAAAAATACTGTGTTTTTGTCAAGTTAATCAGTGCTTCGACTGTTGATAAAGTGTTACGAAAGTGGGGCTATGAAGTAGATTTTGTGCATAGAAATGGTTATAAAAGTAAGGTTTCCATCTATAGAGCGGACATTCATTACAAAACCGTTCGTGTCTTGAATCTCCCCATTGAAATTGAAAATGATAAGATTAAGGAAGCTCTTTTAAACTACGGAGACGTTAAATCAATTGCAAATGAAAGATGGTCGCCTCGCTTTAAACTGCAGTGTTTTAACGGGGTCCGCTGTGTAGAGATGGACGTTAAGACGAATATTCCGTCTCACATAACTGTTTGTGGGTATAAGGCACAAATTGTTTATACAGGTCAGGAAGCTACATGTCATATATGTAACGAAACCGGCCACTTCAGACAGGAATGTCCGCGGCGAACTGTTGTGCTTAAAAGTAATTTGATACAGCGTCAGAAGCTTACCTTAAATGATCTGTTACCAAAGAATAGCCCGGAACAACTGGTTGAGGATGTTAACGCAGCGGGACAAGCTGATGTCTCTCTTCACGATAACAGTCAATTTCCCCCGTTAACAACAAAAGGAAACCCCGTTGCCACTACTCGTGAAACTGAAATGCAACCGAAAAAACGACCTCTGGAGATAACTGATAGTTGTTCAGAGGACGAGCTGTCTTGTCCCACTCCCTCACTTCGCAAGCAAAAACAGTGCGATGAGAAGGCAGAGGAACCTGAAGGCAAAATGCGAATGGAAACTAATGAACAGAAAGATAATACACATACGGTACCAGAAAATGAAAGGGGTGTAAGCAGCATTAATTTGCAAGAAACAACAGGTGCAGTAGCCGATTGCAAAGATCGGAATCTATCTGTTAATAAACAAATTCAGGGAGAGGATACAAAACTGCAGTCTCCATTTGTTTTCCTCGATCAGAAAGTGAGTGAAATTAATAAAGAACGAGGAAGTGGTGGCCAAACTGAAATCACGGTCAACACCTCAGGGCAGGCGCCGGCAGCCGAAATTGCTAAAGCGTCTGCTGCTGCTCCAGATAAGCCGCGAAGTAAAATACCGACGCAACCAAATGAGAATGTAGCTCGTAACCAAGGGAAGGGAAAATCCAGTAGGGGCGACCCAAGCCCAAAGAATGTTCAGTCCGAAACGGTCGTACACGAATCACTGGAGGAAAAATCAGAAAGTTTACCAGGAAATCAGTCTGCTTGCGGTACAAGAGAAAACATCAGAAGTAGAAAAAAACGGGACAGTAACTAATAAACTGATTGAAGTGTTATTCCATGTTCAGCCTTCCGAGAAAACTGTTACAGCTTAACTGAACCCTGAACCACAGTAAACTAAATTAGTTCAACAAAACAACTACATAGTGACAGCACAATGACGCAATCTTATTCTGTCACCACTATAAACATAAATAAAATCACGACCGGTTTGAAATTATCGGCCCTTAAGGAATTTTTGTACGAATCAGCGACTGATATTGCCCTGTTACAAGAAGTACTAATTTCGGATTTGGTAATTCCCGGTTTTGTCAGTTACATAAATGTGTCTCCCGAAACAAGTGTTGGAACAGCTATTTTGGTAAGGGAAGGGATTACAGTAAGCGAAGTGGAACGACTGGAATCCGGAAGGGGAATAGGACTAAATATCTATGATGTGACTATCATCAACTTGTACGCCCCTTCAGGAAGTTCTCATCGAGCTGACAGGGCACGTTTCTTCAAAGACGACTTGATATACTTGTTAAGGAAATCACCAAGACAGTTATTACTTGGAGGTGATTTTAATTGTGTTTTAAATCGAAAAGATCAGTTACCTAATTTTAATTTCTCAAGTGAACTAAAACAATTAGTTACTGGTTTAGAATTAAAGGATATATGGGAAATCAAATACCCCTCCATTGTTGAGTTCACTTATGTCACGGCAACATCACGTAGCAGGATTGATAGACTATATATTTCTAAAAATCTTGTAACTTCCGTGACAAAAGTAGAAACCATTCCTACGTACTTTTCAGACCATTCAAGTGTCTTAGCTTGCATTAATCTAACAAGACAGCCGGTTCGCCGATTCAAGAATCAGTGGAATTTGAACACTTCCTTGTTAGTTAATCATGATTTAGAAGATCTGATTAAAGAAACATGGGCAATATGCCTGCGAGCCCGTAGTAGATATGCCACTGCTATTGACTGGTGGGTTAAAATGGCAAAGCCAAAGTTGAGGAAAGTTCTTATTCAATACAGTGCCCAGAGCGCAAGGGAAATGAAATGCACTATAGAGTATTACTATTCCGTTTTGAGAGATCTATATGATCAAGTCTCAGCAGGTTCCTCACTTCGGATAGCAGACATCAAAAAAGTCAAAGCCAAGTTACTTAATATCAAGAGAAGTCAAATGGAAGGGTTGAAAATAAAATCGAAGGCAAATTCGGTGTCAGCGGATGAAATTACTTCCCTATATCATTTAGTGAAGCATACGAAAAACGGGAGAAGGACTTTTATTGAAGAAATTCGAACAAAACACGGCACGATTCTCAGAACCCAGCAGGATATCATGGACGAGATTTATCGCTATTATTGCGAGCTATATTCTGTACATCAAAGTAGTGATGCTTCCTTGGAAGAATTCCTTGACATCCTAGTCCCACAGCTGACAGAAGATGACAACGAAAATTTTCTCGAGGTTGTCAGTGAAGAAGACGTGTATGAGACTCTGTGCGCCTCGCCACCAAAAAAATCCCCAGGACCGGATGGTCTGCCAGCAGAATTTTACATCCGTTACTGGCCAATAGTGGGTGCGAAAATCACGGACATTGTAAATGAGGTTATTCAGGGTAAAATGATTCCGGCTGAGTTTAAGGAGAGTAAAATTGTTCTGGTGCCAAAAAATAATGGAAACAAAGATTTAAATAATTTTCGTCCAATTTCACTGCTGAATTCTGATTATAAATTAATAGCTAGAATAATAAACAAGAGAATTTCATGCCTTACAGATAAAATTATTAGTCAACATCAGAACTGTGCGCAAGGCAGAACCATTTTTCAAAATCTAGCGGAATTCAGGGATATCATTGCAATAACTTCTGTAACAAACATAAAGTGTGCTTTATTGTTTTTAGATTTTTATAAGGCGTTCGATGTAGTAAACCATGAATATCTTCTACAGACATTGAAGAAAATAGGTTTCAACGATAGGGTTATACAGTTGATTAAGAACATAGCAACTGGAATAAATGCTAAAATAGCGGTGAATTGTCAACAATCCAGGCCGATGCAAATACAACGAGGTGTTCCTCAAGGAAGTCCTCTGTCCATGTCGCTCTTCGCAATTTCGCTGGAACCTTTCCTCCGACATGTCCATGCTACATTAAAAGGCTTAACATTATCAGGAAACAAAACAGTTATAAGAGCCTATGCTGACGATATAGGGGTCATTATAAGGAATAATGACGAGGTAACCACGCTAGCAACAGTGATTGATTCGTACTGTAGAGCATCTGGAGCCAATGCAAACGGAAAAAAAAGTAAGATGTTAAATCTCAGAGGTTTTGATAATATCAACGTCGAGTGGGCAAACTTAGTCCGACAACATAAAACACTTGGGATCACCCTGACAGCATGCCCTATGAAAATGACGGCTTTAAATTGGAAAGTTGCAGCAGATAAAGTGCAAGGAGCCATTGTAGAGAATTTAACTCGATATATGAACCAAGTTCAAAGAACACAGTATATCAACTCATGCATCCTTGCTAAGGCTTATTATACTGCCCAGCTGTTTCCAATACCGAGAATGATAGCGAGGAGAATAATGTCCAAAATCACAAAATTTTTGTGGAGAGGTGAAGTGTTCAGAGTACCTGCTAAAGTAGCCACTTTAGATCCTAAAAATGGTGGACTAGGATTAACTGATATAACGGATAAAGCCTCTGCTCTTTTTATCAAAAGGCAAGTTAATTTAATAAGAGACTCACGAGAAAGCATAACCAGCCAACTTTTCGACATCATTAAACCTCCAAGCCTGCTTCCCCCGATTGACGTGCAGAATATCAACAGTCGCTTACAGCACGTGAGGATTTTCTATGTTGAGTTTAGTTATGTCAGTGTCGAACTCCGGCAGTCCCGACACTTAACATCGAGAGCCATAATGCGGGAACGAAAGAAAAGCGAAGGAAGAAACAAATTAGAACGACAGTTTCCAAACATTGAGTGGACTGAGATTTGGAAAAACATTAGTTCTAATGTGCTCACGTCTAATATAAAAACGTCATGGTACAAGACAGTTAACAACATAGTTAGCACCAATGAAAGACTGCACGCAATCGGACTCTGTGAAACAAATTTATGTCAACAATGTCATCTAGTTGACACAGTAATTCATCGATATACTTGCAGTGGTCACATGAATAGTTGGAAGTGGATCCGGGAGCAAATAGCTCTGATTACAAGAACATCCCCTGAGTATATATCGCTGTCATTGATACACAGGCCTGAAGCACGCTATTTCCCAGAAGCAAAAAATAACGCTGTGTACTGGTTGCTGGGAAATTTTGTTAACTACGTCCTTAACAAATTAGGATCCGATAGCATCATAGAGTTCAAGGTACACATGCTGTGTGAGTTCCACAAAATTAGAAGCTATTCGAATCACAAGAAAAAGTTCGGTAATATGCTAAAAATTGTATTTGAAAGAATGGGCATTGGTTAATATAAAAAAGAAGACTGTGTTGACAGTGATGTATTGTAGTTACCTTAAGGATACTATTTAAGATTTTACAGTATATTTATGATGTGTGCTTTCTCTACTTCAGAGAGTAGTTTTTTGAAATTTATAATCTAATGTACAGAACTTATGTGACATTGAGATTGTGTGTCTAATAGTGCCAAACACAAATCATGAAAGGTGCACTATTGGCTTATACTAGAAATTTGGAAATAGACAGTTTTTATAGAAATCTCCTTATCGATTGGTTAAAACCATAAGATACTATCCGATAAATGTAATATTCAATGGCTGGCACATTGCCCTGTTCATTTTTGCAGTGAAAGACTGATTATATAGATCTGATCACTTCAAATACTTAGATTCAATTAATGTCCAGAAAGTGTAGTTGGAAGGCTAGTAACTTTATTATATATCTCCTTTCCGCCATTCTCAAGTATTTATGTTCAATTTAATTCTTTCTGGTGATTTAGTCAGTAACACAATCTTCTGTTGTCTTTCCTTAATGTCAGCGCAATTGAAATGATCAAACCGCTTTGTTTAAATAACTTCATGTATGTATAACTTAGTAGGTATTTGCAATGTGTAACATTGTTTTTTTAATAAAGGTTTTATAAAAAAAAAAAAAAAAAAAAAAAAAAAAAGTGGTCAGCGTGACAGACTGTCAATCCTAAGGGCCCGGGTTCGATTCCCGGCTGGGTCGGAAATTTTCTCCGCTCAGGGACTGGGTGTTGTGTTGCCCTAATCATCATCATTTCATCCCCATCGACGCGCAGGCCGCCGAAGTGGCGTCAAATCAAAAGACCTGCACCAGGCGAAAGGTCTACCCGACGGGAGGCCCTAGCCACACGACATTTCCATTTTTTACCGATTCCATAATTCTGTTATGCGTTTTGGCTTCGTCACGTTGCTGTTGGGCGTTTTCCGAATTTGTCACTGCTATGGCGATAGCTGTAGCACCGCCAGCCAGGGAACCATCCGCTGATAGCCCGGCCGAGTCTAGAATTAAAGGTGACAGTCATATGAAATAACATCATCATAACTTCTGTACGGTTTGCGTTAGGACTTTCAAAATTCACAGTTGGGCGCGGGGCACGATGGTTTGGTTTAGCAAACGGTGAAACACGTATGTAACATAGCAGCGATGGCGAGGCATTGTAGCATCTGTGACCAGAGTGTATGCGCTTGACCGCGCGAGTGTTGCGAGCGGTTCTCAGTCTGTGAGTTAGTCGTTGCGAGTCAGTCAGTAGTCGTTGCGAGTCTGTAGCTGTGTCTAGTTCAGAGCAGTACTCTGTCAGTAGTCGTCGCGTGCAGTACGCTAATAGTCGTCATGGAGAGCGGTCGGCAATACTGGTCAAGATGCTGAATAAGGTATACTGTTAATTAATATAATCATTAGATAATGTAAAAATTTATTTGTTGTAATTATTCTCTAACAAGTGCCCCAATAATAATTTTTATTTCAAAAGCATTTTTTTTTCAAAATTTAATTTTTATTGAACTAAAGATTTCGTTGCACTTCCCATTTCATTCCACTTCTTTTGAAGAAAAATTTCACTAGAATCACAAAAAAAGAGAATATTATTATTTGCAATGCAGTTCCTCCAAGCGGTGCGCAACAACAAGAGCAGAAATGTGACATCCATTTATTCTGAGGTAAGACTTTAATTCTGATTGTTTTGCACAGGGCCAAAGACGGATGTTTCGGTTTAATTGAATTTTCTTATCACTGAATAGACTTTAATTTTTTATGAAAAACTTATATTTGAGTCAGATTGCGTATTTCACATTTTTGTTGCCATTGTCAGTACATTTCATTGTGGGCAGGTTACGCTTAGAGCAATGTCCATTGGCATTCCTAAATAATATTACTGTCTTGTAAATTTTTGTGGGGAGGTTACACTTGGCGACACCCAGTCCAGGATCGTATTTCGTTGAGAGTCTTTTGAACAACAGTCAGATATCTGCTCTTGTTTGCTTAACTATAATTAGGATTTGGCGCTACGCTTTTACTAATTTTGTGACTCTCTTTCCACAGATCAACGACAATTCGTTTGCTCTGTTGTATTTGTGTGTTGCTTTTGCATAGTGCTTATTTGTTTTGTGAATAATTGTGACTACTGTAAAAAAATGCCGCGAAAGACTGTGAATAGTGTATCGCGAGGTATTATGAATGAAATTACCGACTCAAACAACGTGACCAATAGTAATTGTGACACGCAGTGTAATGATGACAATCCTGCGTTCACTGACAATCAATGCATTCCAACCACTAGTGATGACTTTTACCCTGATAATGAACAAACGAATTCAATTGTCTCGTCTGTTAATTGGACGACAATTGATGACGCGGGACGCTCTATTGTAATGAGCGCTACCCAGCTTAACACACCCGATTTGGAAAACTCAAGTAACGTACAGACAAATTTGTGTAATGAAAATGAACAGGATACTGAAAGTACGACGGATTTATTTAATTCCAGAACAGTGTCTGACAATGTACATCCGACTGATCAACGTTTTTGTAAATTACAGAATGACCAAATGGTCACACAAAACGCGACAATTGTAGATACACCGTCAAACAGTACAGAGAATAGAGCAGGTAATGCTACTGAAGCTCAAATTATAGCATTTTTGCAACAAATGTTTAAACAACTTAATGAAAGACTTGATGAACAGCACAAACAACTTAGCGAAATGATTGATAAAAGTTTCAAACTGACGAACGAAAAAGAAGACAACCTTAACGAACGGAACAGACAAGTTAGTGAACAGAATACGGCTGTTACCGTGCAATGCCAGGACATTAAAGAACAATTACGTGTGAATACCAAGACTTGTGCTAATAACAGTAATGAAAAAGTTGGCACTGTTGCACAAGAATCAAGTAGCACACGTGTAGGTACAACAGAATCACATAAAGACAAGACTAATGCAGTCACTGAACAATGTTCAGCGAACGAAACACAGATACATGAAATTAATGCAGTCACTGAAGAATGTCCTAAAAACGAAGTACGGATTCGCGACGAAATTAATTTAGAGTCAGTGGAAGTTTCACACACTCTGAATACGGAAGATGACGAGAAATTTGCACGACACAACAACCAGATTGACGAAAGTATTAAAGTAACAGAATTAACAATTATTTCAGTCACCAATACGTCACAGAATCCGCCACTTAGTGAACATTTGTCAGACTTAAGCAGCGCGTATAATGTGAGCAATTTACAGAGACTGCGAGATGTAAAATCCGAAAAGCCACGCGACTTAAAATATGAAAAGATACGCAACTTGAAGTACGAAATGACACAGACGAACAGATTCACTCACAAACCCGAACGTGTTTTCCAATTCAATGACGAGCAATTTTTATCTGCAAGAAAATGTAAAGAATTTAATAATGACAGAACACAGGTACACGCTTTGAGCTGTATACGACAATCTGTTTTTGTGCTTTCACCGCTATTACGTGTAATGCAAAAACTAGCTTTGAACCAGAGGCGACAATTTGTTTTTGTATTTTCATCAGCATTGCCTGTAATGAGGAAATTTGAATTAGCACGGATACAATAATTTGCCTTTGGAATTTTACCGCCATTGCCTGCAACGCAAAAGCTAAAATTTATTTGCAGTGCGTAATAGACCTCAGGGGATTCATTACGCTTTAATGAATATGTGCCGTAGCGAGCATAGGGCCCCGAGCTGTAGTAGTGCTGTTTCATCTTTAGTTTTCTGCACTGCTGCCTTTTCTTCTACTATCCTGTATATCTATCAAAACAGCTCTTTAACTATTGCTCTACCTAGAATTAAGAAAAATGACAAAGAAAACCCGATAAGACAAATTTTACCGAATGTGACAATTTTCATTAGGCACTCCAGAATCACGAGAACTTAATAACAGATAAAAATCGTAATCATCAGTATGTGTAAAATTGTTAATAACAGGAACCACATTTTGGTAATAATAGAAGTTTTCCACCGCAACAGCATGAAAGTCAGTCGGTTGGAATACGTAACCAACAATGTAATGCACAAGGTCAACCAGGCTTTAATGTTCCGCCGCGTGCACGTATAGTCCCAGGTCCAACAAATAGTAATGCACGGCAGCAAGGAAACAATTACGTACAGAGAAGACAGTATTTCAATGCCTATCGTAATGCACCGTATAGGAATGACTATCACGACAGACGTAAAAACGATGAGCACAATTACCAGCGTACATATAATAACAGTCGGTCTCACCAACAGCAAAATCATACGCAAGAACATATTCGCATGAATGAACCCGACAGTAGGTACCATCCAGAGCGTAACACGTCTGGAAGAAGTAATAGGACAGTTCAAATAGTCGAAATGCCACAGAATCCTCCTAATAATAATAACACGTCAGATAGAATCTGACTAGATAATGTACAGGACGCATCTTCCAATAATACAAGCACTACCTTAGACACGCAAAATGTTGTTCACGAAAATGTAATTACTTTTGACGACATCAGAGACACTCTTTTACAGGAAAGACCAGTTATTCAGAAATCTATTTCACATCCTGTTATCGAAATCAAAATTGGTTCATCGAATTTCTCAGCAGTAATTGATTCCGGCTCACCGATATCAGTAATAAATGAAGAGACTTTTAATGAGTGCAACAAAGAGAATACCTATCCGACATTACCATTAGGCAAAACAAAAGTGAAAGGAGCAGTATCGAGTAAAGGTGTAGACGTTAAATTACAGACGCATTTATCATTTTTGTATTGGAGGTCATACTTTCCACTCAAATTTTTGGATTGTTCCTTTATTGACGACAGATGTTATTTTAGGTACGAATTTTTTGGTACAACACGACGCAGTCATTGATTTTCAGAATTCTTATTTAATGTTAAAGGATGAAAATGTACAACTTGCTTTAGAATTTCAGCACTCATTATCTGCGGAAGAACAAACAATTAACCGCACAGAGGTCATTTCCGCAACACGTAGCATAGCCTGTAATCCCACATTGTTCACGGATACGTACGTACATAACTATAATACTCCAGACGAAGCTGACTACGACGTAATGCAATTGATTTCTGATAAAGTTAAAGAGAGCAGTGCAACTACAGACGACGAACGAACGCAATTACATAAAATTCTTTTAGAGCAAGCTCCAGTTTTTGACAACATTCCTGGTACTATGTCCGGATTTATGTATGAATTTCAAGTCAAACAGCACGACACATTTAAAGCTAAGCATTATCCTATTCCGTATATTCATAGAGAACAAGTTAAAAAAGAATTGCAGGATATGCTTGATCAAGGAATTATTAAACCAGCAGTTAGTCCGTACATAAACCCGCTACATATTGTTAAGAAAAAAGATGGCTCACTTCGCCTTGTACTTGATTCACGTCACATTAATGACATTATTATTAATGAAACAGATCGACCACAGACATTAGAGGAACTTTTACAGAAATTTCACGGCACTGCTATTTAGTCCACATTAGATTTGAAATCGGGATTTTGGCAAATTCAACTTCATCCGAATTGTAGAAAATATACAGCTTTTCTCTGTTTTGGCGACTGTTATCAATTTTGCAAATTACCATTCGGCTTAACTATTTCTTCTGCAGCTTTTATTCGCGGTTTGAACACAATACTTCCGACAGAACTTAAAGACAGAATCACGACGTATGTAGACGACATTCTTATCGCAGAAGCTAACTGGTCTGAACACAATCTGATTCTTGAACAACTGTTACAAACTTTTCATGCACAAGGACTTACAGTTAATCTTAGTAAATCGCACTTTGGCAAAACTTCCATAAAATTTCTTGGACACGTAATTTCAGCAGAAGGCATTGCACCTGATCCGGAAAAACTTCAAGCTCTACGTGACATTACCGTTCCTACGACGAAGAACCAATTACGCAGTTTTTTGGGCTTAATTAACTTTTTTCGGAAATTTATTCATCACTCTGCTTTAGACACGCCCAGATTATGCCAATTAACAGGTAAAAACAGTATTTGGTCATGGGATAAGCAAGCACACTCTGAATTCATGAACCTGAAACATGCTTTGTTGAATACTCCACTTTTATCGCACCCGGATCTTAGTAGAAATTTTTCCATTGCCACTGACAGTTCCAACACCGCTTTAGGCGTACACATTTTCCAGGAAATTGAAGAAGATGGTTCTACAGTAATTAAAAACATCGCATTTGCAAGTCGCATTCTGTCACCTGCTGAGCGAAATTATTCTGTTACAGAACTGGAAACATTATGTGTTGTATGGGCTTTTACGAGATTTCGGCATTTTCTTTATGGCAGACATACTACCGTTTACACAGACCACAGAGCGATACAATTTTTACTTTCGGCTAAATTCACACACGATAGATTAAGTAGATGGAAACTATATTTACAGGAATTTAATTTTTCAATAGTTCACATTCCCGGTACGCAAAATGTTATAGCAGACGCACTATCGCGTTCTCTCGGCAACAATCAGCAAGACGTAGCAACCAACTTCTGCAAAACAAATTTCAGTGTCATGTACATTCAGCAAGTAGCATTTGAAAATTTTATTTCATCGTCATTACAGGACATAGCACAGGAGCAAAATAAAGACAATGTATGGAAAGAAATTAAACACCTTTGGCTAGATAAGAATAATGTTACGATTAGAAACCACTACACTGTACGCAATGACATTCTGTTTCGCCGCTCTCATCCTGACAGCAACAGCTGGTTATTATGCATTCCTGACGAACTGGTTAACAAATTAATTTGGTACACTCATTTAAGTTACGCACATTACGGAGCAAGAAAATGTTTTCTTATACTGAGACAGAACTGTTATTTTACCAACATGGAGAAACGTATACGACGAGTTTTAGCGTCTTGTAAAATTTGCCAGAAAGCTAAATCAGACACCACTTCACATATTCCTCCATTATATCCCATTATACCTGTTAAATTAAGACATATGGCCGCTGTAGATATTTTTGGTCCGATTCCGAGAACTAACAGAGGTTTTTGCTACATTTTTGTCGCTGTTGAGCTCACTTCAAAATTTGTTACGTTCACTCCATTACGCAAAGCTACTGCTAAAACTGTTTCGAAAGCATTTGTAAAACATTTTCTATCTCATGTAGGGCATGTAATGAAAGTAATTTCTGACAATGGATCTCAATTTCGTAGTAGCGTATGGACACGCATGTTACGAGCCAGAAACATTTCTCCGATCTATATATCCAAGTACCACGCTTCTTCGAACCCCTGTGAACGATTAATGAAAGAAATTGGTAAACTGTGCCGAATATACTGCCACAAAAGACATATTGATTGGGACACACACATATTCTCATTCCAAGATGTAATTAATTCCATTCCAAATGAATCCACTATGCTATCTCCGTCTGTTATACTGAAAAATGCTGAACCACCTAACAAAATTAAAGAATTAATAACATTTCCTACATCTCGTCGATTACGACACCACGAAATAATTGACATTGCGCTGAACAACATCAAACGTGCCGCAGAGCGCCGGAGAAGACAGCAAAAACAGGTTTGTACACGCCGCGTCTTTCACGTTGGACAGAAGATACTAGTACGTACACACTATTTATCCAGCAAATTAAAAGGTAAGTGCAGTAAATTTGAACTTCTATACGCAGGTCCATATCGGATTCGCAGCATCCCTCACCCCAATGTTGTACACGTCGAAACTTTGAGAACCAGAAAATCGAAAGGCAATCACCAAATCTCAAACATTAAACCGTTTATTGAGTGAAACCACTTTATGATTCAACACACTATGATGCCATTTACTAATGCAATTATATTCACCTGACTAATTACTGATGATTATCGTATTATTTTTTTCTTGGTAAATGCCCGGCAAGGTAAGGTTAGCAGGTCGCTTTTCTTGTCGTTACACATCAGACCGTGCATATTTTTTCAGACACACTTACGTATTTTATGACTAATTATGCAATGTTAGCTAATGACATGTTAATTTCATTACATTTTTTTTATTAAAGTCTTTAATTCTCGCCTTGATTAATTACACTACATACAAGCTGAACACAACGAACGTCACATTTTGTCTTTTTATGTATGATTGTATTCCAGTTTTGTTTATATGCACTGTGAAATAGTTAAGATATAACACACACCAGTCGACTTGACATTTTTTTTTGCCTTATGACATCTCAACATCGTGACTGTTTTACATTTTTGCTGCTGCATTGTGATATTCTCTGGACATTTTTAGCTTTGAACACTGTCAATTTCTTTGACATATTACGTTTTCTGTCATGATATGCTGTATGCTTAAGTATGTTACCATAAACCAGTCATTATTTAGTGGGTATATGATTTAAATGCAGGACATTAATCTTTGTTCATGAATTTCAGAAAGAAATGATGCATGTAAGAAATAAATTCAACAGAAATGGGAATTTCACCTACGGAATAAACGAAAGGAGATGCAATAACTTTATGAGGAAGAGTAAATGGATCAGGATTAACAAGCATTAACAAGAATATACTATACTCACCGTAGAATAGCAGTCTTAACTAATTTTTTCTTTCAGAATACAAGGTGATTGATGCAGGCTGTCAGACTGAACTACACATCTTAGTTTTAGTGATGAAATATGCTAGAGATAAGGAATAGTTGTACAATGAGTAATGAAGTGATATTTTTGCAGATGATAATGAATGCTGATGAATAATGATGAAGAATATGCTGTTATGAATAATGAAGTTTTTCTTTACAGGTGATGATGATAATGAAGTTATGATGATATGGATAATGAAGTTTTCTTTACAGATGAGGATAATGTTGAAGTTATGTATTTATGCTACGTAGTTATTTAAGTATTTGTTGCAGTTTGTTTTGACAGCAGGTGTTATATTGCATAGTAGGATGACGGAAAGTTTTGGAAAGGACAGCTATGGAACACATTTTTATACACATTTCACTACCTGTTAATTCGAAGTTCACTACTTTTCAGCATAGTGTGCGTTTCTTCTTTCAGGTCAATAATCCATTTTGTATTTTTTAAAGAGAAGCTTTTCATGATACTTGCTAAACCTGTTAGTTATTATACCTGTTCTAGTACTTGCATTTTCATTTTTTACCCATTTGTGTTTATCATTTATAAATGTGATCACATATACTGCCTTGTTACATAACCTTGCTACAGCTGACTCATGACGAATGACGTTACCTATCCTCATTTGCAGCAATAGGTCAAAAACAAATAGTGTTATGCCTCAGCAATCAATTATCGATCTCAACGCAATGCATTGCTAACAAAAAAAATGTATTACCAGTCCCAAATAGTGATACCAGTTTGAGAAAATTCTGAATAATACTGATTAGCTCTGAATCTTATGTCACTTGAGTAATGACTTCTTAATGAGACAAAAAAAAGTATATATTTAAAATAATGCTTTGTCACTAGTTAATAACTGCCACTGTTTATTGTAATGAGACTACTTATAATGCCTATGATTACTAATGCTATGACTAATTAACTGATTTTAATAATGACTTTGTAATGATCTGAATACTACTGAAGGAGAAACACTGTTTATTGTAATGAGACTACTTATAATGCCTGTGATTATTAATGCTATGACTGTAATTAACTGATTTTTAATAATGACTTCGTAATAATCTGAATAATACTGAATGATGATTCTATTCAATACTTGCTGGCCACTGAGTGCCAATAATTAATGTCACTTGAAGAATTGTTATTAATTATGTCATTAATTAGCCCTTTTTTCCCATGTTGAGGTTTCATGTTTTGGTTAATGGCCAATGAGTGCCAATAATTTGTATCACTCAATGTATTATGTTAATGCTAGGCCAATAATTGACTCTCCTTTTCAACTAAAACTTCTGATGAACATTATTCTGTCATACTAAATATACTTTGTAACTGGCCAAGGACCGCCACTGTTTATTGTAATACGATTACCCATGATGCCAGCTAGTGATTCTTAATAGATTGGAATGACACATAATTATTAACTATGGTACTGTTTAATAATGCTTTGTAATTAGGAGAAGACTAATAATTCTTACTATTGGAATGACAAATGATTAATTAACGACAAATGATTAATTAACTGTAATTAGACAAATGATTAATTAACGACAAATGATTAATTAACTGTAATTAGGAAAAGGCTAATGATTATTATTGGAATGACAAATGATTAATTAACTGTAATTAGGAGAAGGTTAATGATTCTTAATTACACTCTGTAACTGAAAAGAATGCGATTATTTGTAACCAGGAAAAGAAGGCTACTGATTCCATGTAAAACAATTAATGAACATTTTTCTGTAATACTACATACTTGGTACAGAAATGTTCAGTAACTGGGCTATGAATGCCACAAACTAATTAAGTCTCTAATTGTCAATATTATGTGACTTGATGTCCTTCACCTCATAAGCTGACTACCCTGAATTACTGCAATGTCCATTTGCCCTGTTTATCCTAGTGATCATGGAGCACTATATTTGGTTTTGCACTAATTCTACGTTGGTGCGCCTTGTAAGAGCGTGGTGTTGACACGACATGCTGTCCACCACCGTGAGCGATGAAGACATTATTATGGTCCCACTGTTTGGTGTGCCTAATGTACTGCCAAAATGAAAACATGGAATATTACTACGACAATTCAGTGTCTTGGCTACGCTGATAAATTCTGATGGGAAAAGAACTTCAAGTTGTGTCACTTGGTGTTGTACTACTGTGGAAACATATGGACTTTCAGAACAGCTGTGTGCAATCTAAAGTGCTACAACCATGATGCAATCCTTCCCTTTCCTATCCTGATTCTTGTCACATAAAAAAAAAAAAATTTTTTTGGTAACATCATTTATGTTCATAGGTTATACATTTTTCGATTTGTTGAACTCCAGTGCGAGTTCACTTATGGCACTGGTCGACATGATGTTTTGTCATTATGTTTATTTATTGCGAGAATGCTAAAGACATTTTTCGATTTGTTCTGAAGTACAGTATACGTATGTACACTCTTGTCTTTTATATTGCATATACATTTTTTTTTTTTATTTTAATGATATGTTCTGAACTACAGTGCATGTGCACTTACGTTAGGTGTTAATATGTTTTCCACTGAACTTCAGTGCCTGTACACTTATCTCATTTTTCAATATGTTTTCTACTATTCTGTATATTCAATACTTTAATGCGAATGCACTTATGCCATTTGTTACTAATTGTACATACATTTCATCAATTACTGATATGTTCTCAACTGCAGTGCATGTGCACTCATGTCACTTGTCAACATAATATTTTTTGCCAGTCTGTTTATTTGTTCTGAATATATTAAAGAATTTTTTCAGTGCCTGTGCACTTTGTTATCTGTCAAATAATTTGTATATACATTTTTCTGATTTGTTACTATGTTTTGTACTCACATTTTGTCTTTGTCTGATATATCTTGTACTTAGTGCGTGTGCACAACATTTACCTTATGTACTACATCTAAATATTCTGTAAATTGTAGAAGTTTATTAATTAATTAAAAAAATTTTGCCGCGATTGGCAAGTCCAAATGACTCACCATCGCTGCCAAATTTTTGCCCCCCCCAGTGGAGGGTTATGAAACACGTATGTAACATAGCAGCGATGGCGAGGCATTGTAGCATCTGTGACCAGAGAGTATGCGCTTGACCGCGCGAGTGTTGCGAGCGGTTCTCAGTCTGTGAGTTAGTCGTTGCGAGTCAGTCAGTAGTCGTTGCGAGTCTGTAGCTGTGTCTAGTTGAGAGCAGTACTCTGTCAGTAGTCGTCGCGTGCAGTACGCTAATAGTCGTCATGGAGAGCGGTCGGCAATACTGGTCAAGATGCTGAATAAGGTATACTGTTAATTAATATAATCATTAGATAATGTAAAAATTTATTTGTTGTAATTATTCTCTAACAAGTGCCCCAATAATAATTTTTATTTCAAAAGCATTTTTTTTTCAAAATTTAATTTTTATTGAACTAAAGATTTCGTTGCACTTCCCATTTCATTCCACTTCTTTTGAAGAAAAATTTCACTAGAATCACAAAAAAAGAGAATATTATTATTTGCAATGCAGTTCCTCCAAGCGGTGCGCAACAACAAGAGCAGAAATGTGACATCCATTTATTCTGAGGTAAGACTTTAATTCTGATTGTTTTGCACAGGGCCAAAGACGGATGTTTCGGTTTAATTGAATTTTCTTATCACTGAATAGACTTTAATTTTTTATGAAAAACTTATATTTGAGTCAGATTGCGTATTTCACATTTTTGTTGCCATTGTCAGTACATTTCATTGTGGGCAGGTTACGCTTAGAGCAGTGTGCATTAGCATTCCTAAATAATATTGTCTTTACTTTAAAATTTCGGTGGGGAGGTTACAACGGAGACCACTTTCATTTGGATGGGTTCGTCAATAAGCAAAAGTGGCTCATTTGGGGGACTGAGAATCCGCATTTCGCGATCGAGAACTCTCTTCACCCTCAACGAGTGACGGTGTGGTGTGCAATGTCCAGTCGCGGAATAATGGGTGCGGTATTCCTTGATGGCGTGGTGACTACGGATCGGTAAGTGAAGGTTTTGGAAGATGATTTCATCCCCATTATCCAATGTGACCCTGATTTCGACAAGATGTGGTTCATGCAAGACGAAACTCGACCCCATCGAAGCGGGAGAATGTTTGATGTCCGGAGGAGCACTTTGGGGACCGGATTATGGGTCTGGGGTACCCAGAGGCCACTGGCATGGGTCTCGATTGGCCGCCATATTCTGCGGAAGTGAATACATGCGACTCCTTTTGGAGGGGGCGGGGGGGGGGGGGGTGGCTGTATTAAAGACGACGTGTACAGCAATAAATCCAAGACCATTGCTGAGCTTGAAACAGCCATTCAGGAGGTCAACAGAGCAGCATCGATGTTTCGACACTTCAGTGGGTCAAGCAGAATTTAGCTATTCGTCTGCGCCACATCATCGCCAATGATGACAGGCATGTCGAACATGTCCTAACCTAAATCCGAGTTTCTGCCTTTAGTGACGTTTACATGTTGAGTAAAATGCGTCCACGCCGTAGTTTGTGACTCATTTATGTTTTTTTTCATATAGTACAATAATTAATATCCTGTGAGAACGTAAGGTATTCCGCCTAGTGTACCTGGCACTGGTAGGACTCTGGCATTTTAATCAGCTTTCCTTTTGACGCTCCTTTAATTGCAGCCAATGATAACCGAATACATTTTTCAAAACACCATGGCTGCCCTCTTCTTCTTCTCCAGCAGGCGTCAAGCGGCGTTCAAAATCCGACTGAAATTTAACCACATACCCAATTTAAGCTTTGTGCGCATTGCTTTATCTACTTTTGCGGCGATAGCCGACCAATACCGCTATCGCTTCTTGAACGTATTTCCTTCGCTCGGTCGATTAATATTATCCTCCCGCCGGAGGTTCGAATACTCCCTCGGGCATGGGTGTGTGTGTTGCTCTCAGCGTAAGTTAGTTTAAGTAGCGTGTAAGTCTAGGGACCGATGACCTCAGCAGTTTGGTTCCTTAGGAACTCACATTTCAATTAATGTTCTATCATGGGAGATGCTTATTTGTTTGGTGCGCTATGTCATGAAGTCTGGATGCCTCATCCAAATGACTGATCCCCTTGTCACCATGCGCGAGTCGTTTATGAAGCTTAGTTCCAGGTCCACAGAAGTTATATGCAGGGATTTGAAGCTGAATTGGCACCTTATCGAAGACACCGCTACCTCTGATGAAATGTTTCCTATCGTACATATTAAGCTACTGTGCTATTTGAGCTTGCGCCCCTTGTTATGTAGCAAATCAATGTCAACCACCCAACTTTTATGCAATGAAGGAAGTACTAACCACTTAACAACAGCCTTTTTCCACTATCGCCTTATGAAATGTTGTACGAGGAAAACGTCTTCTATGTGAAAACTACCGGCAATGTCACAACCGCTGCCATCTTTTAAGATGTAGATCAAGGGTTTGCAAACTGTAAATATCTCCGTTGGCCAGTTTCGGAGGTATTATTTCTCACATGCTGTCTTTTGTTTTGAAATACGTACAAAATCACCTACAATAAATTTCTGTTTGTATGGATCTACCATTTTAATACGAATGTAAACGGTATTTAGAAGCTCATCATCACGTACGTTAATGGGCTTAGTTTTTACTGTCCTCTGGACAGACTGGTTGTACATGTTGATAATTTATGGGAGGGTGTCAGTCTATTCGAAAGAACCGTGAAGGCTAAAACGCATCCACATTTTCTCTTTTATTGTTCAGTTCAAATGCTCCACAATACAAGCTTTCATCTGATAGAATGTCAAGTAGTGATGTATTCTGAACTGAACTCCGTCCGAACAGGCCTTGGAAGGACCAACAGGACCGACCGGCAGCCGTGTCATCCTAATCCCACAGGCGTCACTGGATGCGGATATGGAGGGGCATATGGTCGGCACACCGCTCTCGCGGCTGTATGTCAGTTTACGGAACCAGAGCCGCTACTTCTCAATCAACTAGCTCCTCAGTTTGCCTCACAAGGGCTGAGTGCACACCGCTTGCCAACAGCGCTGGGCAGACCAGATGGTCACCCATCCCAGCCCAACAGCGCTTAACTTCGGAGATCTGACAGGAACCGGTGTTACCACTGTGAAAAGGTGGTTGGCAGTGATGTATTCTACAGTCTTGAAATATCTATTATAGAACTCACCACCGTGATTGTTTCGTAGATTGTGTGGGGTGCGGTTGGCTACTGTCTGTAAAAGTTCTTCAAACACACAGCGGTTCATCAGTTGAGCTTAAGAAGCGATGTGCAACAGCCTTCCCCATCTTTGCTTCACAAGTAGAGCCCAAGCAAATTTTGAGTAAGTATCAATGATAATTAAAATGTATCTGAAGCCATTATTCTCTCGCGAATATTGTCTCATATATACGAGGTCCGCCCGCCGTAAGTCATCCCAGCCTCGAATTACAGCCTGTCTATGTGGGAAAGTCCTTCGTGCCGGTTTATGGAGTTCTTGAACACGTGTCTCCATGATTATGATTCAGTGATACGTCTTTCTCTAAGCTCGGAAGCTACAGAAATAGTTTCGTTCGAATCTGCTTTATTCTCAGCTGCAGACGATGCTATGAACAATCGCAATCACTCAACTGCTTCGTTGGAGTTGTCGTATAGTTATACTGGGGTGATCTGTTGTTAAATTTGTTATTCTGAATGTCGATAATGCCACTGACAGGTACGTCTGCTAAAGTATGTTTATTAATGTTTTTGTAATTCGAGCTGTTGATACATTTCACCTTTGCTCCATCGACTTTCTTATGTATGCCTGTCATACGTAATAACTGGCCATAATTTTCAATATCTTTCGGTGAATAGCTGTCTAGTTTTGCAGTTTCTAATAATATTAGATTCAGTAGACTCGGCGGTGTTTCGAATTCTCTGTCACCGATCTGTACTGCACTCTTGGTTAAACTTATTAGTTGGGTACCCAGCATACATATTTTTTCCTTGCTACACCGCAAGTTCCATCTATTCGTTTACTGCTGTAATGTTTGATGAAATTATCAATAGCATCTGTCTCTTCTCCCTCTTCTTTAACTTTCGAGAGATTCCGTGATAGGCCTAAACGTGTCTCTGAGTAACTGATCCCTTTCCATATGCCCTAACTTCAACAGTTTTCAACGACTTATTGTTTTTTCGACATGTTATACAACTAAGCACATTTTGGAACACGGTTAACTCGCCTGTCCTCTTTTCATTTATACTTTCCGTAGTAAAAGTAGAAATCTAATAAAGACTGGAAAATTTTGACTCCCTCAGTTTTAAGGTGTGCAGTACCAAAACATTAATTTAAACAGACAAATTAAAAAAAAACCTTAGTTTTTTTCACCGTCCGCCGCTTTCCTCGAAAACTGATAATACAAGAAATCACCGGATTCTCCTTTTGATTCTATTTGTTTGAACCTCTGCTGAAAAATCATGTTGTAATCGAGGTGCATACAACTATTTGGGCATTACGAATAGTCAGTGATAAAGGGTGAAAACTGAGGTTGGAGAAGACTATTTTTCGTGTCAATATGTCCGTTTTCAAGGGCTCCAAGCAGTGAGGGCCTATTGTGCAAACGTAGGAAACAGATAAGTTAATTTTTGTTTTTATTGTAAGCTATACGATGTCGAAAGTTTGTTGTGGCTCCCGTTATTCATCTTTAAAAGCAAATGGAGCATTGCAGTTCATTCATACCTCACTTGGCAAAATACTTCTGGACTAGGGATGGGGTCATTCAGTATTACAACTAATGACCGACGACAGCAGCGAGAAATAGCCGTATAGACCAGATAGGGCAAGTCTCGCATATGTGTCCGCAGCTCGTGGTCTAGTGGCTAGCGTTGCTGCCTCTGGATCAGGAGTACCGGGTTCGATTAGGGGCCGGGTTGGAGATTTTCTCTGCCTGGGGACTGGGTGTTGTGGTGTCCTCGTCATTTCATCATCTTCATTCGTGACAGTTGCTAGACTGGACTGGGTTAAGCGTTGGACTGTGTAAAAAATATTGGGACTTTGTACGGGCGCTGATGACCTCGCGTTTGAGCGTCCCACAAACCAAACATCATCATCATCTCACGTATGTTTATCGTATTGCTCGTTTCTGTCGGCATTATTATTCAAATAGTACTGATTACTTATTCCATTTTCTATACTAATGCAATATTCAAAGCAATTGAAATATTGCGAATAAAAATTACTAGTTCTTTTAAAAACAGGTTTAGTTAAAAAGAAAAAAAACCACTGCTGCTATAGCTAATCGGTATTTGTGTCTTTTCACCGATTATTAGCAGAAAACAAAAAACACTTGCTATAACCGAACCCAAAAAAATTCCGAAAAATACCCATCCATCAGAACAAAAATCCGATATCTATTTTAACTGGTCGGTTTTTCCTGTACCTATTCCGTCGCTCCATAGACGGCTATCGTTTTCTTTTTCACGTGCAGCCGTTTCCGCTTCGCAGTTGAAATCTGTCGGAAGCGCAGCCAGGTGTCAAGGATTTCCCTGAGTTGGAAAGGAGGGAAAGAAGACTGAATTTAACGTCCCGTCGACATCGAGGTCATTAGAGATGGAAAGCAAGCTCGGATTGTGTAAGGGATGAGGACGGAACATGGACGTGCCCTTTTTGAGGGACCATCCTGGCATTTGGTTCAAATGGTTCAAACGGCTCTGAGCACTATGGGACTTAACATCTGAGGTCATCAGTCCCCTAGAACTTAGAACTACTTAAACCTAACTAACCTAAGGACATCACACACATCCTTGCCCGAGACATGATTCGAACCTGCGACCGTAGCAGTCGCGGGGTTCCGGACTGAAGCGCCTAGAACCACCCGGTGGCCAGGCATTTGCCTGGAGCGATTTAGGTAAATCACGGAAAATCCTACATCTGGATGGCCGGACGCATGTTTGAACCATCGTCCTTCCGAATGCGAGACCCACTGTCCTGTAGGCGTGTTGTTAGTAATAAAAGACAAATGTATTAAAACTTAATGCATGATGTAGCATTTTTCACGTATCTCAGTGTTTATGACATAGGTTAGGTTAGGTTAGTGTTGTTTAACGTCCCGTCGACAACGAGGTCATTAGAGACGGAGCGCTATCTCGGGTTAGGGAAGGATGGGGAAGGAAATCGGCCGTGCCCTTTGAAAGGAACCATCCCGGCATTTGCCTGAAACGATTTAGGGAAATCACGGAAAACCTAAATCAGGATGGCTGGAGACGGGATTGAACTGTCGTCCTCCCGAATGCGAGTCCAGTGTGCTAACCACTGCGCCACCTCGCTCGGTGTTTATGACATATCTCTTGAACTATGTGACGTACAATAGTGCACTACTGGCCACTAAAATTGCTACACCGCGAATCGCGGGCGCGGACCGACTAGGGAACGGCAAACAGAACACCAGGCAGCGGGCAGGCATAAATATGCGACCCGGTCCAGCAAGTAGCCAGTCTCAGGGAACACCTGATGAAGACGTCAAGTAATGACGCCGAAATATCGTGTTTGGAAGACGCTGATATCCGGCAGAAAAGCCGATTTCCACGAGATGTCATCAAATCACCGGGAAAGTCTAAGAAATTACGTCCTGCAATTTGTCTACTAGGGTAATAAGAACACCCGAAAATTGACTGGTGTACAAGAAAGTCTGCGCGATCTCTGAAGACCGAGAAAAGCTTATAAGTTATGCTCTATCTGCATACAGTTTTAATTATCTATGTGTAAACTACGTGGAGATCCTTAACTATGACTCCAACAAAGACAATATAAGTATTACGCAGAAGTGTTACATTGAAACAAGAAAAACATTTTTCTCAGTCTGGAACACTGTTCTCCACAATACCGTCCGATACAGATATTGCCAAATTGTGACTGGTTCCTACAAATAATTTTATACCCCAAGTCCTAAGATAAAGACCAATTTAACAAACAGACGTAAACCATTCCCCATTAAAGAAATTACTGCTGCAAGGCAGTTAATGTATTAAGTGTACGGAAAAGAGAACTGGAACTGGAGGACCTCGTAGTAAAGAAAAGGAAACTGGAATATATGTAGAAGACAATTGCCATAAAAGAAGAATATAAGCTGCAATTGGAAACGGAAGAAGGTGTGCCGATGTGCAGGCCAGATTCACATGCGGATTTAAGCATACTGTATGGAAAAATCTAACTACGGCGGGGAATACAAAATATTAGCGTTTACAGTATACAAAAATTGAAATTTGGTCACTTGTTGGACTACTGACGAAATCAGTGGAATCGAGAATGTTTACTATATTGAGGGATATACCAAAAATGTGTTTATTAAGCTCTATTCTCATTTGGATCAGCTTAAAAAGGATGGTTATATTCTATCTAAGTGTTGCAGGCTGGATATTGTCCACCTAGCAACAGAATATCCATTTGCCGAGTTTAAATCTGATGGAATAGTTAAATTTAACGGACACTCGTCTGCAAAACTTGTAAACTTAAAGTTCTACACAAAAATCCTGCAAGAATGTGGAGCAGAAGAGTTGCGGACATACACACAGGAATACGTGGAACACTTTAACAGTAGCGTCATGGAGGAGATACTAGGAAAAATTAAAATCCTCGAATGCTCTCGCCTACAAGAACTGCAGGAAGGAAATGAGCTAATAGTTAAAGCCATAAAACAAATATTTTACAGGAAGAAAATTAGATATGTATTAGAAATGGTTCAAATGGCTCTGAGCACTACGAGACTTAACTGCTGAGGTCATCAGTCCCCTAGAACTTAGAACTACTTAAACCTAACTAAACTAAGGACATCACACACATCCATACCCGAGGCAGGATTCGAACCTGCGACCGTAGCGGTCGCGCGGTTCCAGACTGTAGCCCCTAGAAAAGCTCGGCCACTCCGGCCGGCTATGTATTAGAATTCGAGAATATATCGTGGCTGTATTTGTGAAATTACTGGTTGGAGAAAGAAATAGATCGTTCAGGTGTGGATTTAAGTTATAAGCTAAAAATGAAATTGGACATTATTAAAACTACACCAAACAAAAATAAGGAAAGATTTGTTTTCTGTGTGTAAATGTATAGGCAAAAGTTGATAAATATTTTGTACTAGAATATTTACCTGTCTTATTCGCTAATCTAACAAAAATCCTAAGACATTTCCTATGGATAACGATCTATGTGCATGTATTTCACATGTGAAAGTGGATGATTAGATTAGATTAGATTTACTTTCATTCCAATTGATCCGTAATGAGGAGGTCCTCCAGGATGTGGAACATGGTTGGATGACCTTGAAAAGTAGTTGAAACTAGGTACCTGAAAGCGTAGCGACCCCCTTTTCTTATCTATATGAGACTCAGCCAGCGGTGCAGATAGGGAACTCTTGTCTGGAAACAAATCCGTGTACTGCTACGGCACATCAGAGAGCTTGTCAGCAGACTCCTGTAGCCACACACTTGATGGAAAGTCAAAGTCTGACACAGTTCTACACGTTCGTCTGACTTCGACTCTACCGTGTAGGGATCTGTAACAGGGAGTTGACATGTGTACAGAAGTGATTTCTGTTGCTGCTCTGATATTCTTTTTCCCCATAAGTATGTGCTCTTATGACTTAGCATATGAGGTTCTCTATTTTTGTTTACATCGCCCAACTCTGATAGGCCCCCACAACCACGCCAGGAAATCTGCAGACTGTAGGTGTCAGGTATTTTTTATCCTAGTAATAACTTATTCGGAAGTCGACAGTGTATTGACTTCACATAGCACCCTGCACCATGAGAGTTTCACTTCCCCGTACCTACGGAGTGCGCACCCCTGGCAGCGTAATTTGCAGACGAACATTGGAGAACAAAGGAGAGAAAAATGGCACAAAGAAACAAGGGACCTCTATTTCACACACTCCAGTAGAAAGGCATGGACGCTGATTCATAAACTTGGAGAAGACCCTTCCCACAACAAAGAAATCCCAACAGTCTCATGCGACTCAATCGCCAGTCACTTAATGAGAGTTTCCGAGGTCCCAATAGATACAGCAATCTTCGGCAAGTAAAGAGAGAGCTTACGGAAGTCAAGAAATCTCTGCAACATAACCCGGAATTCTCTTCTCCATTTACAATCACTGAAATGGAGACAGCCCTTAAGCATACGAAATGTAGAAAAGCTGCAGGTGCAGATGGGCTTTAGCCTGAATTTTTGGTACACAGTGGACCGGTAACGCGAAATTGGCTAGTTTGCCTTTTTAACGAAATTCGTCATACAGCGACATTATCCAAAAATTTAAAAGAGCAAAAATTGTTGCTATCAAAAAGCCAGGGAAAGAGGGAACAGTTGCAGAACACTTCCGCCCAATATCTCTACTTAGCTGTGCTTACAAGCAATTGGAAAGAATAATTCTAAACCGAATCCAAGATCAAATTAATGCTATGATACCACTTGAACAAGCTGGATTCAGACCTTATAGAAGCTGCTGTGAACAAGTGCTCTCCTTGACTACTCACATAGACTCTGGATACCACAAGAAACTTAAAACTGGAGTAGTGTTCATTGACCTGTCAGTAGCTTATGACACAGTGTGGTGCGAGGGCCTATTATTGAAATTTTTGAGAGCAATACCTTGCAAAACTCTAGGCAACCTCTGACGTAACATATTAAGCAATAGGTGGTTTAAAGTACATCAAGGAGAAGAGAAAAGCAGATGGCATGTACTCAATGACGGATTGTCTCAGGGCTCTGTTCTTGCTCCAGTGTTATTCAACCTCTACACAGCTGACCTGCCGAAAATTTCAATATGCAGATGACCTCGAAATTTCATATCAGAGTGAAGACCTTTCTTAATGTGAAGAACACCTAATGAACAGCCTTCCTAAACATTATGAGTATTTTGAGCCAGCTGGTGTGTCCGAGCGGTTCTAGGCGCTTCAGTTTGGAACCGCGCGACCTCTATGGTCGCAGGTTCGAATCCTGCCTCGGGCATGAACGTGTGTGATGTCCTTAGGTTAGTTAGTTTTAAGTACTTCTAAGTTCTAGGGGACTGATGATCTCAGATGTTGAGTCTCATAGTGCTCAGAGCCTTTTGAACTATTTGAGTATTTTGAGACATGGCGACTGCGACCAAATGTTTCTAAAACCGAGTTAAGCGTGTTCCACCTCTCTAATCGCCTTTTATTAGCAAAGATCAGTCCACAGTTCGGCCCTCTTGGCACAGTCAGATACAACGGAAGCCCAAAATACCTGGGAGTCACTCTGGACGGAACTTCAACATACAAAAAACACCTTTCCAACTTGACCAAGAAGATACAAACACGAGTGAACCTTGTGAGAAAGTTGGCAGGCAGTACATGGGGAGCAACCACATCAGTCCTCCGAGGAGCATCCCTTCCACTGGTATACTCTGCAGCAGAATACTATGCACCAGTTTGGCTCCAAAGCGCCCAAGTAGTGAAAGTAGACGTCCAACTGAATTCAGTTATGAGAGTAATTAGTGGTACAGTCCGGTATTCACCTACTTGCTGGCTACTAGTGGTTTCAAACATCTGTCCAAAGGCTGCCCTTTACAACCTCCGTCAGCAAGTTTCTGAAAACAACTCGATCCCTCTTCATGACGATTTGCTATCACGGCCCAGGAAACGCCTCAAATCTAGAAGACCAGTATATGAAATGGGAGTCCATATGCTATCCACAGGATTCGGCCAGGACGCAGAGTGAAAAGGTGACTGGCAAGCTACAAGAACCCGAAACCACGAACTTGTAGACTATCCAACAGTTCCAGTTCCAGGCTTCCACCAACCAAGGGAGCTGTGGGTGCAGTTAAACAGATATCGGACTGAAGAGGGTAGATGTAAATACAACATGCACAAGTGGGGCTTTTCAAGTGACAGTGTGTGTGACTGTGGTGACACCCAAACAATGAGCCACATTGTGAATGAATGTCCAATCAGACGCTTCCCTGGTGGCATTGAGAAGCTCCTTCAAGCATCCCACGAGGCGCTCCGCTGGATCGAGTCCATCAACAGCCGAGTGTAGTCTGAGCCGTTTTAAAAATTGTGTACTGTATATAATTTCACATGTTCATATATATATATATATATATATATATATATATATATATATATATATATATATATAATGTACAAGCCGTTGAAATCGAGACGTCGCGATTGTTAATATACATGCATAGTCTCTATGTGTGTGTGTGTAGTGCTGTCAGCGGTGGACGTTGTAGTTCGAATGCATAACTCGCTTATTATTATTATTAGCGTATGCATCAATTACAGTAATACACATTTATCAAAACAAAGATATATATAAGCATAAAAAAGACATAAAATCCATAAAAATCGGCGAAAACCAGGTACAATTACGAAAAATCGATGAGAAATACGTAATATTGATGCAAATATGACGAAATACGGAAAATTGCGAAAAAACTTGCAAAATTACTTAAACTGACTCAGAATACATGAAATTAGAGAAAAACTACCGCGAAATGCGGGGAATTGAGGAGAGTTGAGGGGTACCTGGTCACTTAAGACCGAGACAAGCTTCAAAATTATGCTCTGGCTACGTTCATTTTTAAACCTCACCCCGTAAATGTACTAGAGAGATGTGGTGTCAGAATGAAATTGCTACATTATCCTACACAACATCAAAACTATCTAACATGAGACCAGCACTTCTTTGTGCAAGAGGAATACTATCAGAGCTGTGGTGATGCTACTGTAAACAGCAATAAGACTGTTATATCTTCTTTGTCTACTGATCATGGTGGTTACTCCCTCGTAAGAAGTTGCTGCTTCTTCATGTGTTATTTTCCTGCAGCAGTGTGTGTTTGGTACCTCAATGTATCAACTATCAAAAATATTCAAGTCCGTTTATTAAAGTCGCTCTATTTCCTAGTGAGACATAGCCGCATCTGTCAAAACTGATACTACTATTAAGATATGCACGACATGGGAATTGTCATTGGATACGTACGTTGTTGTTGTTGTTGTGGTCTTCAGTTCTGAGACTGGCTTGATGCAGCTCTCCATGCTACTCAATCCTGTGCAAGCTTCTTCATCTCCCAGTACTTACTGCAACCTACATCCTTCTGAATCTGCTTAGTGTGTTCATCTCTTGGTCTCCCTCTACGATTTTTACCCTCCACGCTGCCCTCCAATGCCAAATTTGTGATCCCTTGATGCCTCAGAACATGTCCTACCAACCGATCCCTTCTTCTTGTCAAGTTGTGCCACAAACTCGTCTTCTCCCCAATCCTATTCAATACCTCCTCATTAGTTATGTGATCTACCCATCTAATCTTCAGCATTCTTCTGTAGCACCACATTTTGAAAGCTTCTATTCTCTTCTTGTCCAAACTATTTATCGTCCATGTTTCAACTCCATACATGGCTACACTCCATACAAATACTTTCAGAAACGACTTCCTGACACTTAAATCTATACTCGGTGTTAACAAATTTCTCTTTTTCAGAAACGCTTTCCTTGCCATTGCAGTCTACATTTTATATCCTCTCTACTTCGACCATCGTCAGTTATTTTGCTCCCCAAATAGCAAAACTCCTTTACTACTTTAAGTGTCTCATTTCCTAATCTAATCCCCTCAGCATCACCCGACTTAATTTGACAACATTCCATTGTCCTCGTTTTGCTTTCGTTGATGTTCATCTTATATCCTCCTTTCAAGACACTGTCCGTTCCGTTCAACTGCTCTTCCAAGTCCTTTGCTGTCTCTGACAGAATTGCAATGTCATCGGCGAACCTCGAAGATTTTATTTCTTCTCCATGGATTTTAATGCCTACTCCAAATTTTTCTTTTGTTTCCTTTACTGCTTGCTCAGTGTACAGATTGAATAACATCGGGGAGAGGCTACAACCCTGTCTCACTCCCTTCCCAACCACTGCTTCCCTTTCATGCCCCTCGACTCTTATAACTGCCATTTGGTTTCTGTACAAATTGTAAATAGCCTTTCGCTCCCTGTATTTTATCCCTGCCACCTTCAGAATTTGAAAGAGAGTATTCGAGTCAATATTGTCAAAAGCTTTCTCTAAGTTTACAAATGCTAGAAATGTAGGTTTGCTTTCCTTAATCTTTCTTCTAAGATAAGTCGTAGGGTCAGTATTGCCTCACGTGTTCCAACATTTCTACGGAATCCAAACTGATCTTCCCCGAGGTCGGCTTCTACCAGTTTTTCCATTCGTCTGTAAAGAATTCGTGTTAGTGTTTTGCAGCTGTGTCTTATTAAACTGATAGTTCGGTAATTTTCACATCTGTCAACACCTGCTTTCTTTGGGATTGGAATTATTATATTGTTCTTGAAGTCTAAGAGTATTTCGCCTGTCTCATACATCTTGTTCACCAGATGGTAGAGTTTTGCCAGGACTGGCTCTCCCAAGGCCGTCTGTATTTCCAATGGAATGTTGTCTACTCTCAGGGCCTTGTTTCGACTCAGGTCTTTCAGTGCTCTGTCAAACTCTTCACGCAGTATCGTATCTTCCATTTCATCTTCATCTATATCCTCTTCCATTTCCATAATATTGTCCTCAAGTACATCGCCCTTGTATAGACACTCTATATACTCCTTCCACCTTTCTGCTTTCCCTTCTTTGCTTAGAACTGGCTTTCCATCTGAGCTCTTGATATTCATACAAGTGGGTCTCTTTTCTCCAAAGGTCTCTTTAATTTTCCTGTAGGCAGTGTCTATCTTACCCCTAGTGAGATATGCCTCTACATCCTTACATTTGTCCTCTTAGCCATCCCTGCTTTGCCATTTTGCACTTCCTGTCGATCTCATTTTTGAGACGTTTGTATTCCTTTTTGCCTGCTTCATTTACTGCGTTTTTATATTTTCTCTTTTCATCAATTAAATTCAATATTTTTTCTGTTACCCTAGGATTTCTACTAGTCCTCGTCTTTTTACCTACTTGATCCTCTGCTGCCTTCACTACTTCATCCCTCAAAGGTACCCATTCTTCTTCTACTGTATTTCTTTCCCCACTCCTGTCAATTGTTCCCTTATGCTCTATCTGAAACTCTGTACAACCTCTGGTTTTGTCAGTTTATCCAGGTCCCATCTCCTTAATTTCCCACCTTTTTGCAGTTTCTTCAGTTTTAATCTACAGTTCATAACCAATAGATTGTGGTCAGAGTCCACATCTGCCCCTGGAAATGTCTTACAGTTTAAAACCTGGTTCCTAAACCTCTGTCTTACCATTATATAATCTATCTGATACCTTTTAGTATCTCCAGGATTCTTCCATGTATACAACCTTCTTTTATGATCCCAGAATGATTCTTGAACCAAGTGTTAGCTGACTTAAGAAGCCATATAAAATCCATTAATTTCCTAAGGGACAGAACAACAGTCTCCAGACCTCGTTCTGGTTGGTTTAGAAGCAGCTCAAGCTGTGAATACACACTGTTAATGCTTTCCTATGATACCGGAATAGTGTAGAACGAAGTAGTTTTATCATTTTAAAATTTGTCACTATAGTGAATAGGGTAACATACGTGCAGGGTAGTTGTATGTCTGACGTTCAGCAAATATATCCTCCATTAGAGTATTAGGACCATTGCATTCCACACGACTAATATTTCAGAAGCCGTATGGCTTTACTGGTATAGCGTTTTTAGGCGCAGAACCTTGTAATCATCGGAGTGTGCGTTTATCCTCTTTGATCATTTCTCTCATGTCATTACTTTGCTGGTACTGACTCCGGACAGTGGAATAATGCTTCAGATTTGATTGCACGGTTCATTTACGTGAAATATTTCAAACTCCATACGTCTGGACTTCCATCATGTATAAATCACACGTTTCCTCTTAACCATCTGTTATAGCAATGCAACACTTTCATCTCTACTACACACAGACAAGAGGTGTGACCCTCCTTGACATGCATCTGGGGAGATCTTGTGCTTTTGGACAGGTGCTGTGGGTGAGATTAGTGTTGCAGGAAGAGTTGGTCATGGACAACGTGGAAGGAATCTGTCAATCTCCGAATTTATCCTGCAAATGCGACAATACTCTGCGGTGCCCATCCACACAGGGAAAGATGGCAGTCGTTATCACAAATTCTGCACTATGGCTGATGTGCTGGAAATATGTAGATAACCTGTTTACATCGGTATTGGACGCTGTGTAGTATACTTTGGTGTATATGGTTGACTGGATGTACTGCACAGTCATCTAGCTGCATTTGCAATCTAGTGGGTGCGAAGCGGTGAAGGGCTGATTTAGCGATGATGCATAAACTGAGAAGCGTTCTACCATGTCACTGGCTGGCGTGGAAATTACAGAACAACAGGTAAAACTGCTAAAATTGATCTCGCTATCAACTGTGGTGTGTATTACTGTACGTCGCCCCATATCAAAGGTGTCTTTCCCAGGTGACTGACACCACTCGGTTGAGATGGAGGGAGCCTTGTCGCAATACTGCATATCTGCTACTTGTCACTGTGGAGCACGGGATTAAATGTAGAGGTCATCTACTTCATACAGTTGTTTGGAAGCGTTCCTCAATGCTGCTGACTCGTCAATGCTGCAATGCCCTTCACTTTTTTTTTTTTGCTTTCTTTCACCAATAAGATAACAGTACCTCTTTTTATTTGTACTACCTCTCGGGTATCGTAAACAGCACCTTCAGGCTATGGTCAACACCAGAACAGTAATCATGTACATGACTGCAAAATGAAGGGACAATGCTTTTCGAAATGAAACACCGAGACATCCGCTACCCCGTCGATGGGAAAGATAAGAAAACCTTCGAATAGCTGTTGGAAGCACTTTAAAACATCGCAAACTCTTCCAGTTTCCATATGTTGCGTTGTCTTCCACATTTTTGTCAACGAGAAACATCGCCTCTGTGTTTTATTTCTACCAACCTAAGTTATTGTAGTTGTATAGTTTACGCCATGCAATGTTCAGCTTTCTGTGAGAGCCAGAGGATCAAAACATGTTAACGTCGGTTTAGCAGAAACTGACATAGACCCCTAAGTCATGATAGAAAAAAGAAAGTGTATGGTGGTATACACTGACTGGATGTGTTACAACGGAAAAAAAACAGTGGATTAAACTGCTCATGAAGGAACAATACAGAACTCTCTCGTGTGATTGATAGTCTGTTGGATGTGGTCCTCCTACAGTACAGGTGACAAAACTTTACACCGGTCTGTGGAAGCGACTTTGATCACGAGCCACCTGCTCCATTGAACCAATACCTGTATGTTTAATAGGACTGCCACATAAGGTCAATGCCAAAAAGCAGACTGCACTTGTTTCAAATATACCAGGAGACAGGGACACAGTAATATCTCATCGGGTTCTCTAATGGATGATGTTAGTGGAGTTTTTATAGTTCGTAGGTATTCTCTGCTGGTTGTTACAAAATACTGAGATGGGAGAGAATGTTTGGGTGATAGAGATGAATGCACCCTGATAGACGCAGATCTCCTTCAGACTGTAGTACCTGTAAGTAGTTTGGAGATGTATCGCAATGCAGTAGCAAAATCCTCGTCCCTCTTCCATCCTTCCATGTGGAGTCTTCCTAATTTTCCCAACAAGAAACACCATCGTAACTGGTAGTACTATCTTTTCTGCTAACTAACGTTGGAGGGGAATATTTCGTTTGGTGCTTGCCTTACGCACTGTACATGATAGGTGGAGCTACGACAACGTGTTTCCATTTCCACCAAGGGGTCAAAACGCGGTCCTGTCGCATTAACTCAGTTCATCCTGTTGCTCCATGGGATGTAGAAGGTCTTAGATATAACGCTCTCCGACTTCCGTTCAGGCCAGACTTAAATTGGGATGATCACATGGATGAAGCTGCAGCAAGGTCGGGGCGGAGACAAAGGAGCAGTTACAAGATGCAGAGTACTATCTAAATAACAGCGCTGGAGTGTTTGCTGTATGGGATCCTTAGCGCATAAGTTCAGAAAAAGGTGACTCGTTTCAAGATACGAGAGTGGCACAAATATGATTCACCCATGCTGTAATCGTTAAAAGAAGTCTCTACAGGATAAAATGCAAGTATGTGGTTCAATCTATGGACTTACTTATGATTCCAAATCGTGGACAGCATTTCTGCCAGAAATCGTAACGCTGTTAGTGACCCGTGTGTGCCTGTACACTCAAGACCGCTTCTTATACAGGGTGACGGTAACGTAGTCATTATGATCATGTTTTTAATAGCGCTGTCCATACACGAAATGTGTGTTCTGTGCTGTAGAATCCCTCTGTGGTCATCTTCAAATGTTTCTCAATAGTGTTCCTCGAAATGAACATCGTCTTCCTTCCACGGATTCCCATTTGACGTACCTGATGAGTGTAATCCGACTGCTGAAAAAAAATACTCGCTATCCAAAGTGACTCTCGTGATCAATTTAATTAATTAGCCTATCAATCTGGTAACAATAACATGCCACCTGGTGGGTGGAAGAGATGGCTAGGGCCCCACGGAATGATTCTTGACAGGCGTTTTTTTTTTTTTTTTTTTTTTTTTCGTTGCGGCGATATCTTTTAACGAAATTTTAATCTCCCACCTACACAGGTTGCGACAGGCTCTCACGATTTGGTCTGTAAACGCTAGTACGATATAGCATCACATTGGTAAAAGGGGGTCTGCCATAGAGTACAAAACAGCTACGTCCTCTTGAATTATAGCTTGTTGTTGTCGAACGTAAAATGACTGTGTTTTTTCCGACAGGTGAACTAATGGCATGAAAGAGTGTACTCTCCAATGTTATTTCATGTCTCTGAAATGTTTGTAATACACATGTGCATGACAATTTATTTACAGATACTGAACGCGAGCGATGCTCTCAGGTCATGTAATTTGTCCATCAAGCTTAACCCATTAAGTACCAGTGTCCTATTTCGAGGACGGAGCACATATTTATTTATAAATACACAATAAATTATTAATTTGCAGCTATTACTGTTCTACGTCATTTGTTGATGCTTTTTATAACAAATGTATGCTTACAGGAAATTAAAAGCAATAAATCCTACCATTATTTGATTATTGAATACTACGGCACACTTTTCGTTAATACAGGTATTTACTTTATCGACAATTTAGTAATATTTGAAATATGTGGCAAAGATCTTTTTGTGATTATTTATAGTCAACAATGTGTCTTTTAAACTACTTGCATTGTTAGCTCAATTGGAGTTATATTCATTGTTTACCATTGTTATAAAATTTGGTGTACTCGAAATAGGACACTGGTACTTGGTGTTATCATTTCAGTTATTTGTATTGCTGCACGTTCGAATATGAAACTCTGCTACTGCGGATGTATTTTCTTTTTAGAACGTGGTAATTTCACCAGATTTTGTTGCTGAGGTAAGTAACGACCCCTCTTTTAGAAATATATATTACAGGATATGAAGTTACTTTGAAATTTACAGTGTATTATGTAAGTATATTTATGAATACGTTACCCATTAGTAAATAATACAGTTCCAGATGGACAGAGGTATTTACACATTCCCTTTTCTGTAGTTTGTGATAATGTATTATTCTTTCATTTCACTTTATTTTATCACAATTTATTTCATTTCATTTTAGATAGATTACAATGGCCTTCAGATGAAATAGATACCTCACTAACGAAGAAATAATAAACAGTGATGTATTCTATAATGTGGTGTCAGATGATCAGGACCATACTGATATCACCGTATGTCCTCCTGAAGTAGACTACATGACCAACGAAGAAGAAGGTCCAGACGATGTTACTGGAACCATGGAAGTCTCAGATGTGCCAGGGGCTATTGAATTACATTATGTTGCATCAGAGAATAACGAAGAAACTGTATGTAAAACTTCACTGCCAAGTAGATCCAAAGTTTCCAGAAGTAAATCGAAGAATGTCCCTCGTAATGTCTGGTTCTTTTACAGACTAGTAGGTGGGAAAAATGCACTGGATTTACTGGATTTCAGACGTACTGTTACGGTTACATACCTGAAATTGGACACTGGAAGACCGAATATTGTATGTCCAATGGAATACCCATCAAGTCAATTGAGAGTGATACCAGATATCAGGTTTGATGGATTTGGTCATATGATTGACAAAAGAAGCATGTAAAGATGATGTGTAAGAGCTAAATGCAACGGGAAACCAGAAACATATTGTGTTAAATGCCGTGTAACACTGTGTGTGAAGTGTTGTGTAACATTTCTCAAGAAATAAATAGTTAAGACTTGAATACTGTTTAGTATGCTATATGATACTGTTAGACCCCAGTGTCCTATTTTGAGGACGGCCATTCTGTCAGAATGTACAAATATTCTTTGGCTATTTTTGTACTTATTGTGGTTCATACACTATGTACATTATAATTCAGGAATAAAAAATTCAGTTTAAAAAAAAATTAATTTGGGACTTAATGGGTTAAGGAAATTGCTTAAAACATGTTTTTTCTTCGGAGTTTAAATTCTCGGTTTTTCTTTACTCCGCTGACACTTTCGAAATAACGGAGACGTTCTGCGGTGATCGGTACTTTTTGCAGCAAAATAGTCAAAGTTTTTTTCCTGATTTTACGCATCTTTAATCGGCGACGGTACACTTGGCTGGATGTCGCCTCAAAATAATGAGATGTGAATTGCATCCTGTAGTTGAATGTAAAAGCTATACCGATTTTACCCATAAAACTAAAACAAAATGGACTGCGCCTATTTTCGTGTAAAGAGGACATTTACTGGCGACGCAATTGTGTTTTGCTTTTTAATAGATGCTTGATTATAGGAGGTGCATTGACGTCAACTACAATTGTTCTCCATCACAGAACGGTGGGCACGTGTGGCCGGGGGGGGGGGGGGGGGTTAGTGTGCTGATGGTGGTCACCAGACACAGCTGCGCTTCGACGAGGAGCGTGGCGGTGCTGCTAAATTTCCCTTTTGTGTCGTCAAAGGGTCGTCGCCTCAAGACACGAGCGACCGCGGAGGATAGCGGAACGCCTGCTGAGACCAGTGACTGCAGAGGGGTGGCAGTGGGAGGAATCTTTAGCGCTAGGATTTCACCCGGAACAAGTCCCGCCCACTCACTCCCAGTTTTCCCGGTCTTTGTGCGGCGCCTTGGCGTCGTTTCAGTTGGCCCACGTGGTTTACCGCGTTCGACTGCACTTGGAAATTAATATCTTGCTGGGTCTTAAATTTTGCCAGATAGTTTAAAGACACGTTACAAAAAAAAAAACGCGCACAATTGGCCTCAGCTGTGCCAGGTACTTCCACAGCAAACATAAGAGAAAAACAATTTAGTACTGAATTCTTTAAATACCAGAACTCAGTACTCTGATGAATAGCTTATGAAGAAACATAATTCTATGTGAGAAAAAGCACCCACAGCTACAACAGGAAAAACCTACGCTCAAAGAATAATTTGCTTGGAGAAAGAGAAACTAAAGTATACTTGACACTTAAGTTTCAGAACTCAGACAGTCTATGTGAAACAAGCACCAATGTTCTCTATACTTCCACAGGGCATCAATATTACATTGTTCTTGCTAGAACGAGCCAAGCTGGTTTTGCGTGTTATTCACTGAATAGTTTTGCTGAAGAGTTTTAGGGATGGAAGAAGAGCCAGCACAGCATGAAGGATGCTTTAGAGCCGTGGAACACTGCAACATTTATTTCCTCCATAACTGCTCTGTGACGAACATACACATCATTATCATTTTTTAAAAATGGTTTGAATGACATTTACGAAATTAATAAATCTTTTGGTTAAAAATAGACAGGACAAAGAATAACGACAGATTATTTTCCTGGGACGTTTGCAACAGCATATAGGACACTAATCACAGAGAAGCAGCTACAATTCTTTATAACCTCGTTTGTAATGCGCATGTATGGCATTGGAAGAATTTACAAGTTAAAATTTACCCATTACCCATGCAAATACTAACGAAATATGTCATATAAGCAGATATCTTACTGCTTTCATTAGCCATTTATACTTTATGGCACTATTATATTCTTCAATTTTCGTGAGCTACTGTGAGGGCCTACATAAACAAAACTACTTTGACTTATTTCTATACAACGTTGATTTTAGACAACAGAGTTGTTCGACTGCATCCGCGGCTTTACTACCAACATGACAGATTCAAGACCATTGTTTTCGCATTGTATGTTTGCTCTGCTGTTTCCCTTAAATAAACGTGTTATAGTAAGTGAATTAGTTAATGTAAATTTGTCCTTATTGCCCTTAAATAACATCACGTAATTTTTTGTTTTCTATTGTTGGCGATAATTTCAATTCTCTATAGATATTTTTATTTCCTGAATAATGTACATTCATATTATATTACTATCCAGAAGCAATAATTCTTATCATTACTGAATTTCATCATAGTGTAACGTGTTGGACTGTGACGATAACAACTTTGATGTAGCTTCCATTCTGCGGAACTGGCGGCTGTTTAGGGGAGGGCCTTACACTATGGATAGGCAGGATTCGAACCTACGACCGTAGCGGTCGCACCGTTCGAGACTGTAGCGCCTAGAATAGCTCGGCCACCCCGGCCGGCCCTTGTTGACAACCTGGGCCCATGGCTTCATGGGATGTGTGCCAGACTCAGCTCTTAGCAATTAAATGTGGACTCATCTTCTCAGGCGACGATTTTCCAGTCGTCTAAGATATGGTCACGAGCCCAGGAGAAGCGCTGCAGGCGATGTTGTGCGTTTAGCAAAGGCACTCGCGTTGATCGTCTGCTGCCATAGTCTGTTAACGCCACATTTTGCCGTACTGTGCAAAAGGATGCGTTCGACGTAATTCCCACATTGATTTATGGGATTATTTCAAGGAGCGTTGCTTGTCTGTTAGCATTGACATCTCTACGCAGATACCACTGTTCTCAGCCACTGCGTTGTTCGTATCTAGAAGTAATTCCAGAAATGTTGTATTCTCGTTACACTCTTGACACTGTGAATATCGTAATACTGAATTCCCTAACGATTTCCGAAGTGGAATGTCCCGCGCGTTTAGCTCAAACTACAACTACGTCTTCATAGTCTGTTAATTCCAGTCCTGTGGCCATAAACACGTCGGAAACAGTTCCACATGAATCACCTGAGTACAAGTGACTGCTCCACCAGTGCACTACCCTTTTATACCTTGAGTATGCAATACTTGAGCCATCTGCGTGCGTGCATGTCGCTATCCCATGACTTTTATCATCTGAGTGTAGGCTGGTGATAGCTGACAATACAGCTCTGGTCGTTCAGTCGCCTAAGTGAACTTATATTGTCATTTATTACTATTGTAAACGCTATGCCCATGAACCATGGACCTTGCCGTTGGTGGGGAGGCTTGCGTGCCTCAGCGATACAGATGGCCGTACCGTAGGTGCAACCGCAACGGAGGGGTATCTGTTGAGAGGCCAGACAAACATGCGGTTCCTGAAGAGGGGCAGCAGCCTTTTCAGTAGTCGCAGGGGCAACACTCTGGATGATTGACTGATCTGGCCTTGTAACATTAACCAAAACGGCCTTGCTGTGCTGGTACTGCGAACGGCTGAAAACAAGGGGAAACTACAGCCGTAATTTTTCCCGAGGATATGCAGCTTTACTGTATGATTAAATGATGATGGCGTCCTCTTGGGTAAAATATTCAGGAGGTAAAATAGTCCCCCATTCGGATCTCCGGGCGGGGACTACTCAAGAGGACGTCGTTATCAGGAGAAAGAAAACTGGCGTTCTAGGGATCGGAGTGTGGAATGTCAGATCCCTTAATCGGGCAGGAAGGTTAGAAAATTTAAAAAGGGAAATGGATAGGTTAAAGTTAGATATAGTGGGAATTAGTGAAGTTCGGTGGCAGGAGGAACAAGACTTTTGGTCAGGTGATTACAGGGTTATAAATACAAAATCAAATAGGGGTAATGCAGGAGTAGGTTTAATAATGAATAAAAAAATAGGAGTGCGTGTTAGCTACTACAAACAGCATAGTGAACGCATTATTGTGGCCAAGATAGACACAAAGCCCATGCCTGCTACAGTAGTACAAGTTTATATGCCAACTAGCTCTGCAGATGATGAAGAAATAGATGAAATGTATGACGAGATAAAAGAAATTATTCAGGTAGTGAAGGGAGACGAAAATTTAATGGTCATGGGTGACTGGAATTCGTCAGTAGGAAAAGGGAGAGAAGGAAACATAGTAGGTGAATATGGATTGGGGGGAAGAAATGAAAGAGGAAGCCGCCTTGTAGAATTTTGCACAGAGCATAACTTAATCATAGCTAACACTTGGTTCAAGAATCATAAAAGAAGGTTGTATACCTGGAAGAATACTGGAGATACTAAAAGGTTGTAACCTCCCCTCAAAAATTTAAAAGAAATGTCAATATTATTTAGAAATGCTAATGGACATTGCGCTATGTGTAACCTCACCACTGAAATTTTAAAGACAGAAATAATAAATGAATAGGAGCCAAGAATAACCTCCCTGCAATGAAATCTACTGACAAAGGCAACAAAAATGTGAAATTCGCAATCTGACTCTGGTGTAAGCTCCCACAAAAATAATGAAAAACAATTCAGTGCTAATGAAATTCAATTAAACCGAAATATCGGTCTTTGGCCCTGTGCAAAAAAATCAGAATTAGATTCTTACCTCAGTATAACTGGATGTCAAATTTCTGCTCTTATTCTTCGCCACGGCTTGGAGGAAATGCATTGCAAATAATATTTTTTTTTTTTTTTTGAAATTTGACTGAAACTTTTGTTTAAGGGAAGTGGAAAGAAATCGTTTGTAAAAACTGCTTTGAAATCAAAATTATTATTGGGGCACTTGTTGGAGATTAATTACAATAAATAAACTTTACATTATCTGATGATTACCTTAATTAACAATATACCTCATTCAGCCTCTTGACCAGAATGCCGACAGACTATATCACTCAACCGCACTGGGCTGCTACTACTGACCGACTGCTCTGCATGACGACTACTTGCGTACTGCACGCAACTGAACAGAGCTACTGCTCGCAACGACTACCGACAGAGTACTGCACGCAACTAAACAGAGCTACTGACTGCAACGACTACTGACTGAGTACTCCTCGTAACACTCGCGCGGTCAAGCACATACTCTCTGGTCAGAGACGCTGCAATGCCTCGCCATCGCTGCTACGTTACATACGTGTTTCATAACCCTCCACTGGGGGGGCAAAAATTTGGCAGCGATGGTGAGTCATTTGGACTTGCCAAGCGCGGCAAAATTTTTCATTAATTAGTCAACTTGTACAATTTACAGAATGTTTAGATACATGAATTAAATGTGCTGCACACGCACTAAGTACAAATATATCAGACAAAGACAAAATGTGAGTACAAAACATAGTAACAAATCAGAAAAATGTATATACAAATTATTTGACAGATAACAAAGTGCACAGGCACTGAAAAAATTCTTTGGCATATTCAGAACAAATAAACAGACTGGCAAAAAAAAAATCATGATGACAAGTGATATGAGTGCACATGCACTGGAGTTGAGAACATACAATGAGTAAGAAATGACATAAGTGCATACGCATTGAAGTATTGAATATACAGAATAGTACAAATCATATTGAAAAATGAGAAAAGTGCACAGGCACTGAAGTTCAGTAGAAAACATATTAACACCTAACAGAAGTGCACATGCACTGTAGTTCAGAACATATCATCAAAAAATAAAAAATGTATATACAATATAAAAGACAAGAGTGCACATATACTGTACTTCAGAACAAATCAAAAAAATGTCTTTAGCATTTTCGCAATAAATAAACATAATGGTAAAAAATCATGTCGACCAGTGACATAAGTGTACTCGCACTGGAGTTCAGCGAATCGAAAAAAATGTATAACCCACGAACATAAATGATGTTACCAAAAAAATGATTTTCATTATGTGACAAGAATTAGGATAGGAAAGGGAAGGATTGCATCATGGTTGTAGCACTTTAGATTGCACACAGCTGTTCTGAAAGTCCATATCTCTCCACAGAAGTACAACACCAAGTGACACAATTCGAAGTTCTTTTCCCATCAGAATTTATCAGTGTAGCCAAGACACTGAACTGTCGTAGTAATGTTCCATGTTTTCATTTTGGCAGTACATTAGGTACACCAAACAGTGGGACCATAATAACGTCTTCATCGCTCACGATGGTGGACAGCATGTCGTGTCAACACCACGCTCTTACAAGGCACACCAACGTAGAACTAGTGCAAAACCAAATATAGTGCTCCATGATCACTGGGATAAACAGGACAAATGGATATTGCAGTAATTCAGGGTAGTTAACTCATGAGGTGAAGGACATTAAGTCACATAATATTGACAATTACAGTCTTCATTAGTAGTTTGTGGCATTCATAGCCCAGTTATTGAACATTTCTGTACCAAGTATGTAGTATTACAGAAAATTGTTCATTAATTGTTTTACATAGAATCAGTAGCCTTCTTTTCCTAGTTACAAAGTATGGCATAGTTAATTAATTATTTGTCATTCCAATAGTAATAATCATTAGCCTTTTCCTAATTACAAAGCATTATGAAACAATCGCATTCTTTTCCAGTTACAAAGTATAGCATAGTTAATTAATCATTTGTCATTTCAATATAGTATTAATCATTAGCCTTTTCCTAATTACAAAGCATTATTAAACAGTCACATTCCTTTCCAGTTACAAAGTATGGCATCGTTAATTAATCATTTGTCATTTCAATATAGTAAGAATCATTAGCCTTCTCCTAATTAAAAAAAGTATTATTAAACAGTAATTAAGATTCATTAGCCTTCTAATTACAAAGCATAGCATCATTTGTCATTTCAATATAGTAAGAATCATATTCTTTTCCAGTTACAAAGTATAGCATAGTTAATTAATTATGTGTCAGTTAATTAATCATTTGTCATTTCAATAGTAATAATCATTAGCTTTTTCCTAATTACAGTTAATTAATCATTTGTCATTCTAATATAGTAAGAATCATTAGCCTTCTCCTAATTACAAAGCATTATTAAACAATCACATTCTTTCCCAATTATAAAGTATAGCATAATTAATTAATCATTTGTCTTCCAATAGTAATAATCATTAGCTTTTCCTAATTACAAAGCATTATGAAACAATAGCATAGTTAATTAATTATTTGTCATTCCAATAAAGTAAGAATTATTAGCCTTCTCCTAATTACAAAGCATTATGAAACAATCACATTCCTTTCCAGTTACAAAGTATCAACATTGAAAACAAGAGCTAATTAATGGCATAATTAATAACAATTCATTGAGTGACATTAATTATTGGCACTCAGTGGCCAGCAAGTATTGAATGGAATAAAACATAGTTCATCATTCAGTATCATTCAGATCATTACAAAGTCATTATTAAAAATCAGTTAATTACAATCATAGCATTAATAATCATGGGCATTATGAGTAGTCTCATTACAATAAACAGTGGCAGTCATTAGCTAGTGACAAAGCATTATTTTATATATATACTTTTTTTGTCTCATTAAGAAGTCATTACTGAAGTGACATACTATTCAGAGCTAATCAGTATTATTCAGAATTTTCTCAAACTGGTATTACTACTTGGGACTGGTAATACATTTTTTTTGTGTTAGCAATGCATTGCGTTGGGATCGATAATTAACTGCTGAGGCATAATACTATTTGCTTTTGACCTATTGCTGCAAATGAGGATAGTTAACGTCATTCGTCATGAGTCAGCCGTAGCAAGGTTATGTAACAAGGCAGTATATGTGATCACATTTATAAATGATAAACACAAATGGGTAAAAAATAAAAATGCAAGTACTAGAACAGGTATAATAAGTAACTGGTTTAGTAAGTATCATGAAAAGCTTCTCCTGAAAAAAATACAAAATGGATTATTGACCTGAAAGAAGAAACGCACACTATGCTGAAAAGTAGTGAACTTCGAATTAACAGGTAGTGAAATGTGTATAAAAATGTGTTCGATAGCTGTCGTTTCCAAAACTTTCCGTCATCCTACTATGCAATATAACATCTGCTATCAAAACAAACTGCAACAAATACTTAAATAACTACATAGCATAAATACATAACTTCAACATTATCCTCATCTGTAAAGAAAAAACTTCATTATCCATCACTTCATTATCCATATTATCATAACTTCAATATTATCATCACCTGTAAAGAAAAACTTCATTATTCATAACAGCATATTCTTCATCATTATTCGTCAGCATTCATTATCATCTGCAAAAATCACTTCATTACTCATTACATAACTATTCCTTATCTCTAGCATATTTCATCACTAAAACTAAGATGTGTAGTTCTGTCTGACAGCCTGCATCAATTACCTTGTATTCTGAAAGAAAAAATTAGTTAAGACTGCTATTCTACGATGAGTATAGTATATTCTTGTTAATGCTTGTTAATCCTGATCCATTTACTCTTCCTCATAAAGTTATTGCATGCTCTTTCGTTTATTCCGTAGGTGAAATTCCCATTTCTGTTGAATTTATTTCTTACACGCATCATTTCTTTCTGAAATTGATGAACAGAGATTAATGTCTTGCATTTAAATCATATACCCACTAAATAATGACTGGTTTATGGTGACATAATTAATCATACAGCACAACATGACAGAAAACGTAATATGTCAAAGACATTGACAGTGTTCAGATGCAAAAATGTACACAGAATAATACAATGCAGCAGCAAAGAAATGTAAAACAGTCACGATGTTGAGATGTCATAAGGCAAAAAAAAAAAAGTCAAAGTCAACTGGTGTGTTATATCTTAACTATTTCATAGTGCATACAAACAAAACTTGAAAATAATCATACATAAAAAAATGGAAAATGTGCACGGTCTGATGTGTAACGACAAGAAAAGCGACCTGCTAACCTTACCTTGCCGGGCACTTGCCAAGAAAAAATACGATAATCATCAGTAATTAGTCAGGTGAAATAATTGCATTAGTAAATGGCATCATAGTGTGTTGAATCATACAATGGTTTCACTCAATAAACGGTTTAATGTTTGAGATATGGTGATTGCCTTTCGATTTTCTGGTTCTCAAAGTTTCGACGTGTACAACATTGGGGTGAGGGATGCTGCGAATCCGATATGGACCTGCGTATAGAAGTTCAAATTTACTGCACTTACCTTTTAATTTGCTGGATAAATAGTGTGTACGTACTAATATTTTCTGTCCAACGTGAAAGTCTCGGCGTCTACAAACCTGTTTTTGCTGTCTTCTCCGGCGCTCTGCGGCACGTTTGATGTTGTTCAGCGCAATGTCAATTATTTCGTGGTGTCTTAGTCGACGACATTTGGGGAAGTTTACTAATTCTTTAATTTTGTTTGGTGGTTCAACGTTTTTCAGTATAACAGACGGAGATAGCATAGTGGATTCATTTGGAATGGAATTAATTACGTCTTGGAATGAGAGTATGTGTGTATCCCAATCAATATGTCTTTTGTGGCAGTATATTCGGCACAGCTTACCAATTTCTTTCATTAACCGTTCACAAGGGTTCGAAGAAGCATGGTACTTGGATATATAAATCGGAGAAATGTTTCTGGCTCGTAACATGCGTGTCCATACGCTACTACGAAATTGAGATCCATTGTCAGAAATTACTTTCATCACATGCCCTACATGAAATAGAAAATGTTTTACAAATGCTTTCGAAACAGTTTTAGCAGTAGCTTTGCGTAATGGAGTGAAAGTAACAAATTTTGAAGTGAGTTCAACAGCGACAAAGATGTAGCAAAAACCTCTGTTAGTTCTCGGAATTGGACCAAAAATATCTACAGCGGCCATATGTCTTAATTTAATAGGTATAATGGGATATAATGGAGGAATATGTGAAGTGGTGTCTGATTTAGCTTTCTGGCAAATTTTACAAGACGCTAAAACTCGTCGTATACGTTTCTCCATGTTAGTAAAATAACAGTTCTGTCTCAGTATAAGAAAACATTTTCGTGCTCCGTAATGTGCGTAACTTAAATGAGTGTACCAGATTAATTTGTTAACCAGTTCGTCAGGAATGCATAATAACCAATTGTTGCTGTCAGGATGAGAGCGGCGAAACAGAATGTCATTGCGTACAGTGTAATGGTTTCTAATCGTAACATTATTCTTATCTTGCCAAAGGTGTTTAATTTCTTTCCACACATTGTCTTTATTTTGCTCTTGTGCTATGTCCTGTAATGACGATGAAATAAAGTTTTCAAATGCAACTTGCTGAATGTACATGACACTGAAATTTGTTTTGCAGAAGTTGGTTGCTACGTCTTGCTGATTGTTGCTCAGAGAACGCGATAGTGCGTCTGCTATAACATTTTGTGTGCCGGGAATGTGGACAATCGTAAAATTAAATTCTTGTAAATAAAGTTTCCATCTACTTAATCTGTCGTGAGTAAATTTAGCTGAAAGCAAAAATTGTATAGCTGTGTGGTCTGTGTAAACTGTGGTATGTCTGCCATAAAGAAAGTGCCTAAATCTCGTAAAAGCCCATACAACACATAATGTTTCCAGTTCTGTAACGGAATAATTTCGCTCAGCAGGTGACAGAATGCGGCTTGCAAATGCGATGTTTTTAATTACTGTAGAACCATCTTCTTCAATTTCCTGGAAAATATGCACGCCTAAAGCGGTGTTGGAACTGTCGGTGGCAATAGAAAAATTTCTGGTAAGATCTGGGTGCGATAAAAGTGGAGCATTCAACAAAGCATGTTTCAGGTTCATAAATTCAGAGTGTGCTTGCTTATCCCAAGACCAAATAGTGTTTTTACCTGTTAATTGGCATAGTCTAGGCGTGTCTAAAGCAGAATGGTGAATAAATTTACGAAAAAAGTTAATTAAGCCCAAAAAACTGCGTAATTGCTTCTTCGTCGTAGGAACAGTAATGTCACGTAGAGCTTGAAGTTTTTCCGGATCTGGTGCAATGCCTTCTGCTGAAATTACGTGTCCCAGAAATTTTATGGAAGTTTTGCCAAAGTGCGATTTACTAAGGTTAACTGTAAGTCCTTGTGCATGAAAAGTTTGTAACAGTTGTTCAAGAATCAGATTGTGTTCAGACCAGTTAGCTTCTGCGATAAGAATGTCGTCTACATACGTCGTTAATTCTGTCCTTAAGTTCTGTCGGAAGTATTGTGTTCAAACCGCGAATAAAAGCTGCAGAAGAAATAGTTAAGCCGAACGGTAATTTGCAAAATTGATAACAGTCGCCGAAACAGAGAAAAGCTGTATATTTTCTACAATTCGGATGAAGTTGAATTTGCCAAAATCCCGATTTCAAATCTAGTGTAGAATAAATAGCTGTACCGTGAAATTTCTGTAGAAGTTCCTCTAATGTCTGTGGTCGATCTGTTTCATTAATAATAATGTCATTAATAAGACGTGAATCAAGTACGAGGCGAAGTGAGCCATCTTTTTTCTTAACAATATGTAGCGGGTTTATGTACGGACTAACTGCCGGTTCAATAATTCCTTGATCAAGCATATCCTGCAATTCTTTTTTAACCTGTTCTCTGTGGATATATGGAATAGGATAATGCTTTGCTTTAAATGTATCGTGCTGTTTGACTTGAAATTCATACATAAAACCGGACATAGTACCAGGAATGTTGTCAAAAACTGTAGCTTGCTGTAAAAGAATGTTGTGTAATTGCGTTCGTTCGTCGTCTGTAGTTGCACTGCTCTCTTTAACCTTATCAGAAATCAATTGCATTACGTCGTAGTCAGCTTCGTCTGGAGTATTATAGTTGTGTACGTACGTATCCGTGAACAATGTGGGATTACAGTCTATGCTATGTGACGCGGAAATGACCTCTGTGCGATTAATTGTTTGCTCTTCCGCAGATAGTGAGTGCTGAAATTCTATAGCAAATTGTATATTTTCATCCTTTAACATTAAATAAGAATTCTGAAAATCGATAACTGCGTCGTGTTGTACCAGAAAATTCGTACCTAAAATAACGTCTGTTGTCAATAAAGGAACAATCCAAAAATTTGAGTGGAAAGTATGACCTCCAATACAAAATGATAAATGCGTCTGTAATTTAACATCTACTCCTTTACTCGATACTGCTCCTTTTACTTTTGTTTTGCCTAAAGGTAATGTCGGATAGGTATTCTCTTTGTTGCACTCGTTGAAAGTCTCCTCATTTATTACTGATATTGGTGATCCGGAATCAATTACTGCTGAGAATTTCGATGAACCAATTTTAATTTCGATGACAGGATGTGAAATAGTTTTCTGAACAAATGGTCTTTCCTGCAAGAGTGTGTCTCTGATATCGCCAAAAAGTAATTACATTTTCGTGAACAACATTTTGCGTGTCAAAGGTAGTGCTTGTGTTATTGGAAGATGCGTCCTGTGCAGTATCTAGTCAGATTCTATCTGACGTGTTATTATTACTAGGAGGATTCTGTGGCATTTCTACTATTCGAACTGTTCTATTACTTCTTCCAGACGCTGATAATTGTGCTCATCGTTTTTACGTCTGTGCTAATAGTCATTCTTATACGGTGTATTGCGATGGGAATTGAAATACTGTCTTCTTTGTACGTAGTTGTTTCCTTGCTCCCGTGCGTTACTATTTGTTGGATCTCGAACTATACGTGCACGCGGCGGAACATTAAAGCCTGGTTGACCTTGTGCATTCCATTGTTGGTTAGGTATGCTAACCGGCTGCTTTTGATGTAGTTGTTGTGAAACACCTCTATTGTTACTAAAGTGTGGTTCCTGTTGCTGAAAATGTTGACGATATTGAGAATTAGAATTTTGGCTGTTATTAGAATTTTGGTAGTTGTCGTTTCTAAAGCGTCTGTCATCTTTTCTATTGAAATTACGTGTCTGATCATAATTGCAGTACTGTTGTTGACCTTGGTTGTTACACGAAAAGTTTTTGTTTACAAAAGAATAATCAGATTGCTGTACTTCCAAGAGCTGTAAAAGATCTCTGAATGCTGAAATGTTTTCTTTTTGCTGCCCCGTTAGAAGTGACACTCGTAATGACCGTGGTAATTTGGAAATGCATAATTGTATAAGTGCGGATTCACTGTACGGTTCACTTAGGTACTGGTTTTGTTGCACCATGTGCTCAAAAAATTGCGTGACACTGGGAAAATTTGTGTTCTCATAATTTGGTAAGCTAATTAATTGGTCTTTAATTCCGCGCTGTGTCGTCTTCGACCAGTACGCTGACAGAAAAGCATTCTGAAATTCCTCTACCGAGTAACACTGTCTCGCGATCGGTCTCATACGAGTTGCCGGTTCGCCTTCCAAAAAACTGCAAATAAATTCAAGTTTATGTGTTACAGGCCAAGTCGGTGGAAGAGCAAAGCTAAATTGTTGAATCCAGTCCAGTGGGTGAATCTGCGTTCTATCGTTTTTAAAAACTTTAAACTTTCTCACTGACAGAAAATGTTTGTAATCGAAATTATCATCTCTGTGTGATGGAACAGGTTCAGGATCGTAAGAGTATCTATTGAACTGTGGTTGTTCGGAATCTAAGTCCCTTACTCTCTGTAGATTACTCAAATTATACGCGTTGCGCGAGTCTGACAAATGTTCATAAAGTGGCGTCTGTTGTATGTTATTATTAACTGAAATGCTTTTCATCTCTGTTACTTCTTGTTGTAAACTCGACAATTTTCTACGCAACGTGTTATTAGACGAATCGATCTCATTAATTGTCTGCTGTAAATTTTGAAATTCAGGTGTTTGGTTAAATGAAATCGGTGCAGTATCGTCTGATTTATTATCATTATTACTTTCGATAGCATCTATACGACTGGCCAATTCATCATATTTTTCAGTCAGTATTTTTGCCTGATCATCGGTTTTAGAATCGGATGCATTAATCTGTTTTTGCAACTTACGCGTAGTTTCGCTCAGTTTTTTAACATCAGCTTTGATGACATCGCAATCCTGTGTTAGTTCTAATTGTTCGAATCTGTCTGTCACTGTTTGAATATTTACTGTGTGTGTATCTGTTTTTGATTTAAGATCAGAAATTTCATCGCGTAACTCCGCGTTCAACTGTTCTATGGCATTAATTTTGTCGGACACTGTAGTAATATTATTGTCTACGTACGTCTGCGCTTTCGCGAACATTTTACGTTTGTCTTCTTGTCTTTGTGCAGTGATTGTTTCCATGACTTGTCGTTTTACTTTGTTTTGATCCTGAATAAATTTACGGAAACGCGTATCACTGTTTTGTATGTGAACACTAAGACGTTCGTTAAATTGAGAGTTCTGTTGCTCGAATTTCGCGTCTATCTTTTCATCCATTGTGCGCGAAAGTTCCGCTGTCATTGTTTTAAACTCGTCGCGTAATTGTGTAGCCTTTTCAGAGCATTGTTTAGCGACTGTACTAATTTCCGCTCTAAGTGTTTCTATTGCGGCTGTTTGCATTTACCCTAATTCCTGAGCAACAGACTTAATTTCTTCGCTACTTTTTTTTGAACAAGCCTCAATTTCCACTCGCAACTGTTCCTTAGTGTATTGACACTGCGCGGCAACGGCTCTTATTTGTTCACTAAGCTGTCTGGAATTGTCGTCTAATTTTTCATTTAACTGTCTGGAATTGTCGGTTAATTTTTCATTTAAGTGTTGTTTGAGTTTTTCATTATCTTGTTTGACCTGTTCACTAAGTTTGTCTTGTTTTTCGTTCTGTTGTTTGAAATTTTCATCAATTTTATTAAATTTTTCATTAAACTGTTTGAAATTTTGCCGCAAAAATGTCATAATTGGATCCGATTCAAAATTAGCATTTCTATTCTCTGTGCTATTCAATGGTCGATCTGGAATTGTCTCGTTTTGCGTGACCATTTGGTCATTCTGTAATTTACAAAAAGGTTTGCCAGTTAAACATACACTGTCAGTCCCTATTTCGGAATTAAATAAATCCGTCGTACTTTCACTACACTGACCATTTTCATTCGAAAAATTTGTTTGTATGTTACTTGAATTTTCCAAACCGGTTGTGTTAAGCTGGGTAGCGCTCATTACAATGGAGCGTCCCGCGTCATCAATTGTCGTCAAATTAACAGAAGAGACAATTGAGTTCGTTTGTTCATCATTAAAATAAAAGTCATCATTAATGGTTGTAATGCACAGATTGTTAGTGAACGCAGGATTGTCATCATCACACTGCGTGTCACAATTACTATCGGTCACGCTGTTTAAGTCGGTAATTTCATTCAAAATACCTCGCGATACACTATTCACAGTCTTTCGCGGCATTTTTACAATAGTCACAATTTTTCACAAAATAAATAAGCACAATGCAAAAGCAACACACAAATACAACAGAGCAACGAATTGCCGTTGACCTGTAGAAAGAAAGTCACAAGTTAATAAAAGCGTTGCGCCAAATCCTAATTATATCTAAGCAAATAAGAGCAGATATCTGACTGTTGTTCAAAAGACTCTCAACGAAATACGATCCTGGACTGGGTGTCGCCAAGTGTAACCTCCCCACAAAAATTTAAAAGAAATGTCAATATTATTTAGAAATGCTAATGGACATTGCGCTATGTGTAACCTCACCACTGAAATTTTAAAGACAGAAATAATAAATGAATAGGAGCCAAGAATAACCTCCCTGCAATGAAATCTACTGACAAAGGCAACAAAAATGTGAAATTCGCAATCTGACTCTGGTGTAAGCTCCCACAAAAATAATGAAAAACAATTCAGTGCTAATGAAATTCAATTAAACCGGAATATCGGTCTTTGGCCCTGTGCAAAAAAATCAGAATTAGATTCTTACCTCAGTATAACTGGATGTCAAATTTCTGCTCTTATTCTTCGCCACGGCTTGGAGGAAATGCATTGCAAATAATATATTTTTTCTTTTTTTTTTTTGAAATTTGACTGAAACTTTTGTTTAAGGGAAGTGGAAAGAAATCGTTTGTAAAAACTGCTTTGAAATCAAAATTATTATTGGGGCACTTGTTGGAGATTAATTACAATAAATAAACTTTACATTATCTGATGATTACCTTAATTAACAATATACCTCATTCAGCCTCTTGACCAGAATGCCGACAGACTATATCACTCAACCGCACTGGGCTGCTACTACTGACCGACCGCTCTGCATGACGACTACTTGCGTACTGCACGCAACTGAACAGAGCTACTGCTCGCAACGACTACCGACAGAGTACTGCACGCAACTAAACAGAGCTACTGACTGCAACGACTACTGACTGAGTACTCCTCGTAACACTCGCGCGGTCAAGCGCATACTCTCTGGTCAGAGACGCTGCAATGCCTCGCCATCGCTGCTACGTTACATACGTGTTTCAAGGTATCAGATAGATTATATAATGGTAAGACAGAGATTTAGGAACCATGTTTTAAATTGTAAGACATTTCCAGGGGCAGATGCGGATTCTGACCACAATCTATTGGTTATGAACTGCAGATTGAAACTGAAGAAACTGCAAAAGGTGGGAATCTAAGGAGATGGGACCTGGATAAACTCAAAGAACCAGAGGTTGTACAGAGTTTCGGGGAGAGCATAAGGGAACAATTGACAGGAATGGGGGAAAGAAATACAGTAGAAGAAGAATGGATAGCTCTGAGAGGTGAAGTAGTGAAGGCAGCAGACGATCAAGTAGGTAAAAAGGCGAGGGCTAATAGAAATCCTTGGGTAACAGAAGAAATATTGAATTTAATTGATGAAAGGAGAAAATATAAAAATGCAGTAAATGAAGCAGGCAAAAAGGAATACAAACGGCTCAAAAATTTCGCGCCAATTCCTCGGTGGGGAGGATTGTCAGCACAGCCCTGTGACAGAGGAATTCCCGAAAAACTTCGAAATTCCCGGCAAAATTCGAAATTCCCATCAAAATTCGAAATTCTGGCCAGTAGGGTACGTGAGGGATTAGAGGGGGAGGGAGAGGGATGGAAGAGGGGAGGGGGCTGGGAGTAGTAGGGCAAGTTTCGTGTCAGCTCACACTGCGTTGTTGCCAAATTTATTCAAGATGGCGGCGACGACGTCATCCAAGATGGCGCCATTTAGACTTGGCAACAGTGCATGACGTCATCCAAGATGGCGGATTTTGGCGGGAAAATAGGCCAATTGTGCTATGTCCACTAACCTAAGCCTCCAGAAAAAATGGCGGGAATTTTGAATTTTGGTGGGAAAATAGGCCAATTGGGCTACGTCAACTAACCTAAGCCTCCAGAAAAAATAGGTGGGAAGTTTGAATCCCAACAGGATAATGGCGGGCTTCTCATTATTATTTATTATCATTTATTATTATTTATGTTCATTTATTATTATTATTCATTATTATTGATTATCATTTATTAACATTCATTACCAATCATTATCATTTCTTATTATTTATTATTATTATTTATTATTTTTATTGGCCTACCTCCACTAGAAAATTCCCTCCAAATTCAAATCCCAAAACGATAATGACTGCAAAACCATACTTGTCTTTATTATTATTCATTATCATTCATCATTTATTATTATTTATTATCATTTATTATTTACTATTATTTATTATCATTTATTATTATTTATTATTAATGGCCTACCTCCATTAACACAGAAAATCACTCCATGTTCAAATTCACACGCCATAATCTCTGGAAAACCGTACTTCTATTTATTATTATTATCATTTACTATTATTTATTAGCATTTATTATTATTTCTTATTATTTATTCAAGATGGTCGATTTTTGTGGCAAGAAAGTCAATTCCCTTACATCCATAACAAAAAATCTGTCACAAATTCAAATTCAAACACGATAATCTGTCACACCTACGAAAAAAAAGAAACCAATTGGGCCATATGCACTAACCTACGTCCACCTCATCCTACGAAGTTTGAATTTTTCGCTGTCACTTATTGTTTCACTCCTAAGCTCGTCAAATAATAATAAAGTGCACGTTTGCCAACGTAAGTCACCACCTGTGAATTAGTGGGAAAAGGACTGAAGTCTTTATTTCAAACAGTACCGTCATCACTTGTTCTCCAACAGTTAGTACACATTCTAGAGGTCGCAGTCCAGCCGCCACGAGGTCCCCAGTCCAACTGAATTAGTTCATATAGTCGCAACCGACCCGCACCGAACCGCGCGCCACCGGCAAGCGAGCGGTCGCCTCACGTGACGGCCGCCCGGATGCGTCAGTGCCCTCTGCCGGTCCAGCGGCCACTCACGTCACAGCCTACTCCCGCCGACTCGCTTCGCAGGCCCGCGTTGGTCCAGCGATGTAAACATGTTTTCGCTGGACAGGTTGGAACCTGCCGATGCAGCCTTCATAACGGTCGGTCGGTTGATCCAGCACCTGGTTGACAAAGAATGCCCTGCCGCACGTTTGGCGCCAAAGTTTGCTCGAGAGTGGAATCCGCCATGACATCACAACAAGTGGTCCAGCACATGCGCTCGCCACGACGTCCCTCACGAAGTTAATTGATCAACCCATTCTCATTATTCAATCCACATTCTGCACTTACCTAATCGAAGATCGTCGCAAAAACACACGCCCGTACACGTGAGGCTTCGCGTGTGCCGAGCTTAGTACCTCCGCAAGTGAATGTAACAAAGTTCCCATGACTACTTAATTAAATTGATCAATTAATTAACCTCTCTGATGCAGAAAACTTCCACGTCCACCTAGACCGGGAATCAATTTTCACCAGTGCCACGCCCACCTGAACTTGGAATGAAATAGTTAAAGTCGCTACCGACCACGACGGCCCCTTACCGACCCATGTTCGTCGGCAAACATATACTAATGTGTACTGCCGTTTACTAACATGCACCAACCTACATTAACGTAAATCACATTTTTTCTATACAAATAAGCCAAGTTTGAATTATGTTGGTCAGTTCGTGATTCGCTACCAACACAAGAAAATTGTGGCAAACGAAGCCACTAACCTAAGTCATCTGTGATGATTCAAAATCGTCGGCTTTGCCTCTCTCTCACACCACGAGCGCGAGACCGCCCATGTCACGGCCTGGACCTTTATACTCGCGCCGGACATACTCCTCTGTAAATATTCTAGCTAAACTATGGCCCGAATACTGTTGTTCAATCCACACGGTCTAGGACATCGCCAGAGCACACCCCCAGTACCTAAGCCGAGAACATCGCTCGCCCCGCCTGTAGTTAACCGCTGAGAGACGGAGATATGCTGCAATCACATCCCTCGCGCTCTCGTAGCTACTTGCCTCAGCAATTCGATCCAACAAAACCTCCAAGTAGAAAAAATAATAACCAACTCGAACTCTCTCATATTCTGTATCGTCCCACAAATACTTAACGTACATTTTATTTATGCATCTAGTATATCTATCACTCTCAAACAAAAAACACTCCCCCTGACGGACCTGGTGTCATGTTGCACAGTCAGCAGACACGCAAACAGCTCCTATTTCAGTGCACAATACCAAACTGCTCCTAAATAATGCAGTACACATAACTGTAAACGTCATCAGTACTCGTAATCTGTCCAAATAACGCATAGCAAAACAACTGAACAGATGCGCGCAATCAACCTGTCCCACACCAAGTCACACATCCGACAGCTCTCAATTAACTCAAAGGTCTCTGTTCGACCCCTCAAACATGACTTGACAGCCGCATTCGCACCTAACACCTGAGAAAGTCATATCACCTAGATGCCGAACATGACTATCCAAGGCAGGCCGCGCACGTCGCCTGTCACCGTCCTAGCTCAGTGCGGTCCAACACACATGTTAAGGCCGCATTCCATTGCTTGCTGGCCTATTTGCGACACATCTCCACCTTCAGGCCTAATTTCCTAAGGACCCGTTATCGAAGAACCATCCTGCTTTTCCTTCTGAGGCTTTCTGGGCTTACTTTTACAGAGATCACTAAATTACCTCCACAGCCCCCTCAATTTACACACACACACACACACACACACACACACACACACACACACACACACACACCACACACACGGTCATCCTCTCTACTCATCCCATAACATAAGAAATACTATCTTTACAAACCATTATATACAAACCCTACACAATGTAAGCCACAGTAACTTTACAATACCGACTATATCCCCCCAATGCTCTCCATTCCTAAGGAAGAGCTGTGAACCTGCTCTTTCTTTCTACACACGTGACACTCAGCGGTAATCAGCCCATCTACATCAACGGACAGAAGTCCCTCTCGGAATTGTTCCACAATTTCGACGATCGCTTCCCCGCAGCCATGGCCTCCGAGCTTATAATGGATTATACTGTAAATGATGAAAGTATGTGAATGCAGCTTGCCGCTAACTTGGTGTAATGTCTCTCACACATAAACCTGTACAGTAAAGTAAGGGCCTCCTGTTTTATCTTTAGGCTGATCCGTGATAAGACAGGCAAACAATTATACTAATGGAGGATTCTGCGTATTTTCTCTAATTTCATTCGCTCTCTCTCTCTCTGTCCTTTATCTATATACAGTTTTAAATATAATATTTCATTACGTGAACTCAGCCCAATAGAATCTCTGGTGGAGCCCTTCGTCTTAATATTCAGCGGCTGGCTTGCTGTAAAAGATCTTTATATCTATTATTATTGTTAAGCGCTGCATTCAGTCGGGAAAATCGATCGTTTGAACAATTCGTTCATTTTACCACAGATTTAGAATTTCAGATGTGTCCGAAGCCTTTTTGGACGATTTTATAAAATCTCGGTGATTGCAGGCTCTCTTCGTCACAACTGAAACTTCCCCACTAATTACAGGGCCAAGACAATCATCAATGATTGAGACAGAGAACTCATTCGTCATTCACTCTAGAATAAAAGGGTCACAAACCTTATTTCTGAGGAAAATTGTATATTCAATCCATCTCCATTACATGTTCCGTTTTCTGTTGATTCCAAGTCTTACTTAATTTGCGTTTACAGTTTTTCTCTCTCTTCAAATAACCCGCTAGTGGCACAAACGTTAATAGCTCGCTTTAGCGAGAAGAAGAGCAAATATGTCTCTTTGAGCAACCCGACAATCTTCCAACAGATACTTCCGAAGCTGTCCTCGTTATCCCTCCCTAACAACCATGGAGAATACATATATGTATCTCTGTTCTTCCAAAGAATAAACGTACTAGAAAAATACCTTGGCGTCGACGAGCTGTCGGCGCATATTTGACTAGAAAATCCGATCAGATACGTTCCCAAAGTGAATAAATGTGGATGATTTGATTGATAATTATTAATTATTGCGTGGTAGAGGGTAATTTTCCGTGGGGAGATTACAATGCCCCTCGCAGCGAGCGAAGATTGTGAACTCAATTTTTATTTGCCGAACACACTTCGCGAGCTATCTATTAGTGTGGATAACCCGGAAGTGATAAGTGTCAGTCCTCCGACTGGAAAAGAATATTATGTTTAAGACAGACGAAGAAAAGAAATATTGAAAACAGAAGAAATGAAGAGACAGGTACCGCGGCTGTATTGCTTTTACGTGCATCAAGGTGTTATGTCCGCTGTGCACAACCAAGGAAGATGATCTTTCATGAAACTGTTATCAGGGTCTACCCATTCGGGAACTTTCTTAAGCAGGGAAACCTTGGAAAACCTCTTAAGCCTAGACCCCCAGCTTACGGTACATAGAAGATAGGAAAGCCTATAGAAGGGAAAAAAATAATTGTGGAAATAGATCTGTAAAGGAAAGATAGGGATCGATTTATATAACGCTTTGGAGAAGAGTGATTTGTGCCTCTAGCAAAAAAAAAAAAAAAACATTTTACAATAAATAACGTAAGTTTTCGTTTTACAATCTTGTTCCTAGGACAATCTCTTGCGGTGGTAAAACTCCCCCGGGTCTTGCATGTCCCCGACGTCCATATTTGTAGTCGGTCTTCTACGCGGCCCACTTTGTAGTCGGTCTTCTACGCGGCCCCCAATGGGAAGAGTAGAAGGAACAGGGATACCCGATTTCACATGTAACATTCATTCCGGAAGAATTAGCAATGACCAAAGGGGAAACTCTTCCTGTAAGAGAACTGGTTAGGTTGCACCGTCCAAGATTCTCCTTTTTGAAAGCAAAATCCTTATGGCTTCATGCATCCTTTTTCTTACGACGTACTTCAAGGAATTTCACCATTAACTAATGCTGTTGCCAAAACATCCTTATATTTATTCTAGTTTGAATACTCTTTCGGACTTTTGCATCCCCATTTGTGCTTATAAGTCCGAAAATTCTGACACATTTCTGTCAGTGATTTGTTCTTCGTAATTTAAAGGATTCATGCAACTTACAGTAGATTTTGGATTCAAATCATCGAATAATGGAAAGTGTGGTTCATTTTATACAAAGACATAATCCCTCATTTCCTTGAAAGTCATATAATTTATCTATACTCAAAAACTTTTTATCCTAAATACACATATTTCTCCAATTGATTGTTGAAATGTAAAAATTATTAGCATTGAGGAATGCGGATTCACTTCTTTCATTTATTCTCTGATTCATACGGCGTTCACACATGCACATATATGGAAATGGATTTTTTTTTAAACAAAAATTCCAAACGAACACGACCCATTAAATAACTACTAATTCTATGAATATTACTTTCTTTAAACATTCAATAATAAATTAAAAACTCTTATCTTCTAATTATAACACCTTTTCTTTTTAAAGTTTAACATGAATCAGTTTACCCTCGCGTTTGGTGCGAGTCTCTTACAAAGCATATCTGTGTCGTCTATATCGATTCTAACTCTCGCGCCGACGTCAACTGTTTTGCGCGGGAAATTATCTTTGCGGCGTTAACCGTCACTCATGATTCACTGCCTCAACACATCCCTTCACACGTTTACACATCTAAGCGTGCACTTGAAATTATATATGAACCTTCACTCGAAACCTCTTTTGATTATTCAGCGTCATTTACGGGAAACATTTCATTGTTCTTGAAGGTTAGTTAGATCCTTTATAAATCTTGATGACATTAACAATGCTATAGTTCCATGTTCACCCAAACACAGGTGAAGCCTATCTCCACTATCTTCTTTGCAACACTCGATAGTAATAGTTGGTCACTATTTCTATAGTCTATGTCACTGATTAATTATTTCAATTTAAAGTTTTCTAACACTACACACACAGGTTATTGTTATGTTTTTTACGAGCGTTCATCTCTGTCACTCGCAACACCATTCCTCCCTATCTTCTAATCTTCATTAAATTTTTTCAAGTCGTTATGGGAAAATAGCCCTTTTATTTTGTTCGATCTCGGGTATGCTAATAGATAAGCCCCAGGATTCGGAATTTGTAGGATAATGTATGGGCCAGTATATAGTAACTCCCATTTCTTTATACTTTTCTTTATTAAGGATGATTTGGTATGTCTTTTGACTAGTACCTTTTCTTCGACCCGGTATGTCTGTACCCTCTTGATTAATTTGTCAAATTGTTGTTTTCTCTCATCAGCCTTTTTCGTCATATTTATGATGGCTTGTCTTATTTTTTCTTCCCAAGGCATCTCAGTTTCCTGAGTTTTGGGCATATGTTCAGTCCAGAAGTTTCCCTCTTTTGCTTCGAACATCAATTCATGAGGTGTATATCCAGTTGAGGAGTGGGGCATGTTATTGTATATCTGCTCAAACTCTTCCACATAATTTGTCCACGCAGTCTGCTTATTATGGCAATACGTCCTCATAAATCGATTGAACTCTCTAAAAATTCTCTCAACCAAATTGCCTTGTGGGTGGTAAAATGATGTTAGTATGTGTTTCACACCGACTTGAGACAAAGTCTGTTTCCATCGGAGTCCCGTGAATATCTTGGCATTATCGGTTATGATCGCTTTAGGGGTACCAACATGTGGAAGATAATCCCTTATCAATCTTAATACAATTACTTTGGCTGTAGCCGCCTTTCTCGGGTATAGCTTTACGCATTTCGTACACACATCGAGAAATGCCAACACAAATCTAACACCACCTCTTGAAGTAGGTAACGGTCCACACAGATCGCACGAAAGTAATTCTTTTGGTTCTTGGTTTAATATAGAGCATAATGGGTGCTTACTCCCTTTTGAATCTGGCTTTGTTTTTTGACAGATTATGCATTTCTTTAAGACCTCATGCACTCTGCGCTTTATGTTGGGAAAATAACAGTACCCACTTATCTTGTCTGCACATTTTGTCTCACCGAAATGTTCCCAGGTTAAATGGGGGAACCATATGAGTTTCTCTATTTGCGCCTCAGGTATACAAACACACCAACGGACTTTGTTTTGCCTTCCACAGCGGAAAAATAATACGCCATTTACCAGTTTGTAATAATTTGCCATCTGATCCGAAGGTTGGTGTTGTAACCTTTGAATGACACTTCCCCATTGAGCATCTCTTTTCTGTAACTGTGCCATATGCGCACACAAATTGACGTAGTACCTCTTAAATGGATTTTCCTGCAGCAGCAATACAGGGAATTCAGAGTTATTATTTACTTCAATCTCTTTAGTCAAAACCTGCGGTGACCTTGATAGAGCGTCAGCAATAATGTTTTGCTGTCCTGAGACACGCACGATCTTAAATTGGTATTGTTGCAGAGCGAGAGTCCATCTAGCCAGTCTGGGGTGTAACAGTTTACACCTTTGTAAAAAAGTTAATGATTGATGATCGCAATATACGATAGTCTTTGACCCATATAGATAATAATGAAATTTTTTAAAACCCCAGACGACCGCAAGAGCCTCTAATTCTGTCGTCGTGTAAGTTCGTTCCCAGTTGGACAAAACACGACTGGCAAACGCAATAGGACAGAAGGTGAGTTGTCCATTTATCTTGCGTACTTGGAAAAGGCACGCTCCAAGACCCACATTCGACGAATCTGTTGACAAGTAAAATTCTTCTTGCATGTCCGGATGGTACAAAAGCGGTGCATTTACTAATTGCTTCTTTATCTCCTCGAATGCTTCTTGACACTCTAATGTCCAGAGCCAGGGCACATCCTTCTTCAGCAAACTATTTAGCGCTGCTGCATTCATGGCCTGATTTGTTATAAATCTTCTAAAAAATGAGGCAAGACCCATAAACCCTTTTAATTGCCTCCTATTTCTGGGTGTTGGAAACTTACTAATCGCAATTAGCTTCTCCTTGGTTGGTAAAATTCCCTTTGCGTCAATTATATGCCCCAGGAACTTGATTCTGTTTACTGCAAAATGGGATTTCTGTAGGTTAGCAGTTATTCCCATGGTTTTGAACACGTCCAACACCCGGCTCAGTAAGGTAATATGCTCCTCCCAAATCTTCGATGCAATAAGCAAATCATCAACAAACACTGTTATCCTGGTTCTTAGTTCTGGGCCTAGTGCATAATCTAGAGCTGCTATAAAGATTCCAGCACTAATGTTGAGTCCGAAAGGAACTACAGTAAATTGGTAACTTCTTCCGGAATAAATGAAAGCCGTATATTTCCTTGATGACTCATCCAGCTTGACTTGCCAATAAGAACTCCGCAAATCAATGCTTGTCAAATATTGGACATCCTGGAACCGTTGTATAAGTTCGTCTATGTTTTCCGGATGTGTTCTCACTGGAATTATAATTTTATTTATTTCTCTGGCGTCGAGTACCAGTCTCACAGTCCCATTTGCTTTTGGCACGACCAACAATGGGGAGCAGTATGGGCTTGTAGAGGGTTCGATCAAACACCATTTCAACATGCGATCTATTTCTTTCTGAACTTGAGCCTTTAACCTCCAGGGAACAGGATAGAAAGTTCTACAATACGTTTCGTGCGGCTTAACGTAGAGATGGCATATGTATCCCGTAATAACTCCTGGCCTTTCATCAAACACGTTTTTATACGCTAATAATAATTCTTTTAGCTGCTTCTTCTGATCTTCAGTAATGCAGTCGGATTCATTTAACTTCTCGTACACTAATTGACCGAAATCTCCTTTGACTTGGAACTCACTAATTACATGCTGTTTAGAATTTTGTGCCGTCCTGATTACTTGCACACTGATCTCACAATTATATCTTCTCGTAAGGCTTTCTTTTTTCAACAACTCCAACTCAATTTCTTGTTTATTAACATTCAACCAAATTTTTCCTGTTTTAAAATCTATTCTGCATCCGTATTGACGTAGGCTGTCGACTCCGATAATGCAATCTACCACCAAATTTTTCACAACAAGGAATGTGCTTAATATTGCTACATTTCTGACTTCTACACTAAGTAGTGACTGCATTTTTACATTAGCCGATCTAGCCCCAACGGCGCCTATTATTCTGCAATTTTGAACTGGAAAAATTGGTACTCGTCTTATATTTCTGATCTTGTTGAATAGTGCCTCCGAAATAACATTTGTGGTTGCAGCTGTGTCTAAAACCGCCACTATAGGTACAGTCTCCAAAATGACTTGCACTTCGGCTACTGCCACCTGTTCCTTATCCTCATCCTGTGGTTCTAAGTCCTCGGTCAGTTCATCTGCCAGTAATCGTCCATCATTATACGTTAGCATGGGTACACATATCCTGTTGCCCCTCAACCAATTGTTGACCTCTCCTCCGGGCCACGAGTGGGTCCTTACAAGTTTGTTGGATTTTGATTTGCCTGCTGGTTGACATCATCCGTCACTTCGGTAATTACCGGTTGATTCGTAGATGTCCGTCCCCACTGATGTTGGTTATTTGAGTTCATTCCCCCCGGTTGATTCCACTTTCTATTACTGTTATTATTCCAGGCTTGAGGTCTGAAATTCCTTTCGTTCCCCCACACGGGATTGTATCTTTTCCCATTCCTGTTGTTCCTTGGATAGCCCCTCGCAAGACTATTGCCGGAATTACTATTGAGATTTTGAGGGGTTTCTCCGCTATTTAAAGATCTCTGTCCATTCCCTTGCCTACCGTTTGGCGGAGGTTCTATCTCCCTATATTGGAATCTGTTATTACGGGCTTTCTGGTTGTTCTCTTCAATAATATCTATATGGTCTAACGTCGTGAGGAACGACTCCAAGTCTTTATCATTGCCGTAAATCAATTGATTCCGGATGCTGATTGTTAGTCTTGCCTTAAGTATGTTTATTATGTCTGGCAAGGGCATTGGTCTGTCCCAGTATCTAGTTTTATTTATATATTTTTCAAAATACTTCCTAAGGCTTCCTTTTGAAAAGGAGAAAGGCTCTGGATAGAGCACCTCCTGCCTTAGGCGTTCCTGTACCACTTCTGACCAGAACTTTGCTAAAAACGCCTTCTCAAAATCGTCATATGTCGAGCAAACAGAAGTCATGTCCGAGGCCCAAATCGCCCCCGAACCTTGTATATATCCTGTAACGAAACTGATCTTCTGCCACTCCGACCAATTTCTGGGTAGCACTCCTCTGAACTTCGAATAAAAACAATTGGATGGACCCCCCTTTTGTCAGTGTTAAAAATCTGGAATTGCCGATGCTTTATCATCTTTTCTTCGGCATGGCAAAGGCTTTCGTAATCTCCGTTAGATAAGACTTCACGCGAACAACTAGCTCGAGGCAATTTAATGTTTGAGTTACTTACACAAGTCGGTATCGTGTGCGAATGTGCAGTAACTGGCTCTATAATCGCTGCCAACTTCTGCTGCTGGCCTGTATTCATTTGTTCTGAGCCTTGTTGTGAAACGCGTATCAACTCTTCTATCGTTTGTTTCCAATGCTCGAAATCAGCACCTAACTGCTGTCGCACTTCCTCAAGTCCTTTCGCAAACAAATTCTCTTCCTGTTTGCCAGATAGACTCTGGAATGCTGCCTTAACATTTTGCTCAACGTTTTCACACATTAGCCTTTTGTTTTCTAATGTGATTTCGGATAATTTACCCGTTAATACATTAATTTGGTGGTCTATAACATCTTGACGCTCTGTCAGATGTTCAACACTTTCCTTTAGGTTAGTCTGCGTACGTGCCAATTCAGGAAGTTGCGCAATTGCACATGACATGGCATCTTGCTTTTGTACTAATTGCGGAACCATTTCCACCTGTTCCCGTACGGTATCTATCTTAATAGCCACATACTCCTTCATTTCTACACGTACGCGGTGAGTAGATTCCTCACATTGAGCTTTCACCAATTCTATTTGTGCAGTTAATTTTCGTTCCGTCTCTTCGGCCTGATCTTTAAGTTCCTTTGTCTTCGCCTCTATCCGCTGCTCTAATTCGGAAAAACTGTCTTGTAACTGCTGCTTAATCTCAGTTTTCAAATTTTCCTGCCCTTCCGTAACTGAGGCTAATTTCGCGTTCAAATCATTTTGCCCTTCAGTAACTGAGGCTAATTTCGCGTTAATGTCGGTTTTCAGATTTTCCTGCCCTTCAGTAACTGAGGCTAATTTTGTATTCATATTATTCATGCTCTCGGTTATCATCTGCATCTGTCTCATGATAATGACCAATGGATCTAACCCATGTTGCGTACTTGCCGTTTCATCTCCAGCCGTGTCTACAGGGCGTTCTCTTGCACTATCTGTAGCAATCGGTTCTACAACACTTCTTACTACATCATTATTATCAGTGCTAACAGCTGAAGGCTGTTGCGCGCTGCTCGGCTCTGCTTGACTCATCTTAAACATTGCCCTAGTTAAAACCATATAAATGTTCTACCGTCAATATATATATATATATATATATATATCTCCCTTCTAATGTCACTATATGTAACTCCGTTCACACAAGAGTACTTCTGTGGCTAGTTTCTTACTGTACTTATACAAATAAATGCAACTGGGGCAGGTCAATCAAACAACATCTAGCATGAACACAATTAATCAATGTTCAAATATCCAATAATACTAAATAGAAAAGCGTATACTTCATCTTTACTAGCAAGCTTTAATAATAAAATTACAGATCTGGCCTTTTCTCTGCGCCTTGCGTGTTGTTTTATGTTCTTATTTGTAGATCCACTTAATGTGACTGCGAGTATTTCTTCTCTTTTCCAAGCGTCAGTTAAGTTGGCTCGTCATAGTTCACATGAAACAGAGAACAAAATTATTTTAACAACGTCCAAAAACGTGTCCTGTCACGGATTGGCCATTATAATGGATTATACTGTAAATGATGAAAGTATGTGAATGCAGCTTGCCGCTAACTTGGTGTAATGTCTCTCACACATAAACCTGTACAGTAAAGTAAGGGCCTCCTGTTTTATCTTTAGGCTGATCCGTGATAAGACAGGCAAACAATTATACTAATGGAGGATTCTGCGTATTTTCTCTAATTTCATTCGCTCTCTCTCTCTCTCTCTCTGTCCTTTATCTATATACAGTTTTAAATATAATATTTCATTACGTGAACTCAGCCCAATAGAATCTCTGGTGGAGCCCTTCGTCTTAATATTCAGCGGCTGGCTTGCTGTAAAAGATCTTTATATCTATTATTATTGTTAAGCTCTGCATTCAGTCGGGAAAATCGATCGTTTGAACAATTCGTTCATTTTACGACAGATTTAGAATTTCAGATGTGTCCGAAGCCTTTTTGGACGATTTTATAAAATCTCGGTGATTGCAGGCTCTCTTCGTCACAACTGAAACTTCCCCACTAATTACAGGGCAAAGACAATCATCAATGATTGAGACAGAGAACTCATTCGTCATTCACTCTAGAATAAAAGGGTCACAAACCTTATTTCTGAGGAAAATTGTATATTCAATCTATCTCCATTACATGTTCCGTTTTCTGTTGATTCCAAGTCTTACTTAATTTGCGTTTACAGTTTTTCTCTCTCTTCAAATAACCCGCTAGTGGCACAAACGTTAATAGCTCGCTTTAGCGAGAAGAAGAGCAAATATGTCTCTTTGAGCAACCCGACAATCTTCCAACAGATACTTCCGAAGCTGTCCTCGCTATCCCTCCCTAACAACCATGGAGAATACATATATGTATCTCTGTTCTTCCAAAGAATAAACGTACTAGAAAAATACCTTGGCGTCGACGAGCTGTCGGCGCATATATTAGTAGAAAATCCGATCAGATACTTTCCAAAAGTGAATAAATGTGGATGATTTGATTGATAATTATTAATTATTGCGTGGTAGAGGGTAATTTTCCGTGGGGAGATTACAAGCTGATAGTCCATGCTGCTGCAAACGTCCTCCAACTGTTCGTGCAGATGATTGTTGTCTTGCAAACGTCCCCATCTGTTGACTCAGGGATCGAGACGTGGCTGCACGATCCGTTACAGCCATGCGGATAAGATGCCTGTCATCTCGACTGCTAGTGATACGAGGCCGTTGGGATCCAGCACGGCGTTCCGTATTACCCTCCTGAACCCACTGATTCCATATTGTGCTAACAGTCATTGGACCTCGACCAACGTGAGCAGCTTTTTAGAGCATTCACACAAGGTTTGCGCCGGTGGCGACACCTACAATGTGCTGACATGAGGAAAGTTTCCAACCGATTTCTCATACACAAACAGCAGTTGACTGGCGTTGCCTGGTGAAACGTTGTTGTGATGCCTCGTGTAAGGAGGAGAAATGCGTACCATCACGTTTCCAATTTTATAAAGGTCAGATTGTAGCCTATTGCGATTGCGGATTATTGTATCGCGACATTGCTGCTCGCGTTTGTCTAGATCCAATGACAGTGAGCAGAATATGGAATCGGTGGGTTCAGGAGGGTAATAAGGAACGCCGTGCTGGATCCCAACAGCCTTGCATCACCAGCAGTCAAAATGACAGGCATCTTATCCACATGGCTGTAACGGATCGTGCAGCCACGTCTGGATCCCTGAGTCAACAGATGGGGACGTTTGCAAGACAACAATCATCTGCACGGACAGTTGGAGGACGTTTGCAGCAGCATGGACTATCAGCTCGGAGGCCATGGCTGCGGTTACCCTTGGCGCTGCATCACAGACAGGAGCGCCTGCGATGGTGTACTCAACGACGAACCTGGGTGCACGAATGGCAAAACGTTATTTTTTTTATGAACCTTGTTTCTGTTTACAGCATCATGATGGTCGCACCAGTCCTGATTTCTCAGGATCTATGCACCCAAATTGCATGGAAATGTAATCACATGTCTGTTCTAGTATAATATATTTGTCCAATGAATACCCATTTATCATCTGCATTTCTTCTTGGTGTAGCAATTTTAATGGCGAGTAATGTAAATGTCATTGCTGCTCAATTCATTTGTAGCAATTTAAAGTGTACTCTTGGGTTCCTGCCTAACTGCAACCTCGGAAATCGCAACTTATTCGGAAATAAACAGCAAATATTTGTGCCAAGTGATCCCCCACCTCCCTTAAGCGAACCCCATGGTCTCTTGGCTTGGCATTTCCTGAATTTAAGTTTAACGTTTATGATTAAACTGTTGCATTTAGATGTTTGATTAAAAATTTATTCCGTTAACAAAATGTAGGCTTTAGTCACATGAATTTGCGTAAACTAGAGTACTAGACCCTTCTCTTTTTCATGTTTAATGTCTGCCTGTATTAGTAAACACTGTTATTCTCCTAGAATACTGTTGCAGATTCCAAGAGGATAAGAGGGAAGATTGATCAAAGAAAGTGGAGCCTCTTTAAAGTGACTAAAGATATTGATGCAATTCAGGAAAAAAAAGTGAGATGGAAGAAGGCCAGTAAATAGTTTAATGTTCCAAAAAGAACTGTCCAACAAGAAGAACCGTACGGTACACCTGAGGAAACAGTAAAAACAAAAGGTGGCAGAACAACAATGTTAGGTAAAGATCTTGGAGAAGTGCTCGTATAATTTTGTCTTGCTATGGAAGCTTCTTTCTTCATGCTTACGAGCAATGACTTGTGGAGAACCGCTGTGTAACTGGCAGCGGGAAATAATACTGAACACGCATTCAGAGACGGAATTGCTGGGAAGATGTGGCTTAGTCTTTGTACTAAACGCCACGAAACCAAACTGTCAGGAACAAACCCTACTGTAACATCCTACAGCAGAGCCCTGTGTTCAGCAGAGAAAATGTGGAGAAACTATATAACGTTCTGAAAGATGATAATTATACCTACTTTCAAATTACAATATACTGATTTAATACATTTTTCTGATTGATGTTAGTGTTATTTTGATTATTTTTACACACACAAAGTGCAAAACGTCTGAAAATAATTTTATTTTTGTAATGTCTTCTTGTTATATTTGCTAAGAGTAAAATGTATATGGCGTATAATATTATCAAGTAAATATTACACGCTTTTAATACATAACTTCTACTTTTTTTTTTAAATCAAGAAGAAAATGGGGGTCTGCTTTTGGGCACTTTCGTTTCTAAATGCCAATGATGCTCGTTTCACTGGTAGCAATTTGGTGACAGGTAAGAATACAAATGTCATTGCTGGTCTCAGAATCGGTTACAAACACAAAGGTGAAAAAAAAAAAAAAGAAATACTTTCGTACAGCAGGACGCAAAGCTGTATCCTTCAACTCCGTTATGCAACGACTTTTTATCTCATTTTCATTTTATTCGTCATTGTTCTGGGCATCCGGTCTTGGTGGATGTCATGTGACATCCGTGAAGTCCATCTTTGGATACTTCACTCAATTTATCTCTGTATATGTATTACAGAGGACAGCCAGCTCTGAACGGACGCGCTGAGCTACTGTGCCGGTGCTTTAACCACACGGCCACTTCAACATGGTAGTATCATTTATTTTATGATCTCCTGAAGGCTTTTACCGCCGATGCGCCATTAACTGATATTTAAGTACAAGAAATCCTACCGAGGATGACGTGTTCGTAATAAATCTTCGATGCCCTAAAAGAAACATTAGTAAGAAAAAGAATATAAACCTGCACGCGGGTGTAATATAGCGCTTTTCGTTTGTGCTGGCATTTGGGACTTTTCATTGGTCTCCTTGTTAGAGCTTACACGGCGTGATGGGGATGGTGCTATATGGATACTGTGTTTTTTTTTCGTTCTTGCAATCTATACTGCATTCACTATGCCTACTAGAATGCTACTGTGCAATTTATTGTTTTCTAGCTAAAGGTACTATTTTACCGCAGCGGCCGGCGGTGACTACGGGCAGCTGACTACTATTCTTAGGTAAAGCAATGGACCATATACCGCTGTAAATGCTCCGCAGTCAATGGTCGTGACGTCATTGCGACTGCCACGTCTCGGCCGTTGCAGAAGCATTCCGGCAGCTGGGTCGTGATTGCTGGGTCTGTGAAAACTGTAGTAAGCAACGACGCACAATGTCGAAGAAACGTTTTCACGCTGAGGACGACGACCAGTTAGTGAATTATGTGAGCAGATACTTTATTTTGTATGATCATAAGCACACAGAGTTCACAAATGTGGTGGCAAAGGGTAAGGAGTGGAGGAAGATAGGAGAAGCAATGAGAAAAAAGGATAACTCTTTTTGCAAACACACGTTTATTTAATTTTTTCCTGCTGTGAGCTCGTAATTTTACACACAGAAGCTAGAACAATACCTCCGTTCTTTCAAAAGCCAAACAAATACAACAATAGCGACTATCAGTAGTAACAATAAGTTAATTCCTTTATTTGAACTTTAGTTCCTTTCCCGGTTTGCAGTGTCGCAGAAGTAATCCTCGAGTGTATCGCATATCTGAAACCCTTTATCTCATACCTGAAACCCTTCAGCTTGGTACAATACCCCTGTTCGAGGCAACGGAGTATTGTTTTGTGGTAAACTCGCGTCATGGCCAAGTTCATAAAAAGCTCAGGTTGTAGATCCACATTTTCGTAGAACACCCAAAATACCTGACACAAAAGTCCAGAAGCATTTTCAGAAACTCGGCGCACTTGTGACAGTTTATAGTTCAACTGGTTGAAATGGCTCTAAGCACTATGGGACGTAACATCTGAGGTCATCAGTCCCCTAGACTTAGAACTACTTAAACCTACCTAACCTAAGGACATCGCACACATCCATGGCCAAGGCAGGATTCAAACCTGAGACCGTAGCGGTCGACCGGTTCTGGACTGTAGGGCCTAGAACCGATCGGCCAACCTGACCGGTGGCAAACATATTATTCTCCTTTGATTGACAGGTACTTAACCTATTGTTCTCCTTTGATTGACAGGTCCTTAGACTATTGTTCTGTTAAGTGGTTTTCCATGTCATCCCCATTTTTTTTGATTGACAGGCACATAACTTATTGTTCCCACGACCCCCTCCCCGAACCCCTTCCCACTCGCTGCTACAGGTACACTTTCAGGTCTTAGTTATTGGAATCGGCCCCCTCTCTCTTACCAATTCGATTGACTATTTAATTGAATAATTAACCTCTTTGGTGGGAAAGTGCCACACCCCCTTGTCACGCCTCCCAAGTGGGAAATACAAATTTTGTCAGATTTTCGCGAGTGCCACGCTCACCTGGACTTGGAAGGAAATAGTCTCAACCACGATCCTCAACCGATGGCCACGTCCCCTTACCAACCCACGTTGTCAGGCTAATGTACACTAATGTGCACTAACGTATACTAACATGCACTAACGTGTACCAACGTCTAGTAACATGCACTAATGTGCTCAGCACATGACGTCATCCAAGATGGCGGCAGTGACGTCAGTTGACGCAAGTGCCGCACCCTCCTGGCTGGAAGTTTGAATTTTGGCAGAATGTAAGTTAATTGGGCTAATCCACTAACATAACCCACCTCCCCTTCCCCCCGCCCCCCTCTCCCCGAAAATGGCAGGAAGTTCAAATTTCAACACGATAATGCATCGCAGCACGGTTATCACTAATAACCTAAGTCACCAGACCGCCACCTCTTCCTAGGAACTGGCGCCAAGTTTGAATTTTTGTGATGAAGTAGGGTCACCTGGGGTTTCTTTACCAACCTAAGAAAATTGCGGGAAACAAAGTTCAGCTCCACTAACCTAAGTCGCCTAACTGACAACTATTCCTAGGGATTGGAAAATAACTCAGCCTGCGCTGCGCTATTGGAGAGAGGAAGAAGTGAGCTTTATTTATTTTGGACCAATTTATTTAGAGATGTAGTATATTGATCACACTGACACAAAACACTTACCCTAATGTGCTTGGGGTCACAATGCACAGTCTCCAGGCATGCAAACTACTCGTAAACAATGCAACAGGCACACTTGCTAATTGAAGCCTACACACATGTAAACTACTAAACCGATATATTTTCAGTACAGACTGGCAAACTCCTCCTAAATAATGCAGCACAGTGGTGTGCAGACATAAAATCGTAAACTGTCCAAATAACGCGTAGCACAGCCTAAAGATATGCTCGCAAAATAATGCAACACGCGCCATCAACGTGCACAAGCAGCCTCTGCCACCCCCTGTCCATTAGAGCACAAAGGCGGTTAATGGCAGCCCCCGCTAAGTGACGCGGTCGTCAGCTGTCAGACCACACACAGACACCCGTTAAGGTCCCGCACACATGACACCTGAGGGATTCCTTGCGAAATATATGTTCACTTAGGCACCGGTGCTGACGTGACCAGACGCACGCACCGTCACAGCTGTGAGCCGCCGCCGGATGCAGGTGAAAGTTGCCTCTATTTTCGAGTATACAGTCACTGTTATACTGACGTCACAGAACTCCAATGCGCGCTCATGCAGCCCCCATATGCGAGACATCTCCGGGCAGCATGTGTCATTACCGTTGATGACAGAGTAGCTACAAACCTTCGCAAACGTTCTCAATCTTATACTCATGTCACATGACTATGTAAAAAATAAGAACTGACTCGACCTCGAGGAAATTGTATAGTTCCCTGAAATAGTTAACGCTCACTTTCTTGATGTCTCAGCTTGTATGTACGAAAATTCTTGTCCTAACACAACCTGTTTACGAAATTAACGCAGTATAGCATCGAATGCAGTCTTCCTTGTGGACATAACGTGGTACCCACTCCATCACATATTACCCTTCGTCCTTTCAACACACACAAACGGACCCTCTGCTATATAGAGGCTCCTATATCCCAGCGCTTAGGATGTGAATAAATCGAGCATTATGATTGGCTCTTATCGAATTTACCCACTGAATTACTGAAGCCACCGGTATCAAAGCACCATCTACCTTTTCTTTCTTTCTGCAGATGGCAGTTTCAGCAGTAAAATTATTTTGCAGAGATCGCTGAATTGCACTCACAGTTAAACCCACAAAGTTGTCTACACATCATCAAATACGTACGAGACTCACAAGAATATTGGAAGCCAGTAACATATTTACCAGTCTAACTACAATTAAATATTATTACGATTGCCACAACAGTCTGACACCGATCGATGTACATATAATTCCTGATCTTGGTGGTTGTGCTTCTGGTGCGAATCTCAGTATCTATAGTGCAAACAATTTTCCATGTAGAAAATCTCTCACGGTTATTGATGTGCTGTATCTATACATCCCTCACGATAGGCCACACAGTCATCCTCTGTAATCATGCCAGAACATAAAGCACAGTAACTTTACAATGCAACATGTACACATTTTACACAACATCTTTTATATCTGTACAGCACCCAAAAAAATTATCGTATGCCTACAATCACACTAGCTATATGTCACGATGCTGCTCAGCCCTAGGGAAGCACCGTCAGCCTCTTCTTTCTTTCTGCAGATGTGACATTCAGCGGCAATAAACTATTTTACACTGATCACCATATTGCACCGCCAACTAAACCTCACAAAGTGCAATACATATCATCAAATACCGAAAGACTCTTTAAAGTTTGATCAACTATACTCTAGGCGAATGATTGTATCCCACAGACTATACTAAACCGCATGAGATGCTCCCTCTGGTCCTGTTTAGTTGTTTGAAATACTGTTTTCTAACATGCTTTTACAATGCCAAACATTTCCTTTTCCTGCCACGACTTTGAGGCCTGTGCCTGGCTCTAAACTGACATTAAGAAGTTCTGATACGCACCATTTTGCAGGAAACTAGACGTTGCATGGTGTAAAGCATGTTCTTATGGCGGATAGCGTAACATGCCACACATTGTCTGATATTAAATAAAAGGTAGTTACAACATAAGGAAACCGGAAGAGTTTTACAGTGTTGGTATAGGTTTCCAAACAACAGTCCAAAGGTGATTCATGAGCTCAGCATTTAGACTCGTCTCTCACACTGACGGAATAGCTGATGGCTTTGCATTCCCTTTCGACTGATTTCTCATATTGCACTCATGTACGTGATCAGTGTTTCAGTGCTATCCACACCAAAAGGTGCTGTCCATCCAGCAAAATTCTTTCCTCAACTCAAACAAGCGATATCAGTCAATCATTATGTGATAACCAACAACGTGCCAGTGCACAGATGGGATGGAAAAGACACTATAGATGTACTCTAATAATAAGCATCACAGTTGATAGCACGAACAGTTTTAGCAATTTTACAGTAACTTCAACAGAGGCCAATGTTGTGAGAGCATGTTTCCCCAATTTCAGTATCATAGCTAAACCACCCCTTCTCCACTCGGCGAGTATCATTGCAAACATGGATAGATGACTGTGCAGTACGTCCATCCCAGTCCTCACCCATCTCTAGATGCGCCCATGTCGAGGAGCTTAGCATTCCTTATCGATGAATAGTAACAGATTTTAAAGTGCCGTGATGTAATAGCAGACAGTTAAGAAGAACAAGAAACAAATGATTTTTATGCGTGATGGAGATCCATATGAATGGAGTTCGACGCATTTTTATGTAAATCAACCAAGCTATCAAGTCTTGAGTATTGTTCTAGAGTCTAGGATCGGTACCTGGAAGTTATTGGCACGAGAGAACATAAACACATGCACTCCTAAGGCTACAACGTTGTGCACTTAAAAAGGGCTATAATGTTAGATCACCTGTGTTTCCGACCTATCAGTCATATGGAATGTGGCGTTGTTAATATTTCATTGTGAGAAATATATTTCAAGCGCATGACATACATCCTTCTTCCCAGTTTCTCCCTTGATAAACTATGTTATCGAACCATAAAACGAAAAAAACTAGCTCTGTAAAACATTTGCTCTGCATGATACAAACACAATATAGCTTTCCAGAGACGTATAGTGTCCACTGTTCACATCTGATCACGATTCAGAAATTATACAATGACTGCATCAGGCCAATATAAAATGATCGTTAGTAGTGGCGGAGACGTCCTACAAGGAAACAGATAAACGCATAGCAGCAGCGTCTGACCTGTGAAAATTACAAGTCATTCTGTCACTAACTCTGTAAACAGCACATCTGTCGGGAAAATGTGTGCACAGGGATCACAGCACCTCACAAGAACCTATCGCTAACTTAATTATGACACTGAAGTCTCGATTTTACACCCAAGATGCGACAGGGGGAATAGAGTACATCGCATAAATCAAAGTTCATTTAGAGGAATGTGTCAAGTTTCATCACACATGAGATGGAAGTCCTTTGATGACCGACAGGTTTACCATTAACGATCGCAAGTAGACAGTACTTTAAACCACATACAGAACACGTGGCTCTATACGACTAGAACGCAGGCTATGTCATGTGACTGATGCATCCATAGAGAGAACACTGGAAAAATTGACCTGCAGCAACTTCTCCTTCTCTAGAATGCATCAGTCAACCATTAAATTGTACCTCGTTACAGCTCCATCTCAATCGATCACCCCGTCCACTCTCTGTTATCCCTTAACGCAGATGTAAGTAAGTTTAGAGGTGAATGGTTCTCTGTCCTCCTGAAAAGCATCAAATACAATAGTCAACTTGCTTGTATCACTGGTATCTCAATAGACATACAATATAATGCTGCCCCAATGGAAAAAAATTGACTGCTTCCCTGATTCCCTTCATTTCGATCTCGACGTTTTCTCAGATTCTTCTTGTTGCTGCATACTTATTCCCATGTACTAATTGTTCAGTGCGAACCAGAAGACATGCAAGTACTTCCCCATTTTCCTGCATTTAGGTGTATAATTGGTCAATTTATACCTATTGACTCGTCATTTTTCTCAGTTCTATCGATTTTATGTGAGATCTTTCCATGCGATCATGACATAACCTCTCGTTCTATGTTCTAAAATTGCTTGTAAATGTAGCACAGCTGCCGACACCTAGCCCAAATGCACTGATCGGGAGGCGTAATATAGCACTGTACTCGACTGTATCCAGTGACCCCTTAGTCGGGTGTGGGGAGTGGGATGGGGTGGGGGAAAAACAGGTGAAGTGTGGTGACATGGAAAACAACAGAACAATAGGGTAAGGACCTGTCAATCAAAGGAGTACAATAGGTTAAGTACTTGTCAACCAAAGGAGAACAATAGGTTTGCCCCTTCTGGCGTTCGCTGTGTTATTCAGTGGTTTGGTATTTAACTAATCTGTAAATGAAAATGATAATCTTATTTTATTACATTGAATAATTACTGAATAATTTTTGTCCCGGCTAAAGATTTGGTCAAGTTGCTAAAGAACTCCAAGTTAACGTCGTGTTAAATTGTCTGTAGGTTGTGTAAGTGTCACTAAATCACAGTTCATACAACAGATTCTATACAACTATGGATTATGATGGAAGCAGTTATCTTCAGCAAAATGATCATTAAAACCACCGAATATCAGCCGCGCACAACACTGACGTATGTTACCTGAAACAATATTCTTCGCAACTCGTGTGCAATTAATTTCGGCTCCATACATCAGCTAGAAATGTTTCTTATAAGGATCGTGCTATGAGCACTGTTTTTAAAGAACCAATTTGATTCGAATCGTTTTCATTAAAATGAGTTCGGGACCACCGGTGCACATTTATTTTTATACATTTGTATTACTTTCGGCATTTATGTCTGCAGAGTTGCGTAATTTGAATTTGCCGCAAAGATAATTGTTAAGATGGCGGCGGACAATTGATAGAGACTTTCTATTGTTAGAGCAAATAAGTAAATATTTGAAATGCATATTAAACTCTATAAAAACTGCTTTCGTATTGTGCACTATTTAGACTTCATCAAGCAAACATTTTATTTGTTTCTAAGGAAAACACAGACAAAAACGCGATACAAATCGCTATCATCAGTGGCTGCGCTGCTTGCAGCGGAAAGAAATAATTAACACAGATAATGCTTACTGAGAGAGGAATTAAAGTTACAAATAATTATGCACTCATATTTATAATAACAATGAACTCTATTTTCAAGTAATAATTAACAAATAATTACAATTTCTTAACAGACCTCAGTTTGATATGCGTCCGCAACCTACAAAAGCCATCCAACAAAAGATAAAAACAAAGGAAGACAAACGCAGATCATAAAATGAATTTACAATTATCATTGTCTTTGAATGATACACATCGATATGTCCAATTACATCATAGAATATTATATAAATAATTAATATTTATAAGTTTTCACTGTTTTTTTCATACGTCGAATAGATAATGTTTATAACTGTTACAGGCATAATTTTCTCTCGTCGCACTGTAGCTAAAATTTATCTCGTGGATGTTACAATGTCCCTTGGGCTGAGAAAAAAAATTAGTTTATCTATTGTATATTTTTTTTATCAGTCCACGCAATCCACGTAGATTTGCTACTCTCAAGATGAAAATGTTTAGTTTCAATGTTGTTTTAGACATGATAAAATTATAGTAGGCCTAGTAGTAGTAGTTTATTCATCCAGAGACAATTTACATTGCATGGATTTCGTCAAAAAATAGAGTACTTTAAATGACTTCAGTGACTGTATTATCTCGGAAATCGCTGCGGATACTTCCCGGATTAACTTATTCCCCCCCCCCCATTTGGGTTCACTGGACTCGGAAAACCGGGAATAAAACCGTCCAAGAGACTTCAAGAAAATACAGACACCTACTTTTAACAGTCAGGCTTGACATGATTGTAATAAAATATGCTGGGAAATGCAAATTTATGACTCTGTTGTAAGCATTTGAGATAATGAATGTTTTTTTTTCATGCTGGTATATCATAAAATTTCCAAAGTCACTCATTTATCGAATCTCATAACAATTTGCCGCTGACGTCGTAAGACCGCCTCGTGTCGTGCCGTGGGACTGCGGACAGGTAGTGGCTGCTGCTGGACCGCCCCTGGCCGAGTCGGTGGGGCGTCGTTTGCCGTCGGCTGCATCGTGGTTTGGATCTGCTGCTGGCTAGAAATCGCGCTGCAGCAGGTCTTGTTTCTCCTTTCCGACGTCCCTCAGTTTAAGACGGGTACATGAAATGTCAAAATATAAGCATCAGTGACAAGATAATTACTATTCTCATCCTGTGGAAAAGTTTATTAGTGTCCATTTCACTTGCATTCACACGGATGGAATTAGACTGTTTTTGGAGTATGTTCTGTATTTTGACACTGTTCAACACAATGTAGTGATTCACATGTAAGTTTATCACAATATGCACATTTTGAACACTGCACCGTTAATCATACAGGTGTTCGTAGTGTGCTTCGTTTACTTAAGCGGAATGTAAATATTTTCGCGACGCGCTGCGTAGCCAACGTTGCATTATTGTTTTGCCGCGCGGCTGACTGTACAGTCTGTCACATTAAATTTGGCACGCGGAGACGCTTCGTATCAAACTACTAAAGGTCATCAGTTCAAATTAATTATTAATACAGTCAACAGTACTCAACGTTCATAGCGTTGCTGCTAACTTTGACACTCCAAGAACGTTCATAAGGTTACGTGATCACAGTTTTTATCACTGTTCATCATTATTCACAATGTAAATCACAGTTCTTCACGCGTCCACTAGTTCCTGCGAAACACGTTTCACTGTTCTGATTGCTGTCAGTAATTTTCCACAGTACTTAACAGACAATCTATATGCAAATGAAATTTTTCAAGAAATGAGGCCTGGTACACTTGCACATAAGTTCATATTACCATGACTGAATAACAAAATTTAAAATTTTACACTGTCACATAAACATGAGACAATATAAAACTTTCAGAATCTGCTACATTATCTTGACCATGAGATCATTACTGAACTGTCCAGATAACAGTACATTTCCATTTTTATTACAGATACATATATTTATATTTTTTATTTGGATTGTTATTAACATGTTTTTGGGACAGATGTCCATGTTCGGTTTATTTAACCGGAATGTTACACAAAGGGAGCAGTCGTGTTGCCATTCTGTCTGCATCTAGAATGATGATTGTTTACATTGCAGGCCAACAACGCCAACCTTTCTGTGATAGATATTTGCGGCAAACCAGCCTGCTGAAGCTACCTCCGACCTCTGCTGCACGGATCCGTCATTGCTGTGGCGGGGCGCTTCACACCTTGGAGTTACAGTGAGGCGAGAGTCGAGAGGGCTGCTAGCCTCCGATTTCTGGGTGGCATCGTCCAGCAGACTGCAAGCTGCTGTTCACAGGGGCGGGGCCAGGGCGCGAACTCGTAGCCTCCCGGGTGCAGAGCTGTGTGCGGGATCTGAACGTGCTGCCCTGCAGGGACGGCCGGAGCTGTTAATGGTCACTATGATGTCGGCGAACGGCTGCTTCTCTTCGGCGCTCTACGAGTCACACTCGAGGGAGCAGTCAGCTGTGTTCCGAGGTATCGTGCACAGCTAACGCACGCGGCAGCCACTTAACCATGGTGTGACTAGAAGCACTATGTCTGCAAGGCTGAGCGACTGGGTGCCAATACAGTAGATTCCGGCGTTGGCATGGTGTGCAGCGCCATCGCCGAGTTCAGCAGAAGCCCTGCTGTTTATCTTCGGTGTAATAAAGTCAATGACACACTTGCCTGTGTTTTTCTGCACGCTTCAGCGTGAGTCACCCCTCTCTACCAAACCATATCTCTCGGTCTGACGTATTACAACCCCTGAGCTCGGAGGATTGTAACAATTTGGTGTCCGCTTTCCAACACAATACTTTGCGTCAGAAAGTTTCCGTCCACGTCCAGCACTACATTTTGGTGAGAGAGTTGGCTTTGGTGAGTGGTGAATCAGGCAGTGGTACTCGACATAAGTACCAGCCCAGCACAATATGGAGCAGTGAAACTAAGTTTTGTTGACATTTTTGATGTTTGCCCTTGTTGTCCCGGTTAGTGGTGTGATCTAGAGTACAAGATGTTTAGCTACAGGAACCTGTTGAGTTATCTTTGTTTAGAGGTAATGGTGCAGGGGATAATTTGATAATTTAGTGCCATGTGAGGTGTCCATTTCGTAATTTGGGCACGAGTTGAATGGGAGTTACTGTTTTGTCTCACTTAAAAAATTATTGTATTAAGGTGGAAGTAGGGAACACAAAATGGTGAAAACACGTGCTACTACCTCAGTTGCAGTTGCTGCTTTAAAATGCAAGCGTTAATAGAGTAGTTTGAGAGCATGAAGGAGAAAAATCTCGAACTTAAACGTGAGATAGAGGATCGTAAGGAGAGGCATGATCAGTCGCAATAGATCTCGGGAAAGTAAGTCTGGATTGAGAGTACCTTCTGTGCCAGATGACCCGGCAGTGGTCGCACTGATTAATCCCTTCCTGGGCAAGGCAACGGAGGACGTGACAATTTTCGTTAAGGATGTTAGGGACGCTGCAGGAGCACTTGGGTGGTCAGATGAAGTGACCGTATATGTTGTTAATATGAGTTTGGCAGGGGCGCCAAAGCATATGTTGCCTACCACGAGACATTGAGTAAGTACCTATGTTACAGGAGTGTGTTCAAATGGTTCAAATGGCTCTGAGCACTATGGGACTTAACTTCTGAGGTCATCAGTCCCCTAGAACTTAGAACTACTTAAACCTAACTAACCTAAAGACATCACACACATCCATGTCCGTGGCTGGATTCGAACCTGCGACAGTAGCGGTCGCGCGGTTCCAGACTGTAGCGCCTAGAACCGCTCGGCCACTCCGGCCGGCTCCAGGAGTGGGCCGTGGGATTGTGCCAGCGATACCAAAAGCAGAACAGTGCGCGATTTTTTCGGGAGAAGTTAAGTACGTTGTCGATGCAATGTAACGAATCTGTGGAAGCGTTCACGGACTGAATCCATAAGCTAAATGAAAGACATATGTACAGACCCAGAACGCAGAAGTGAGTAGGGTACTGTTGCAGAGGGCAGAAAATAGAGTGCTGGAAACGTCACGGAAGGTACGGATGGAAAACCCAGATGACTTAGAATCAGCTCTTAGGATAGCAGCACTTATAGAGGAAGTGGGCATGGCCACAAAGCAGAGAATGGACCATCGCGTGTTTGCTTCTGAAGTCAAGTGATTTAGATGTGGTCGGGAGGGGCATGTAAGGAAGCAATGTAAGTAACAAGAGTGCTATGCATGTGACATTTTGGGCCACCGGGCATTTGAGTGTAGAGGTAGGAAGGGTGGAAAGCACCGGCAAGGGACGCAGCCGTTAAATGGAAACGGGATTGCTTCAACCGTCGGAAGGCAGCCTCGACAGACCGTAACACGGTACAAGTTAGTGCACAGACAGAATGTTGCTTACTGGGCTTAGTGGCTGGCAGGAAACAGAGATTTTTGGTGGACACGGGTACGAATGTTTCCGTTATTAGCCTGGACCTCGTGCGAAAGAGGAGACTGGGCCGCCACGGTATAGGTTACGTGGGATTGGCGACAATAGAGTGGAATCACTGGGCACAGCAGTACTGGAATTTTCGACTTCATTACGATTGGCAGTACTGTCACTGATGTGTGTGTGTCATTTGTAATGCAGTTACCTGCGAGGCAAGTTCCGCTAATTTCCACTTCAGTGAGGCTAGTGGACTGCAGGCACATCGTCTTATCGTGGTGTCAGTGTTGATGCATGTCTGCTGTCTGCACTAGAACGTTTACATCACCTGCGCCTACTGTCAGAATTTTTGGGCGTGTGAGGGTAACCAGGAAAGTCAAATATTGCACAGCACGTCATCGCCATCCGCGTTGCTTGCCACTGTGCGTAAATGACGTAAAAGTTGCGACAGGGTGCGATTGCCGAGCTCCTCAGTTCGAAAAAGCTCCTCTAGTCGCTTCACTGTCAGAATGCTCGTCACCAGCAAATTCCTGATTGACGCATACCATTTGTTGTCCAGCACGGCAGCTAGAATATCTCGTACTTCTGCCACTGAGTCTTCTCTAAGCATTACGACCACATAACTATATTTCATCTTGTCTCTGATGTCTGTGCAAGGACGAACTAGCTTTCAAGCTACTCAAACCACAACACAGGGTTGTGTTACCAGAATGGTGGTGGCTGCTCGCAGCTTGTTCTGTGGTGGCTGGTGAACTGCCAATTATCGTGAATGAGATTTTCACTCTGCAGCGGAGAGTGCGTTGTTATGAAACTTCCTGGCAGATTAAAACTGTGTGCCAGACCGAGTTCAAATCTCGGTTCGGCACACAGTTTTAATCTGCTAGGAAGTTTTGTGCCAATTATCGTATTAGAATGGGTGTGGCTCAGCTAGTGCAGAAGTGACCAACGTCCATAATGCTATGTGACGTGGAATGCTGAAACCAGCACAGTCATGCTATGGTGCAATCAAGTCAGGGTCACCAAATATCTGGACATCAGATGGAACCAAACATTTATTTCCACATACAAGCTATACACAGCAGCTCAGAAGTATGAGAATGTAAGAATCGTGGTGCTGAAAAGGGGCCAACGGCCTTGCCACAGTGGTAACACCGGTTCCCATCAGATCACCGAAGTTAAGTGCTGTTGGACTGGGCTAGCACTTGGATGGGTGACCATCCGGTCTGCCGAGCACTGTTGGCAAGCGGGGTGCACTCAGCCCTTGTGAGGCAAACTGAGGAGCTACTTGATTCAGAATTAATGGCTCCGGTCCCGGAAACTGACATACGGCCGGGAGACCGGTGTGCTGATCACATGCCCCTCCATATCCGCATCCAGTGACACCTGTGGGCTGAGGATGACAAGGCGGCCGGTCAGTACGGTCGGTACTGTTGGGCCTTCATGGCCAGTTCGGGAGGAGTTTAGTTTTAGTTGGTGCTGAGAAGACGGAATAATCTAGAAATCTCAAGTGAAAGGGTAACTAGGATGATAAACTGGCATTGCAGTTACATGGAATGTTTATGTATCACTGTACACTCATGCTTGTGGGGACATCTCAGATTCTGGGAATTCCCTGCCCCAAATACAACATGAGGCAGAAAACTGTTAATGCCATGACCGATCGTACAGGGAAAAATGGGTATAGACAGGCAGACAGGCCTCAGTGTTCGATTCACTGTTGCGATTTTTTTTCTCACTACTAAATTTTTAACACAAATCAATAATATTCAATCAACTGATATTCTCTGATTATTAAAGAAATTATTTATTTATACCACATTTCTTTTATGCAATAATGTATGTGAATAACTGTTTCACTTCAATTATTTCAAAAATTATTTGTGTATCTAACCACATATACAAAACAGATTTTTTATTGGTGTCAACACTACCTTTGAATCAGAAGTTCAGTACTGTTCCAATTCATAACACACAGGCTTATGAAAATGTCAGTGGAAACTGAGACCTGCTTATCAGAGCTGATGGCATACTAAAGGTTTATAGAAAAGAGTAGTTAGAGAACTGTGGTTAAATTGTTTTGTTTTCACCTGATCTATACACTATAAAATGAAAAAAGTTCTTAAAACGAATTTCATAGTAATATAATAATAAAAAAAGTAGCTTTAGTTTTAATTTAGTAGTGTAGACCAAATCAACTAAGATTTTTTTCAAATAAGAGTTTTTCACATTATTTGGTATTGTTAGAAAACTTGTGGGATGTGGTGGCCCTCTCTTGTGAAGGCACCACGGCTGTAGCCCTCCCCTAAATCCAGCCATGTAGAAAGCTTCTACAATCAACAGTTGCAACCTTCTACCAACTGTTCAGTTCCTCAGTGATAGAATTCCACTCCGTGGTCATCAATCAAGCCATTCGAGAATCACTGCATGAATGTTATCATTGGAACACCTGCAGCAGCTGATCACATACCCTAGGTCCTGGGAGACCAACTATATATTCCACATACAATTTATAGAGACAATGAACTGTAACATATCTTCTACCTATTGCATAACTTTTTATGCATCTTGTTGTTTGTTGTATCTTTAAAAAAATTCTAACTGTTCTATAAATCAATTTTACTCTGTGCTATGAAACTCTACCAGTTGAAGGTTTTGCAGCATTACATGAAGTTCATGTGTTACAGCCATCAATGCAATGTTATCATAATCCATTTTTGTTTGTTGTTTTGTTCCTGGAGCTTCTTCCCTCTCAGCCATGTTTGGTCCCTTGGCAAAACTCCATATGTGAATGGATACCTTCTAGTCTTGATTATTTGTTTTGTTTTGATACTGTGGTGACTTATGGACTCAAACCTCTACTGCATGAAATATTCGAAAATACGAAATTATTAATGTATTAAACAGCTGGCGTATTGTGCTGTATCACTGTATCAAAGTAGAGTAAATGATGAAATGTTCTATTTGCAACAAATCGAAATTTTTGAGTACTAATCCTGTAATGTACTGTTCAAGCACACCATCTTAATGGGAAAGTCTCCTGTCCCATATAGTGAATTCACAATTTCCAACAACAGGGACAGTTATCACTCTCTTCCATTTATTTTGTTTTCACAGTTAAATACACTATGCAAGCCATAGAGCCTTTTTATATGACGTTGTGACTGTCACATCAAAACATAATTATGGATGTTGTGATACCCTGTACATGCCATGAATTTCTTGAGATGCTACTCCAAGGAGAGTAGCTACACAGAGCAAATTGATTCCCAGTACAATGCCACATACTACTGTAAAATCAATAATTAAAATATGTGCCAACATATATAGTCTTGCAGTGCTCTTCTTTAGGATGCCTAGCAGCACCACACATCACTACCCCCACAAAAATTTCACTAAAGCTGGCAGTGGACATGGAGGCGTCTGCTCTTAATGTCTTTTAGATAATTTGCAAAGATGATGACTGACCATTGTATGAGACTCATACAATTTCTTCCCTGGCAACAAGAGAAAGTTTAATGTCTTAAGATTTCATTTCACTGTTCCTCCACCAGCAGAATCTGTCTCTGCCACAAGGGGAAGTCAATTATTATAAACAGTTTAGTTATCTTTTTGTTTGTTTTGGTAGTACTGTCATTTTATGTTGATGACACATGCTTTGTTTATTTGTTCTTATATCTTTGCAATTTTCAAGCTGCTAGATTGGTTTCATTATCGCTGCTGTGCTGTTAATCATGGCTGCTTTGCTGCGTATTTGCACCAAAGAAGAGCAACATTCAATGATCTGTTTTTTGTGGTCGGAAGGCATATCAGAGGCCGAAATTCATTGAAGACTTTTTGTACAGTATTGGAACAGTGTTTTGACACAATGGAGCGTCTACGAATGGATTGAAAAATTCTGAAATGGTCGCACAAGTGTTATGCACAATGAAGGAGCCAGACGACCGTTTACCGCCACAAATGAAGAAACCACTGAGTGTTCACGTAAAATGATTATCTTAGACCAATGATTAACTTTCGACAAAGTGGCACACCCTCTGCAAATTAGTCACAGTTCTGCCTACAAAATCATCCACAACAGACTTGGGTTTCATAAAGTTTGTGCAAGATGGGTCTCAAAACAACTCACACAGTGGTATAAACAAATGTGCTTGGACATCTGAAAAAACATTTGGATTGCTATCGTAACGAAGGGGACAACTTCTTAGACAGGATCATTACTGGTGGCGAAACATAGATCCATCATTCCGAGTTGGAGAGTAAACAGAAGAGTATGGAATGGAAACATCAAAATTCACTGTACAAGAAAAAGTTCAAGATGCAGCCGTTCACAGGAAAACTGATGCTTATGATTTTTTGGGACGCACAAGGTCCAGTACTGGAACATTATGGGGAAAGGGGCACAACAACGAACAGTGTATGTTACACCAAGATGCTCACTGCTAGGCTAAAGCGTGCAATTCGAAACAAACATAGAGGATTGCTGTCAAAAGGTTGTTGTACGGCAATGCTCATCCTCATATTGCTGCTCATACTGCTGAAACGCTCCAGAAACTCAAATTTGAAGTACTGGATCATCCTCCATATAGTCCTGATCTTGCCACTTCTGACTATCACTTGTTTGGTCCACTCAAACAGGCATTAAGGGGCCGTCGATTTGCCTCAGACGAAGCAGTGAAAGAAGCGGTGCATTCCTGGCTTGCAGCTCAACCAAGAACCTTCTTTTATGAGGGCATCAGGAAGCTTGTACAATGATGTACCAAGTGCATTGAAATGCAAGGAGACTATGTAGAAAAATGTTGTTCTTGCAAGTTTCCTATTTGATTACAATAAAATTTTATAACTACTTTGCGGATAATAACTGACTTAAATTGTGGCAGAAGAGCCAACTCTGTGTATAGGTGTAGGAATTGTTCAGTTTACACAATTAAAACATCTAATTTGGTCTTTTTTTTTTTTAAATTTAGCAGTGAAAATGTGAGAGACATGGATAACAACATTATGAAATTGATTGTTCCTACTCATCATATAGCAGAGACGCTGAGTCACAGATAGGCACAACAAAAACACTATTACAAAATAAGCTTTCAGCTGACAAGGCCTTCATCGAAAATGGACAACGTACAAACACCCACTCAAGCAAATGCAACTCATAAACGTATGACCAGAGTCTCTGGCCGCTGAAGCCAGACTGTGAGCAGCAGTGCATCATGAGAGAGGAAACCAGGTGATGGGGGTAAGAAGGAGTCTGGGACAAGGAGGTGGAGGGATAGCAGGGTAGGGGTGGGGGACAGTAAAGTGCTGCTTGCAACAGCGTACAGGTATGACATAGAAAGAGGGCAGCGCAGCTAGGAACATTAGAGAGGTTAGAGGGAGGGTAGGGGGAGGGGATGGGGTACTGGAAAATGTGAGAAGTAAAAAGGCTGATGGAACAGAGGGCTGTGAAGTGCTGGAATGGGTCAGTTTGTCGGGGCCACTCATGTGGACATGGACACTGACAAACTGTGACCAAAAAACAGCTTGACCACCCTGCTGCTGAACATGCCATCCAGCATGACGTTCTTCATTTCAATTACTGCTTCACAGCCTGTGCCATCTGGATCCTCCCCACAAACACCAACTTTTCTGAATTGTGCAGGTTGGAACTCACCCTATGATATGTCCTACGTTCTCAGAAACCTCCTGACCTCAATCTTAAGTAGTCTTTGTTCTTATCTATCTAGCACCTTCCCTTTTCCAATTCCAGCACTTCACAACTATCTATTCCATCAATGAACCCTCAGTCTTATATTACTTCTCTCCTTTTCCACTCCCCCCCCCCCCCCCCAGTCTAACCTCCCAACTGCACCTAAACACCCTACCTCTCTCCAACTCATCCCTGTATGCTCCCACAAGCAGTGCTTTACCATCCCCCAAGCCTACCCTGCGATTTCTCCCCCTCCACTCCCCACCCCAGCCCCCTCCACCCAGATGTCCCTCCCATTATGCGTTGCTGCTCACAGTCTGGCTTCAGAAGCCAGACAGTGGTCATATATGTGTGAGTGGCATTTGCATGAGTGTGTGCTTGTATGTTGTCTATTTTCAATGAAGGCCTTGTTGGCCGAAAGCTCATTTTCTAACAATCTTTTTGTTGTTCCTATCTGTGACTTAGCATCTCCACAATAAGGTGAGTAGCAACAATCCTTTTCACAATTTTGTTACATTCTGTCCTGGACTCTCCATTGATTGACAAGGTTAAATATGGTATGTATGTATATTATGTGTATTATACCATAATTGTCAAGAAATCAGTTTATCTGATGCTCAATCTTTAGTGAAATTACTTGCAGTTATTAACACGTCTGAAGCAACGGTTTGAAATGTCACTAGAGATACAGCACAAGGTACATGTAGAGCAATAACAATGACAGAAAAAATGGCTCTTTTTTTTTTTTTTTAAGAAACTATCCGGGCATTTGCCAAGTGATTTAGAGAAAACATGGGAAAAATAAATCTCAGTGGCCTGAAGGGCATCTAAAGCCCACTCCTTCTGAAGTACTTTGCCAGCCATACAATAATATACAGCATTAGTTCTATGTGCTACAAAGAGCAGCAAAGGAGAAATGAATCATCTATTTACTCTAACACTGTATTTTAAAATTCAGTCTGCCTCTAATAACATCATCATCCACAGGAATAAGCAGGTTATCTTCCTTCCTTCATAAAATTACAGGTACATCTCATGTAGCCCATTTACATTTATGTACATTATTAATCATTAGGTTCAAAAGAAACATAAGTGCATTTTTACAGTACTACATAGAACAATTTAGTGCTAAACTAGCATCATGCATGTATAGATTTACTCAACTCACATTATATAAGTAATCACCCACTACCATGAAGAAAAACTGCTAATATTTTTAGAATACATAGAAAATTTCTTTGACTTAACTATTGTCTAGGTTGAAAACAATCCACTGTGCACATGACAGCAACAGTGTATATAGCAGTTAACTCAGGCCTTGTATGTGTGCCTTATTCATAGACAGGCTTAGTAAGTGTTTTTGCTGCTGCTGCAGCATTGATAATAATGCATAAAATGGCAGTTTTTCACACAATTAACAATGTACCTGTGACAGAATTAGTAAGAATTCTGCTGCCTTTTCCAGCTAAGTTTCAAACTGTTTTCTTAAATTAGCCATACAGTAGGCATGAGAGATGACAAATTATTATTTATACGGATAGTTTTTCAAGATATTGCCAGGTGGTCTTAAACATGATAAATGAAACAAATATTAGTACGTATGCAGTTTCTTTTGGTTTAAAGGTGCATCTTGTTTGTCAGTATGTGCTGCTGTGCGATTCTACAGCCACTTTCTGCACCTTATGTTCATTGTAGTCCAACCAAATCTACCTGAAAAAGAAGAAAAGACAGACAGTAGTGTAGGCAATTTTGAGCAGAAATTACTAGTAAGGTGCAATTAATGATATCATCGATCTGTTGGGGGTTTTTGAGAGAACATTTAAAGCAATACTACATAAATGTATACTAAAGTGTTTGGCTTTTCACATTGCATGCTATTAGACAAAGAAATAACCATTCCATCACAGTATATGTGAGAGTGTTTAACTATTTAAGAAAGATTACTGCAATGGAACAGAAATATGTTTTCATGATTCAGTATTTAAATTACGTAAGTTACAAGCTTATATTTTCTGTAGTTCACAGTCATACAGATGTTATTACTCTAGATTGTGTATGTCCTATGTAGTAGTTCCCGAAATGGAGTAGTAATGTCAACTGCACAGCTAGTGCATCCTTTTGATGACCTTTGTGTCCTCTAAGTAACAAGTACTTAAATCGTAAATGAGCTTGCAATACAAAATGCAATAGACACCAGTGGTAAAGGAGACATCCATAAATTTCTTTCACATGTGACAAAACTTTAATTAATAAATAGATCTCAAGAATTTTAGTTTTAAATGTAAATTCTAGTGTCATCTCCACCTCTTTGGGCTGCAGCAAGGAAGTATCTCATCTCATTCCCACCCTGTTTAGCACAAATCAACAATTTACCAACAAAGAGAAGAAACATATTGTCATTAGTTGAATATGGTGATTTAGTACTGATTAGAGCAAATGTGGTATTAAATGTCATGAAATTTCTCACTGTACTAAGCTGAGCTTTTTCACTTAATTTGTTAATATGTGTTAAGTCTGTATTCCAGTATTTCCTTTCTGTAACTTTTGTAGAAAAATGGCCAAATCTTTAAGTCAATTGCATATAGTTATTACGAATGGATGTTGTGAAAGAATATTATAGGGATATGTACAAAATGTATACGTGAAGAGACAAAGATGTGTATTAACCTATTTGGACAAACACTTATATTGTTTGTTCAAAATGCCCTGAAAAAATGATCAGGGACATGCAGAGTAGGACTGCCAACTATCCTGCGTAGCAAGAAATTTTCCTATTTGAGGTGGGGGGGAGTGGAATAAATCGCATATAGACCTCCTATGGGACAATAAATCCTATATTTGATGTTTTCCTGCTAATTTACATTATTGGGAAGCTCATTTGTCAAAATTACACGGAAGTCCCATGTAGAAAACAGCTTCAAACATTTGATTACTTTACAAGTGAGTTAATTTGTTAAACGTCTGATGTCAAACATGTAAGTGACAATAAGTTTCAAGGAAGTTTGTGATTATATTTAATGTTTGTTGGAAGTTTCTAAGTGTTCTCATTGTCATACACTGGGCGAGTAGCTCACAATTTGTAATCTAATGGTCAGCCTCACTGTCTGTACATTGAGGGGTCCCAAGTTGGATGCATTGCCTGGTTGGAGAGTTTCTTGTTTCTGGATTGAGTTTTCAAATTGTTGTCATTTTATCTCAGCTTAATTGAAGGACAAGTCAGGAAAGTGCTGTCAAATAGAAGGACTTGCACCAGATGGCCAAAAAATGTGACACGAGATCTCATGCTCAGTAATACAATACTATCATTTCAGTTTTACATTTTAAGCAAAATCTAGTTTTTCACACATCTCAGTGTTTATGATATCCTATCTCGTGAACTATGTTTTGTGTAACATAATTTTCTAGGTACATTCAGAGGTATATGTGGATACTGCCTCCAAAATATGTTGTAATTAGATTTAGTAGTAAATAAGTAATACCAGTACATTAAAATATTATGCCTGATTTTGAAGTCCCACTGCATGAAGTACAAAAATTTAGCAAGTGATAAAAGTTTTTTCTTCTGTTATTTTATGGGAGATACCAATGAGAAAAAGGTTCATAAAAGTTTGAAATTATGTGTAAACTTTATTGTAAGTCATTTTGTGCTCTCTTTCTCAAATCATGGATGAAAATATTCTGGGTATTGTGAGTTCTGCTGTCTCAAAACATATACACAATTTCTACCTACAATTCTTGTCTTAATGTGTTGAATCTTTACCATAAAACTATACCTTTTAATGCATAGTTTATGACAGCATTTTAAATTTTTAAATTTAGTCAATAATTATATGAAATATTGCCAATCAAATTTTTGTTGCCTCTAGAAGCCGTTACATAGGCAATCTGCAGCTGGCACTTGGTGACCAAGGACCAAATTAGTCTTTTACCAATATAGATGTCAGTGTTCAGTATTGTAATTGAAATTTGTCTTGTAACAATAACATGGAAAGCAGAGACTGCTACTCACAACAGACACTGAAGTGAAAAAAGTCATGGGACACCTCTTAATATCATGTCGAACCTCCTTTTGTCCAGAGTAGTGCAGCATCTCTACATGGCATGGACTCAGCATGTTACTAGAAGTCTCTTGTAAAAAATACTGAGCTTTGCTCCTTCCATAGCCGTCCATAATTTGTGAAAGTGTTGCTGGTGCTCGATTTTGTGCCATGAATGTTCAATGGGATTCATGAAAGGTGATCTGGGTGGCCAAATCATTCTTTTGGATTGTCCAAAATGTTCTTCAAACCAATCACAAACGAACAGCCATAAAAATTCCTTATTGTTTGGGAACATGGAGTCCATGAATAGCTGAAAATGGGAGCCTAGTAGCCGAACATATCCATTACTGGTCAATGATCAGTTCAGTTGGGTGAGAGGACTCAGGCCATTTCATGTAAATGTGGTTCACATCATTACAGACCCACCCCCAGGTTGCACAGTGCCTTGTTGAAAATTTGGGTCCACAGCTTTGTGGGGTCTGTGCCACACTCAAACCTTGCCATCAGATCTTGTCAACTGAAATCAGACCTTGTCTGACCAGGTCACGCTTTTCCAGTCGTCTAGTGTCCAACTGATATGGTCACTAGTGCAGGAGAGGTGCTGCAGGCAATGTAACGCCGTTAGCAAAAGGCACTCATGATGGTCATCTCCTGCCATAGACCACACTGTCTTAATGGATATGTTTGTTGTATGTGCTACATTGTTTTCCATGGTTCTTTCATGCAGTGCTGCTTGTCTGTTAGCACTGACAACTCTACACAAAAGCCACTCCTCTCAGTCATTAAGTGAAGCTCACCATCTTGTCTGTGATAAGAGGTGATGCCTGAAATTTGGTATTTTTGGCACAGTCTTTACATTGTGCAGGAATATTGAATCCCCTAATGATTTTGAAAATGGAATGTCCCATGCGCCTAGTTCCAACTACCATTTTGCACTCAGAGTTTGTTAAGGTCTGTCATGTGACCATTACCACCTCACAAACCTTTTTGCATGAATCACCTGAGTTCAAATGCCAGTTCTGTCAATGCACTGCCCATATACACCTTGTGCACCCTATACTACCACCATCTGTATATCTGCATATCGTTATCCCATGAGTTTTGTCACCTTTGCATCGAGGAGGCATTCGGTCTCATACTGGCACAATGAAAAATAGTGCTAGAAATGTTTTAGCTTTCAGATGAAGTCCATCTACGGAAATAGAAAACTCACACACATTTGTACAAGCACAGCTCATACACACACAGTCACTGTCTGGGCAAAAGGCCTGACTGCAACTGTATCAGACATAAGCAGCAATTTAGCTGTGGTGAGAAGAGGGGTTAAAAAAGAGTCATGTGGTGGGGTTGGAAGGAATAGCTGGGATGGGGTGGGATAAGCTCCTGGTGTGTGGAAGGACATCGTGGGTACATGTTAGAAGGGTATAAGCAAGTGAAAGACACAGACTAGCAAAAGTTGAAGAGAGGGGGGTTACAGAAACGAAAAATATATTACAGAGAGAGCTCCCACATGCAAAGTTCAGAAAAGCTGGTGTTGATGGGAAGAATCCAGATGACACAGGCTTGAAGCAGTTTTTGAAGTTAACCACACTATGAAGAATGGCAGGTTCAGCAGCTCAATGGTCTAATGTTACTCCAACTGCAGTTCTGACTAAAATACTTCTCATTACAAGATATTCATCATAGCATGTGAGTGATGTAGTTTTTGCAGTGGAATACTTAGCTTTGAACCTCTGAACCTCCTCCATCAATGAGATGCATTAGGGGATATTGCAGATTTCCCTGGATTTCAGACAGGGTGAAGAATTGTCCAACACACTGATGCAGCCTTTTAACAGCAGATGTATTTTCCATAAGCATTTACAAAGAAGTTAACTCACAAATTGTCTTCTACCAACATGACCAACAAAACAGTAACCCTTACAGGCTGTTCATCATGACATTGGTCAAACTGCAAATGACTTCACGCGCTTTGCATCTCTCAATATATGCCCTATCTTAACAATGTATGTTCTTTGGCCTAATGTCAAAAACAATTACATTTACTGATTTATAACGAATTATTTACAACAAACTGTTAGTATGGTTTCAAAGACAACAAATGATGTTTCATTCTGAATACATTTCCAAATATTGTTCTTTTGACTTTTACGTGGAAGTTACAGTAAAAATACCTATCATAGAATCATTAATTACATTTTGATTTCACATTGGAATTTTTCCTAAAAGTAACAGAGGAGCAGTACCAAATGCCAAAATGGAATTTAAGGTTAAAGTTCTGTACAGTAATTTCATAGTATCACAATTATTGAAAATGAAGAGTGTTACATCAGAATTTCTGAGAATTGTTAATAGAAAAGTTAATTACAATTGATCTAATTGGTTTTTTGTTACTGACATGATACATAAAGCACACAGGTCAGGTTAAATACATCAGATGACTGATTAACATTACAAAAGTCTGTTTTTTATGTAAGTTGAAATTTACGCATTTTGCAAATTATATTTCTCCTAACATTTCTATGGGAATGTAACAATACTATCACGAGAATGGAGTTACCAATTTTGATGAAATTTATGATAGTAAATTAATAATGTCAGGTTTTCTAACTATTATAGCCTTCTGTCAACTACAGTTAAATGATCCGAAATAATGTTAATGATGTTGATTCGGTATATAAGTGAACCATACAGTTTAATTTGCTGATAGAAATTAAGAAAAACCATACTTCCTAACTTTTATCCATTACATATTGTGGATTGGGTAATATACAATCTGCCAAACTTTTAGAGGTATCTAAGCATTCATTAACTAACCTATAACTAGTCCTATTACAGTGCCTCAGTTGTGTTTTGGTCACTGCATGGTGATGGCCATTCATCTCAACAGACAACTTGTTTGTTGTCACACCTACAAAGAATGTGACTCAGTGGCTGCAGCTAAATTGGCAGATCACATGGTAGCTTTCACAGGGATGTGAGCCATGAGGAAAAGAGGTTGGGAACAGGGATGAAGTAGGGATGGGCAAGGATATTGCATATGTTAGATGAGTGACAGAATACCACTGTGGGAGGGGTGGGGAGGATATTTCTCATTTCAAGGCACAATGGAAGGTAGCTGAAACCCTGACGGAGAACTTGTTTAATTATTCCTGTCCTGGTTGGTAATGAGACACAAGAGGAATTCTCCTTTCTGGGCAAACGGTGGGTATCTGCGGTAAGATCCTGGTCATATTTGAAAGAGACTGCTCATCACTACAGAGGCAATGGCCATGGGTAGCTACATTGTGTGGAAGTGACTTATTAGTGTGGAAGGGTGGCAACTGTTGAAGTGGAGGAATAATTGATGGTTGGAAAGTTGGAAGCAAACTGAGTGCTGATGTAGCCATCCTTGAGGTGATTTTTGGTCTGAGGAGGAGGAACAGATGAAGCAGATGGGAAAGGTGATGACATTTTGGAGGAATGTGGATAGGGTGTGCTCACCCTTGGTTCTTACACTGAATGTGTCATCTATGAATCTGAACCAGGTGAGAGGCATTCCTTTAGCTGGACCATAAATAGTTAGGCATAGGAGGGTGCCTTGCTGGTGCCCATTGCTCTATCCTGGATTTGTTTGTAATGCCTTCAAAGGAGAAGCAGCTGTGGGCGTGTATATAATTGGCCATGGTGACTGGGAAGGAGGTTGTAGGTTTGGAGTGATTCTGGGGTTGAGAAAGGTAGTTTTCAATAGAAGCAAGGCCATGGGTGTTGACAGTGATGAGTAGGGTGCCAGATGGAAAAGGAACAGGAATAATGGTTAGTTAGTGGAACAAATAGTTGGTGTTGTTGTTGTTGTTGTGGTCTTCGGTCCTGACACTGGTTTGATGCAGCTCTCCATGCTACTCTATCCTGTGCAAGCTTCTTCATCTCCCAGTAACTACTGCAACCTACATCCTTCTGAATCTGCTTAGTGTATTCACCTCTTGGTCTCCCTCTACGATTTTTACCCTCCACGTTGCCCTCCAATACTAAATTGGTGATCCCTTGATGCCTCAGAACATATTCTCCCAACCAATCCTTCTTCTAGTCAAGTTGTGCCACAAACTCCTCTTCTCACCTATCCTATTCCATACCTCATTAGTTACGTGATCTACCCATCTAATCTTCAGCATTCTTCTGTAGCACCACATTTCGAAAGCTTCTATTCTCTTCTTGTCCAAACTATTTATCGTCCATGTTTCACTTCCATACATGGCTACACTCCATACAAATACTTTCAGAAATGACTTCCTGACACTTAAATCTATACTCGATGTTAACAAATTTCTCTTCTTCAGAAACGCTTTCCTTGCCATTGCCGGTCAACATTTTATATCCTCTCTACTCCGACCATCATCAGTTATTTTGCTCCCCAAATAGCAAAACTCCTTTACTACTTTAAGTGTCTCATTTCCTAATCTAATTCCCTCAGCATCGCCCGACTTAATTCAACTACATTCCATGATCCTCGTTTTGCTTTTGTTGATGTTCATCTTATATCCTCCTTTCAAGACACTATCCATTCCATTCAACTGCTCTTCCAAGTCCTTTGCTGTCTCTGACAGAATTACAATGTCATCGGCGAACCTTAAAGTTTTTATTTCTTCTCCACATTTTTCTTTTGTTTCCTTTACTGCTTGCTCAATATACAGATTGAATAACATCGGGGAGAGGCTACAACCCTGTCTCACTCCTTTCCCAACCACTGCTTCCCTTTCATGTCCCTCGACTCTTATAACTGCCATCTGGTTTCTGTACAAATTGTAAATAGCCTTTCGCTCCCTGTATTTTACCCCTGCCACCTTCAGAATTTGAAAGACAGTATTCCAGTCAACATTGTCAAAAGCTTTCTCTAAGTCTACAAATGCTATAAATGTAGGTTTGCCTTTCCTTAATCTAGCTTCTAAGATAAGTTGTAGGGTCAGTATTGCCTCATGTGTTCCAATATTTCTACGGAATTCAAACTGATCTTCCTCGAGGTCGGCTTCTACTAGCTTTACCATTCGTCTGTAACGAATTCGCGTTAGTATTTTGCAGCTGTGACTTATTAAACTGATAGTTCGGTAATTTCCACATCTGTCAACACCTGCTTTCTTTGGGATTGGAATTATTATATTCTTCTTGAAGTCTGAGGGTATTTCGCTTGTCTCATACATCTTGCTCACCAGTTGGTAGAGTTTTGTCAGGACTGGCTCTCCCAAGGGTGTCAGTAGTTCTAATGGAATGTTGTCTACTCCCAGGGCCTTGTTTCGACTCAGGTCTTTCAGTGCTCTGTCAAACTCTTCACGCAGTATCATATCTCCCATTTCATCTTCATCTACATTCTCTACCATTTCCATAATATTGTCCTCAAGTACATCGCCCTTGTATAGACCCTCTATATACTCCTTCCACCTTTCTGCTTTCCCTTCTTTGCTTAGAACTGGGTTTCCATCATGGTTGGTATCTTTTACATAGGAGTGTAAGTTATGGGTAACAGGATGAAGATGTTGGTCCAAAAGGTTAGAGATTCTCTATTTGGGTGCACAGTAACCAGCTACAATTGGATATCCTTGGTGGTTGGGTTTATGAACTTTATTCTGCCAACTCTACCCTGCCAATGCACCTAACAAGTCCTTTTCTCTCATCTATTTCTCATTCCTCCATATCCAACTCCCCTTTCCCCCCCCCCCCCCCCCACCCCCCCAGCACAGCCTCCTGTTGCTGTGCCCAGCAGCCCCATCCTGTCCTCACCATGTTTCCGCACACTCCCACAGGCAGCAATAGCATCTTCCCCTGCCACTACCTAGATGCGAGCTGCGCCCCCCCCCCCTTCCCCCTCTCTACCTGTCCCACAACTCTCCCTTAACCCCTATAGCCATGCCAGCTAGATTGATGCTCACTTCTGATGCAGTTGGGCCTTGGTGCCTGGAGACAGTAGCCATGTACGTATGTGTGATTTGTGCTTGTGTGGAAGTATGTGAATTTTCTATTTATGAATAACGACTTTGTCTGAGATCTGAAATATTTCTAGCATTGCTTTTCATTGTGCTTATCTATGATTCAACTCCTGCTCTGTGAGGTCAGAAACTATTTATCTTTCCCATATTGTTGTTATTCAATTGTAGACTTTCCACTGTTTGATTTGTTTTATAACACATTTGCTGGAATTATTTTACTTATTTATTATTAGACAATATATTCAGGCTTGAATTGGCCTTATTTGAACACTATAACCTAAGTCACTTAAACAGTATAGTCCATGTATTACTAAACAATAATTTGAAGTGTAAGAAGTTGTGACAACAGTAAACTATGCTTTATTTAAACAGTCCCATACTAACTAAAGCTTTCAACTGATGGCAATTACTCACAGACTATAGACATCATTCGTCAACAGTTGACACTCACCATTAGTTGTTTGCCGTATGAATACTATTGACATCAAATTTATAGCCTCTAATTCACCTCTAAAGCAAGTAAGTTTATCAAGAACAATAACAGAAGTGATTCCTATACCTTGCATGCATCAATTCATTCAAAGCAAAATGTGTTAAGTTGTTACTTACACTTATAAGTGATACTTTTTCTTCTTAATTACTCAGAATAATTAGAAACTGTTCACAGAAGCAAAAGAAACATGAAAATACAATTTTGTCAGAGATTAGCCTCATCATGGAATGATATGTTAATGTTCAATGTTTAACATTTTGAATTTTTCGTAAATGTTTAAACAAGCTCTATAGTATTTAAATTCAAAGTTGTCAATATGATATTTTACACTAAACTGATTAACATAACTACACTGTGGATGTCTTCCCTCATTAAAGTGACTGCCGACTGATGTAAAAATTTGAAGTTATCACAGGTGTCCCATATAGCAGTGTTACCAGCACATGGAGAGCTGAGGGCAAAGAAAAGGTGAAGTGAAATGGGTAGCACTTTTGTCATAAAGTGCTGACACTTAACAAATAGCTTACTGGTTTGGTACAGCATGGCTTGACAGTCACTTCGTAGCAGGTATAGTACACATGGAAACTTTCGTCTTATCGCCAATGACAGTTGCAGCTGGCCACAAAACAGTAGGAGGTTGGCTAGTCACATACCATTAGGGGCCAAAGTGAACTGATTTCCACCAATCCAGAAGTTGGGAGCCCAGGTTAAGGATGTTGTGAATGAACAGTAAATCTCTAAACTACAAAATTATGTGGACAGGCCATTTCTTCATCAGTAGAACATTAACAGACTGCCTGAAACGTAGGTTTTGAATCCCACAAGATGTCAACCAATTTGTTCTTGCACTGTTTAAGACTGCCAAAGCAACAGGCTGTCAGATCAAAAACAGATAGGTTGCATCAAAATGAAACAAGAAAGAGTAGAGAAAACGGACTGTTAAAGATAAGATCATTAAGAAATGGAGCACAAGATTAGTTTGGAGAATGCTGGGGAAGGAAATTATCGATATTCTTCTGAAATGAAATACCTTTAATTGCTTTGACTTGTTTATGGAAATCACAGACAAAACAAAATCTGGTAGCAGGGTGGGTGTTTTTTTAAAACACTCAACCCACAAATGAATCAAATGGCTTAATCACAGTGTCATCCTCCTTGGTTTACAAACTAGCTGATTTTATCTTCAATCACTACTAAGCTGATATAATTGCATCATTATGGATAACAAAATGAAGAGAAATTGCTTCAGAGTACACACACACAAATGATTTTGAAAATTGTAACACTCAGAAAAATTGACTGAATGAACCCAACCTTACATAATGTCACAAAGAGTGTACAAGAACCGAGTGATTACAACCGCAGAGTGATGGCACACATAATTGCTCAGCAAGTAGGGATAGGCTGAACTTTTAGTTACTAATAAGTAAGATGCTCCATTTCCAATATGATAATAGCTTCTAAAGTTCATTATATAAAATGTTCCATATAGGCCATGAAGTAAGCTGATATTCACAATATACTTTGCATTACTGTAGAATCTTTTCTAGATAATGTATGTGTTAAAAAATTAACTTTTACCTAGTGTGCCCCCTGTTGTACAAATGTGATTTATGACTGGCATGCATCTTGTTTATCGCAGTTCTCCACCAACTACTGCTGTTGATGCATTGTGGATTGTTACAAAACGTGTGGAAAATGCTTCCTAAAGAACATATCCAGACCCTCCTTCATACTGTACCACAACATTTAGTGGTTCTGAGTGTCGCACCCTGAGGCTTCACATCATACTGAAATCTCTTTTACAATTATTACTTCATATCTAAACATTCATCTACTGATTAGAAGGAGTTGTCGGTCATAAATTCTTTTAATTTGTTTTTAAATGCTGGTTGGCTATCTGTCAGACTTTTTAAGGTATTTGACAGATGACCAAAGTTTTTGTGGCAGCATAATTCACCCCTTTCTGAGCCAAAGTCAGATGTAACCTAGAACAGTGAAGATCAATCTTCTTTCAAGTGTTGTAGCTATGCCCTTTGCTATTAATTTTGAACTGAGATGGGTTATTAAATACAAATTTTGTAAGTGAATATATGTATTGCAAAGGTACTATGAATATCCCGAATTCCTTAAATAAATGCCTGTAAGATGACCTTGGATGGGCTCCATCTATTATTCTACACACTTTTGAGCAACGAATATTTTTTCTCTTAATGAAAAAATTACCACAAATTATGATGCCATATGAAAGCAGTGAATGAAAATAGGCATTGTAGGCTAATTTACTGATATGTTTATCACCAAAATTTGCAGTAGCGCTAATAATGTAAGTAGCTGAACCTAAACATTTCAGCAGATCATTAATGTCTCTCTTCCAATTCAATTTCTCACCGATGTATACATCCAGAAATTTTGAATATTCTGCCTTAGCAACAGACTTCTGTTTAAAATCTGTGTTTATCAATGGTGTTATGCTATTTACTGAAGAGAACTGTATATACAGTGTTTTCTCAAAATTTAGTGAGAGTCCATTAGCAGAGAACCACTTAATAATTTTCTGAAAGACATTATTTACAATTTCTCAACTAATTCTTGTTTTTTGGGTGTGATTACTATACTTGTATCATCAGCATCTTCATGAATATAGTGGCAAGTCATTAACATATATTAAGAACAATAAGGGATCCAAGACTAAAACCTGATGGACACCATTCTTGATACCTCCCCAGTTAGAGAAATCTGCAGATTTTTGCCGACTATCTGTACTGTTAATTTCAACCTTCTGCATTCTTCAAGTTAAACATGAATTAAACTATCTGTGCACTCTCCCACTCATACCACAAGACTTAAACGTCTCAGACATAATGCATTTACTTCTGGATCTTTTAGTCACTTTTCGTAATACAGTGCAGCAGTTTTTATAATGTTTGACTTGAAATCCCCCAAACAATAATCCGCTTCCCTCTGTTTGATGGACAGCATAACAAAGAATCAAAGTTTTTCAGAAATAGCTGAAAATTTTCTTGTAGGGACCTGTGCACAGCTACAAAGCTACAATTATAAAACTACCGTTATTTAATTTCACAGGAACATGCTTCAATATGTTTCTCTGCACAAAATATTTTAGTTTCTAAACTTTTCACACTATGGTAAGTTTTAACTTCTCCTCTCTCTATAGTGTCTCTACTTACATGTGGTGAAGGCTTATATCCACCTAATTTACCTTTTCCATATCTGTGACTAAATGACATTCAGACAGGCATCATACATCTATTTCAACCTCAGTTTCTAAATCTTCTAAAAAAACAAGAATCTCATCTACTTTGTTTTTTAATCTCCTGATATTATGATGCAATAAACTAACATTATTTGTCATTGTACTTTTATGAGAATCTTGTCTCATACCAGCATTATTTTTTACTGTACTTCTATGAGAATGTTATGATATTTTAACATCTCTGGTACCTGCCTATCTGAGCTTCTCATTAAACTTAATTTGATTCAATGTTGTATCATGGGACACTGATCTTACACCTAAAAAAGAGCTACTCCCATATTTCAGTGCCCCACCCCCTTAAAGATTTTGCTGTCATCCCAGCCAATTTACTGTTCCCTTTCCTACCGAGATGCAGGCCATGCCTTGTGAAGTCCCACCTACCAACAGCATCATAGGAACCAAACCTATGCCTGACAAAGTAGCTGCCCAAGAAGCTGATCTAATCACTCACAGAGCTGGTCAATTGGGGCCGATCATACAACATGAAGGCAGGAACCAAGCCAAGATTTGTATGGTTCGTTGCAGATGCTGTTTTTACCAAGCCACACTCAATATTGTAGCCTTGATCCCTATCAATACTGTTTTCTGCTCCACCCAGTATTAAAATATGATCCTGGTTTGTAAAACCCTTGCACAATGATCCTACATCCTAAGAGGATGCACTGGGCTTGAAAAAACTTGTGACCTCTATCACCTGATTTTTCTTGCCAGATCTGGTGCACACCTCTTCCATGGCTCCTACCTGAAAGCGGAACTTTCCTCCTGCTTTCAACATTTTTTTAACTGTTGTGAACACTTGGTTTATGAATCATGGAAGAGGGTTGCATATGTACAAAAAACCTGGAGATACTGAATGGCTCCAGATAATTATTATAATGGTAACAGAAAGATTTCAAAACCAGATGTTCAACTGTTAGATATTTCCAAAGACGTGTGGACTCTGACCATAAATTATTGGTTATCAGCTGCAGATTAAAACTGAAGAAACTGTATGAAGATAGGAAATTTAGGACATGGGACCTGGATAAATTTTAAGAACCAGAGGTGGCTGAGAATTTCAGAGGGAGCATTAGACAACAACTGACTGAAACAGGTGAAAGGAATAGTATAGAAGAAGAATGGGTACCTATGAGAGAAAAAACAGTGAGGGCAGCACAGGGTCAAATAGCTTCTGGGTGGTTATCATTAAACTGATGGTGTTCTAAGTGGTGCAGTGGAAGCTGCATACATCGCAAGATGCTGAAATATCATAGGTATGTTCATTAATTAGTGCACTCGCAGAATATGTTCAAAACAATAATAGTTACTCTTTCCATCACCAGGTAAAAAATGGCACTGGAAGCAGTCAGAATGTGAAACATTTCCTTTTTTGATGTCAGTACACTGTTCATTGCTTGGTGACATGTTAAGCCCTTTTGTGGAGTGACTGCTGGTGTAGGGGGTTAAGAAGGTTGAAGTTGTCCATATGAATGCAATGGTTATTGCACTGTTGCTAAAGCCATTTTATCAGAATGGAAGCAACAGCAGCATTGCATTGTGAGAATATTGCTGACAAAAATAGCTGCAAAGAGGCTCCAAACAGGCTAAAGAATATGATCAAGAAGTTTGACGAAACAGGCGAATTACATGGTGCAGTGGAATGAGGGTGACAGACTATTCCCATGGTAGTTGATGAGGTTGCTGTAGCTAGAGCTGATTATGCAGCATGTCTCAAATTCTGCATCAAGGGAACTGCCTCTCCCCTGGTCAACAGTTCAAAAGATTTTGTGGTGCATTTTACATTGGTATCCCTAAAAGATTCCGAATGTGCACCAATTGAAGCCCCAAGATAGGCTACAATGCCATGACTCTGCCCTTCATTTTCTGGCATGCATTAAAATGGATGACATGTGGCTGGGGAACGTTCTTTGGGTGGAAAGGTGCATTTTACTCTGCACTGTGCCGTGAATTGACAGAACTGTAGCATGTGGGTTTCTACTCTGCCACAAGTTGTGCAGGAACATCCACTGCCTCAGCTTATGTGACTGTGTGGCGTGGTTTCACCAGCTTCTTCACTCCTGGTCCATTTTTCTTTGAGGAGATGACATCTGGCCTGTTAGGTGTACAGTGACATCTGCATATTACAAGGATCTGCTTGTACGACACGATTCCCACTTTGCACGAACATAACTGTGTCCACACCTCCATTTTCATGCAACAAGATGGAGTGACATCACGTGTCACTTGCCAGGTAGAAGACTTGCTTTGAAAAACCTTTGGTAACAACTGCATCATCACTGGGCAATTTTGAGATTTGTGGCCTTCCAGGACCCCTAACCTAAACCCATGTGATTTCTGGTTGTGGAGGTATATGAAAGATCATGTCCATGAGGGATGTAGCTGGACTGTTCCTGATCTGAAGGATAGCACTGATTGCATGTCACTCTGACTGCACTGGATATATCGCGAGCAACTGTCGACCATGTCGTGTTACAGATGCATCATGTTGATGTGTCAGGAGACCATAACACATGTAACTTGCGAAAATATCATAACCACCATTACATGTATTTGATCATTCCTCCACTTTCTCTGCACCAATAACATATAACTGCTTACAGTGCCATATTTTCACCTGGTGGTAGGAAGTGGAACTATTATTTTTTTCAGTGTACTCCAAGTGCATACTGATTAATGACCATAATGTGAAGCCTTGTACCGCAAGGGATCAAGGGAGAGGATGTTGTTATGGGTGACCAGAATCCTCTTTCTATAACACAAATGCACAAGTGGATTAATAGAGTTCTTTACATACATGACCAGGAAGCTAATACGTAACTTGAATAGAGTCCATGTTTTGTGGTAGAAGCTCTATGCAAAATATGGAGGTCAATGCTTCAATGGTACTACGCAATGTGGCAGAAGATACAGGCACCTCGAGTGGAAACTTGTTACAAGAGTCTACCACTACAAGCCAATGAGTGTTCCAAAATGGTACCGCAAACTCAATGTGCACTTGTTGCCATGGCAATTGTCTTAGGCCCAGGTGAGAAAGTCTGTGGTGGAGTGGATTAGTTTTCCGTGCATGTATGAGACTGTGATGTCATATTTCGATACGGGCGTCCATGCCCTGCAAAGTACAGTACCATCATGCTGACTGTTTAGTACCACTTTGTCCACTGTCATTTTGGACTAGCATCACACCCTGTTGAACTGAAAGGTTATGCCGAGGTGCAAAATATCAGTGTAAAACTGAGTTCTGGATACTCTTCAATGAATGAGGCCAATATGTGAGAATGTAATGCAACAAAATCTTGAGAACTGGGTCTGCTTCTGTGGCCTGTGCAATTTTTCTGTAGTGCAAGGGAAAAGATTCAAGCAATTCAGAGTCCTGTACATCGATTTGGCAAAAAGATGCGTCAGATGCATCAAAATCAGACACTGGGCCAATCGGAAGGCGAGATAGGGCGTCTGCATTGCCATGCTTTGCTGTAGGTCTGTACACAATTTCACAATGATACTGCGAAAGCAACAAAGAACAACGTTGTAATTTTTGTGCAGTGCATTTAGTAACCAGCTTTGACGGATGAAACAAGGACTGCAAAGGCTTGTGATCAGTCACTAAAAAGAACTTGCCACCATACAATTAGTGATCAAATTTGGTCACACCATACACTATAGCGAGAGCCTCTTTTTTCATTTTGTAAATAACTGCACTGAGTTTGAGTGCACTAAACATCTGTCACTAACCAAAACATATTTGAGTCCCTGAAATGTGGCTTTATAGGATTTTGGTTCAAAAGCAGACACAGAAAGTATGCTGTCCTGGATGCTATGTCCAAACAAATCAAAGACATCTAAACCGAATATGTTCTCACTGTCTCTTGATTTCAACACAATAAATTTCGCTGTCCTCATGTGAGATTTGTAAGTGGCAGACAAGTTACACTGTCCAAACACTGGAATTTCTTGTCTGTTGTAAGCAGTGAGGTGATTGCTACATTTTGAAACACAACATTCACTGCATGTGTATGAGCCTGTTTTATCTGGGAGTGGGCAAAATTTGAGTTTTTGTGCTGTTGCAAACAAACTGTTTGGGCATGGCCTTTTTTCCCACACACATATAATACATTGCATTATGTGATGGGCAATCCTGTCTTTTGCGGCGAGGAAAACATCTAGAGCAAGAATTCACTACATACACAGGCCTGTTTACATGTCTATGTGGATGTCGGCATGGATGTATACACTTTCGTTGTTGTAGCAGCTTGGGGCAGTCGCGAACAAGGGTCAAGTCGACCCGACGATTTGGAGCCTTGTCAAACTTATCAGCCGCTAAGGCACCTAAATCATATTGCTCTGAGATTTGCATTACTTTGGGAAGCGATGGATCGGAGTAATTTACGATCTGTTCCCGTATTCTACTATCTGGGATACTGAATGTTGTTGCATCATGTATAATTAAATCACTGTAAAAGTTGACACAATTACACTTAAATTTACACTTCTTAGTCATTCCCATTAATTCTGTGTACCATTGGCAGTACATCTGTTCCGGCTTTTTCTGCAAGCAAAAGAACTGATATCTAGCTGCAGCTGCTTGGGACTTGCTGGTCATAGTATTGAGTTAATGCAGTGATTACTTGGTCATAGTCAAGTTCATCAGGAGATGCAGATAGGAATAGTTTTTGTATTAATCTGAACACTGGGGACTCCTCAGTCGAAGGGAGATTTGTAGCTTTAGAGGAACTTGAACGTGATGAACTTGACAATGTTCTTGGAACTGAGTCAGGTATTCAATCCAGTCCTCCACTGTTTCCTTAAATTGCCAGAACGTTGGTATAGTGGTCAGCGGCACTTGTTGGGTTGGTTGGTTGGTTGGTTGGTTGGTTGGTTGTGCACCCAGTGCAGCTTGTGCAGCCAGTAGTAGTTGTACAGTTGTCAGTAAGGTTGCAATTTGTTGGTTATGAAGCTGAAAAACTCATGTTACATCCATCACATTGGCCATCTGCAGCTGAGGCATGGGGGCAGGGGGTGGAGGGGACAGGGAATTCATGGTTTACACAAATATGTTATATCAAAAAGCAAGCAAAGTCTCTGAAAAGAGAAACTTGATTAGTTCTGCAGCTCCCCTCCTGGAATATATGCAAGAACACAACAACAAATTAGCAAATAGAAACACTTGAACACAATGACCCTTGCAACTGAAATACAAGAGAAGCAAGGGAAAATCTTCAGCCAAGTTGATTGCCACTGAACTACCCTTGTCTGCCACTGTAGAGTCTTGTACCACAAAGAAGCAAGGGACAGGATGTTGTTATGGGTGGCCAGTATCCTCTTTCTATAACACATACTCACATGTGGATTAATATTGTTCTTTATTCACATAAACAGGAAGCTATAACTTAACTTGAATAGAGTCCCTTGTTTTGTGGTACTAGCTCATCAGAAATAGCCCCACTACAGTCACTAATCTGGTCGCTATGTACTGTCGTAGCCTCTGATGAACTACACACACTCTGTGAGTAAACTGACAGATGCAACACTGGACGCTTGCGTGCGGCCCTCCGGTCAGTGGCAGCGGCCTAAATACATGCTGTCAAGGGTGCGTTGGTGGCATCTTGCTTATCAGTGTGTCTCTGACCTCTCACGTGATTGACGCTCTTGACCCCCAGCCTATTAATCGATCTTTGCTTCGTCTTTCCCAACCGGTGTGCTGACGATAGCTTACACCAGCATACATACCTACAATGTTTTAATGTCCTGCGGTTATACAGCCTGCACTACACCACTCGGAACACCGTAACACCATCGGTTTAATTATAACCAACCAGTATAAAGACTAGACTTATATCAAATCCTTGGACAGCACAGGAGTCACTGAATTCAATTGACGAAAGGAGAAAATATAAACATTTAGTAAATAAAACTGCTTAAAGGGACAACAGTTGTATATAAAACGTGTATGCAGCAAATGAAGAGGGTGAAAGGGAATGCAGTTGTTTAAAACATGAGACTGACAGCTCTTACTTAGGGAAAAATTACAGAGAAAAGTTAAAGAGACCTTTGGAGAAAAGAAAAGCAGATGTAGGAGTAACAAGAGCTCAGATGGCAAGCCAGTACTACACAAAGAAAAGAAATCTGCAGAAAGAAAGGAGCAAGTAAATGACGATGAGATGGAAGATATGACAATTTGACAGAGCACTCAAAGACCCGAGTGTAATCAAGGCCCCAGGAGTAGATGACATTCCCTCAAAATTACACAGATCCTTGGGAGGACCAGCCATGACAAAACATTTCCAATCAGTTTGCATGATCTATGAGAAGGCAAAATATGCTCAAAGATCAAGAAGCGTGTAATAATTCCAGCCGATGGGCCAGACTTCAGCTCTGGGCAATGCCATTGCTCTGCCGCTGGGATGCCACAACCTACCACACACACAAGATGTCACTGCCTTGCGTTGTGCTGCACCACAGCAAAGCCATGCACAGTGTCTGCGACACTGCCATCAAGTAACAGACATGCCAACTTTCGAAAGTGAAAAATCAGGAGAATTTTAGTGGTGTACTATTGTGAATTACAACACATCCCAGACGATTAAAGTTGCAATAATTCAATAACTTTGACAATTCAATTACATTTGCTTTATTATTTACATATAAATTCTAAATAATGGACATACCTGAGACTTCGGACTGTATAATTTATCATTCAACATGCTGAACAATATGAATGATGAGCTCTGCAGGTTTCTTTGGATTCACACACATTCAAATGAAGCACTCTCGAGAGAACTACAGTTTGAAATTACGATCCGAGGAAACAAATTATCTTACATTAGATTTCTGTTTTGACATTAGCACAGTTTTTGCATGAATAAATCACTGTTAAATGATCACACGTTTTCATTTCATAATGCAACCCATATTTGGATGGCATCTTATATCCGTAAGACATCTTTCCCAAATTTAAATCAATTTTACACAGGATGTACATTTTAGGCTTAGCAAATAATCTGAATAGTTTATCAGTCTAAATTTCTCTGCTCTGAAAATCGGGAGATCGGTCTTCACTGTCGGGAGAAGGAAAAATCGGGGGTCTCCCGCTTAAATCGGGAGAGTTGGCATGTCTGAAGTAAGCACGCGAAGTCACCATTCCATTATGTCAGCAGCTGTCATCCCTGTGTGTGTGGCCATTGCTACATTATTATGTGAAGACAAAAACACACTTTAATGCCTATACAAGACGGATAGAATAATTAAAGACTTGAAACTTCCTGGCAGATTAAAACTGTGTGCCCGACCGAGACTCGAACTCGGGACCTTTGCCTTTCGCGGGCAAGTGCTCCACCATCTGAGCTACCGAAGCACGACTCACACCCGGTCCTCACAGCTTTACTTCTGCCAGTATCTCATCTCCTACCTGGAAATTAAAGACTTGCTTGTGATGTCTGTCTGTAGCCACTTCTGACCAATTACATGATGGAGCTAAGTTGAATGAATTAGTAAAGAACAGTTTTATGATCATCACTGGTTTGTCTGCAGCTTTGCCACACAATACTCCTGTTTCTCAAGCCATCTATGAACATTACAATTGTGCTGGTGTAAGCAGTCGCCAACACACGAGGTGGCAAAGATGTTGTCAAAAGAGTGACAGAGGCAAGCGACAGACTTGCAAGAAATGCACCACCAACACCCTCTCAGCCGCCAGTAATTAGATCGCCGCTGCAGACTGGAGGGCCAGTCAGTCATCCAGTGAGTCAGCGAGTCGAGTCATTCACTGCACCCAGTGAGAGTCGCAGTCGCAGTTAGCTCAGCCTCTAGCTTGTACTTCATCAGCAGTAAGGTTAATGTGGGCTATTACGGAAAAGCTTGTGTCACAACACCTGGACTGCAGTTGCAGTTAGCTCAACCTCTAGCATGTACTTCATCAGCAGTGAGGTTAACATGGGCTATAATGGAAGAGCTTGTATCACAACACCTGGACTATCTTAAGTTAAGCAACTTCTTGTTCTTATGAATAAAGAACCCTGTTAATACATGCGTGCAGTTTGTGTTGTAGAGGAGCATACCAGCCACCAAACCACATTGTCTCCGTCCTTCCCCTGATACAACCCTACAGTGACAACAAGACGACACACAAACAATGCGCGTGGAAGACTCAAATGCATCCAAACAAGCAAGAACTCTTTCATGGTTAATCCCATTTTTCAGTAGCCACTCTTGTACCTCCACATTTTGGTACCCAATATGGAGCATTTTGCTTCCGATGGTCACATTTTGGAGACAGAAGCAGGATTGTTTGGAGACTGGTGGATGACATTGACAAAGAAGGTATTTATCATTCTGGTGGGAGCAGACTGCAAGTGATGTTTCTACAGCAACATATGTGAGTATTCAACAGCAACATATGTGAGTAGCAGAGCTAACTTATTATATTCAATCATGGGGCCATAGATTCTGGTATCTTTTTTCCCATGTTGTTCAATATTTCAAGTGTAGACTCAATAGTAGTAACTCCTGTAATGTGCACCTACTGCAATTAACCTGGACACTCCACTCCATACACCAAGTCACAACTCATAGTTCGTTGGATTTGCCATAAAAAAGGGCATTACACCAGCCAGTGCGGAGAGTGTGCTTGCCAAAGGTGTGGGAAACCTTGAATGACTCAAAAACATTGGTAATTTATTATGGATTAAGCAACAAGGATGAAAGCAGTAACACGTATTTTAGTAATTAAAGATAGGCATCATGTAGGATTTAAGACCATGGTTAAACCAGAAATATAACGAAATGTAATCTAGGAAAATGTGACCCCCAAGAAAAATTGTTAACAGGTACTACTTAGTTTGTTAAGATAGGTTTAAGCCTTGGTATAGAGCCAATAAATTAGAAGAAGAAGAAAGAGTTGCAATAGTATTGCTTGGCTTGGTTTTACTGTCTTCACATCATGTGGCATTGTCTCAAACCTGCAAAAGTGCTGAGATACCATACAGATATGAGATAGTCACTAGGCGTGACATCATCAATTAAACTGCTCTATGTCCCTTGAGCAGTAATGTTCATGATAGTGCTAGAACCACCGACAACACCAAACCAAGTGAAAGAAGTGACACAACAGGGTTCAGATGTTGGAAGATATGTGGAAGAGAAGGAATTATTTTTATAGAGCAACACAGGTGAGGTTGATACAGTGTCTGCAGTCAGGTTAGAATGAAGGAAAATTATAGGATTACTGTACCGCACAGGTGGGGTTGATGAAGTGTCTGTAGCTGGGAGAATTGTGGGATAATTTTACAGCACAAGTGGGGCCAGTAAGCACTTACAGCTAGGTCGGTTGTATCAGAGAGCTCATGAAGTAGGGCCACTGGCTAAATCTCTCAGTGTGAGGGACATTAATAAAGAGCTAATAAAGAGTAAAAGGTTACGGAAGTTTGGAAGCAACCACTCTCTTGTCACTACATTTTGAAACCCAACATGGGGCATCTTGCTTTTGATGGTCAAATTTTGGTGGCAGATGCAGACTGATGGATCAACATTGATGAAGAAAGTATTCATCATTCAGATGGGAGAAGACTACAAGTGATGATTTGATAGGAACAGCAACATATGTAACAGCACTGAACTTTTATAGTCACTCACGGGATCTGTACATTCTGGTATCTTTGTATCCTTGAAGCCTTGTACCCTTGTTCAATATGTCAGGTGTAGACACAGTTGTAGTATTCAGCAAAGGCTCGAGGACTGAATCATTAACTCCTGTATGTAATTAACCCACACACTCTGGTCCATGCATTGAGTCTCAACCCATAGTCTGCTGGATTTGTCATCAAAAAGGGCTTTATGGCAGCCAGTTCAGAGAGTGTGATTGGTTAAGGCATGGGAAACCAGGGGTGACCTGAAAACTTTGGCAATTTGTTGAGGATAATCCAGCGAGGATGATAGCAGTAAAATGTACTAAGGGTATCCAGAAAGTAACAGACATTTTGGTCTATCATGTCGGTGGGCAGGGTTACAGCTGCCACCTTGGTGCGATAACATTCCTACACTCACTATGCATCCAGCGGTGGTAGTGTGTTGTTAGTATTTCTGTTACTTTGCTCTCTGTGACATGTTAAAATGTGCACTGCTACAGAAAATCCAGCCACCTGTGAGGTATGTTCTGTGATTAGGTTCGTATTGGCAAAAAACTGCAAGCCAAATGTAATTTATCATGATCTTCATGAGGAGTACAGAAAAGGAATAATGAGTGAAATCCAAATGAGGCATTGGTACACTGATTTTAAAAATGACCGTACCAATGTTCACTATGAGGACTGCAGTGGTAGGATTAGCCTTGTAACTAATGAACTTGTGATGAAAATCAATGACAAAATTCGTAAAATCGTCGTTTCATGATGTGAGACTTCTTGCGGTCACTGTGGCATGATACTGTGGTACCTGCTATAGTCAGCAGGATCCGGTGTCACAACAGTAGTGAGCATACCACCAGAGAGCAGTGCCTTTATGGTGAACAATATTCACATAGCTGAGAAACGTTGGAAAATGTATCTGGCTCATTGGTGCAGTGGTAGAACAATATTAATTTGTAATATTCGATAGTTTTCTGTTATCGTTACATACGGAACTCATAGTATACTTCAATTCCGTTTTTGTGATGTAAGGTGGTACAAAGAGAGGACCACCCCACTCTGCAATGTTGCCAAATTTATTCAAGATGGAAAATCATGGATGGCAACCATAGATGTGGTAACATCGCACTGACATCATGGCAGTAAATTCAAATTTTGGTGGGACAATACATCAATTGGGACACCTCCACAAACCTAACTCCAATCTCCATCCTCCCTCCCCTTCCCCAAACGGAAATTTTTGGGAAAAGGACTCAGTGTGTGGTAGGCTGCTGGATCTACATCTACATTTATACTCCGCAAGCCACCCAACGGTGTGTGGCGGAGGGCACTTTACGTGCCACTGTCATTACCTCCCTTTCCTGTTCCAGTCGCGTATGGTTAGCGGGAAGAACGACTGTCTGAAAGCCTCCGTGCGCGCTCTAATCTCTCTAATTTTACATTCGTGATCTCCTCGGGAGGTATAAGTAGGGGGAAGCAATATATTCGATACCTCATCCAGAAACACACCCTCTCGAAACCTGGCGAGCAAGCTACACCGCGATGCAGAGCACCTCTCTTGCAGAGTCTGCCAGTTGAGTTTATTAAACATCTCCGTAACGCTATCACGGTTACCAAATAACCCTGTGACGAAACGCGCCGCTCTTCTTTGGATCTTCTCTATCTCCTCCGTCAAACCGATCTGGTACAGATCCCACACTGATGAGCAATACTCAAGTATAGGTCGAACGAGTGTTTTGTAAGCCACCTCCTTTGTTGATGGACTACATTTTCTAAGCACTCTTCCAATGAATCTCAACCTGGTACCCGCCTTACCAACAATTAATTTTATATGATCATTCCACTTCAAATCGTTCCGCACGTATACTCCCAGATATTTTACAGAAGTAACTGCTACCAGTGTTTGTTCCGCTATCATATAATCATACAATAAAGGATCCTTCTTTCTATGTATTCGCAATACATTACATTTGTCTATGTTAAGGGTCAGTTGCCACTCCCTGCACCAAGTGCCTATCCGCTGCAGATCTTCCTGCATTTCGCTACAATTTTCTAATGCTGCAACTTCTCTGTATACTACAGCATCATCCGCAAAAAGCCGCATGGAACTTCCGACACTATCTACTAGGTCATTTATATATATTGTGAAAAGCAATGGTCCCATAACACTCCCCTGTGGCACGCCAGAGGTTACTTTAACATCTGTAGACGTCTCTCCATTGATAACAACATGCTGTGTTCTGTTTGCTAGAAACTCTTCAATCCAGCCACACAGCTGGTCTGATATTCCGTAGGCTCTTACTTTGTTTATCAGGCGACAGTGCGGAACTGTATCGAACGCCTTCCGGAAGTCAAGAAAAATAGCATCTACCTGGGAGCCTGTATCTAATATTTTCTGGGTCTCATGAACAAATAAAGCAAGTTGGGTCTCACACGATCACTGTTTCCGGAATCCATGTTGATTCCTACATAGTAGATTCTGGGTTTCCAAAAACGACATGATACTCGAGCAAAAAACATGTTCTAAAATTCTACAACAGATCGACGTCAGAGATATAGGTCTATAGTTTTGCGCATCTGCTCGACGACCCTTCTTGAAGACTGGGACTTTTCCAATCATTTGGAACCCTCCGTTCCTCTAGAAACTTGCAGTACACGGCTGTTAGAAGAGGGGCAAGTTCTTTCGCGTACTCTGTGTAGAATCGAATTGGTATCCCGTCAGGTCCAGTGGACTTTCCTCTATTGAGTGATTCCAGTTGCTTTTCTATTCCTTGGACACTTATTTCGATGTCAGCCATTTTTTCGTTTGTGCGAGGATTTAGAGAAGGAACTGCAGTGCGGTCTTCCTCTGTGAAACAGCTTTGGAAAAAGGTGTTTAGTATTTCAGCTTTACGCGTGTCATCCTCTGTTTCAATGCCATCATCATCCCGTAGTGTCTGGATATGCTGTTTCGAGCCACTTACTGATTTAACATAAGACCAGAACTTCCTAGGATTTTCTGTCAAGTCGGTACATAAAATTTTACTTTCGAATTCACTGAATGCTTCACGCATAGCCCTCCTTACGCTAACTTTGACATCGTTTAGCTTCTGTTTGTCTGAGAGGTTTTGGCTGCGTTTAAACTTGGAGTGGAGCTCTCTTTGCTTTCGCAGTAGTTTCCTAACTTTGTTGTTGTACCATGGTGGGTTTTTCCCATCCCTCACAGTTTTACTCGGCACGTACCTGTCTAAAACGCATTTTACGATTGCCTTGAACTTTTTCCATAAACACTCAACATTGTCTGTGTCGGAACAGAAATTTTCGTTTTGATCTGTTAGGTAGTCTGAAATCTGCCTTCTATTACTCTTGCTAAACAGATAAACCTTCCTCCCTTTTTTTATATTCCTATTAACTTCCATATTCAGGGATGCTGCAACGGCCTTATGATCACTGATGCCCTAGGTAGGATGAATTGTGATATATGAATTTTGATATATTATTTGTTAAAACAATTTGAGTCATCAAAAACAGTAGCTACATCCAGAGTGTTCAACTTGAGCTCTGGAGTTCACAATACCACCACGAGAAGGTGCTGTTGGCCCTCCCCCTCCTCCCCTCCTGTGACATAATCCAAGATGGCAGTGCGGGGAAGAATGGCGGGAAATTTACTCAATCTGTGCTGAAATTCCCAAGAGGACAGACACAACTGTTTATTGTGTACTATGTGTTCAATGGATGTGATGCCAGTGCTTGAAAAGGAGGAACTGTAGTCATGCAGCAAAGGACTGTGTCCATAGCCATCTGCATGATGCTTGGAAAGCAATAATATTTGGTGAATGTATGAAGAAGACAAATACACTTCATCAAATAATGAAGATGTAGTAGGATGGTGCTAGGTTACACTTCACAACTGATGCTGCTAAATGCGTGTGCTGTAGCTGTAGATCATTCAATAAAAGTCCAGTCCATCTTTTGAAGTGCAAGAGGCAAGACGTTCACCCATTCACCCACTCTGGTGCAAGAGCTCATGACATGAGCCAAAGCGACTGCATGGTGGCCATACAATAAGCACTTCCTGTTGCAATAGAAATTTCCACAGCCTTCCTCCTCAGCCAAGGCACGTGGATACATCTTGTCATTGAACACGAACTGCCTAAGGAGTTATGAAATCTGCATTTAAGAAATGTACGAAAATTGTCACATACATATCATGAAGGTGTCACAGGAACTAAATTTACCACTGCACAAAGAGAGAGAGGGATAGAGAGAGAGATTTGCAGATGATGCAAGTATATATAAGAAATGTTCAATGTAAATATGTGTTTTATTCCTAGGAATACCACCACCACACTTGAACACTGACGATAAAAAAATATCAGGGCACACTTGTGAAACCCCTCTGGGACACTTCGCGCTTTTGTGGGGAATACCACATCCTTTTCTTGTCTTTGAGCATGAGATGCTTGAGAATTTATTAAATCCAACCGATTATATCTCTAAATACACTTTCAAAAAGATCTCTGCACAGTACTTTTGCTTCAATTTTGCAATGTACGCCGCTACACTTGAACTCAGACTTTGAAAAGATCGCAGTACACTTGTAAAACCTCCCAGTCTTCATCCCTGGGGCATGTCACATGCTTTTGTGGGAAATAGATCCTGAAACTGATATCAGCTGCAATATTCGATTTTACACACCAAAACAACGATATTTGGGAGTTGAAGTAAATATCTCTGTAGCTCTAAACACGATGCTCACCATTTTTGGAGTTTTAGCTGCTGAGAGAGAAAAATTTCTGAGTCCTACAGCCACTGTGGAGTTCATAAATTTTCTGATAAGTTGAGTGGGCTTAGTTTATATTTGCTTATTGTCCTCACTTCTCGAAGAACATTGGTGTCCAAGCAGAGACGAGAAAACCACAACAACTACATACACAAAAGTTCATGACTTATTTCAAATCCCATAACAGATCATGAAAAAAAGAAAAAAACCACAAACAGAATTCTGTTTCTCATTCACATACTACAAAAACAGAGAGATCCAAAAGAAAAAAAAAAAAACATACGCACATGGACTGTATATGGTTGCAGCACTAGATTTTTCCCATGAGGTCGATCGGTCATCCACTGCAGCCAACGGTCATGAGGCAACTGCCCCCGGACATGTTGGCCTGATGCACGATAAGAGTACCCTTCCACGGACAGTGGCTACTCTCCGAACTAGTGTACAAAGGACAGGCTGGTTCCCCCACCCAAAGGCGTTACTGTTCCAGCCTCCACCTGCTTACTTGCTGCCATGCTTTGTACAGCCATCTCTAGACTGTGATTACAAGAACATGTATTTTCGCATGGTTTGCCAGAATATCATACCATTTATGCGATTGTTCTCAGTATCAGGCACATAGCAGTATGCTTCTGATTGCTTGTACAGTATATTCCGAAAATAAAGAGCAGAAATTATAGCTCTAGAAACCTGAAACTTTAGTGAGATCATTGTGTGCGACATACTGCAAACAACTGAGTTCCTAGAAACTTATTACGTCTGTGAAGGTCTTTACGTGAAAACTCAAAAACAGAGGCATCTGGTAGTTCCACTTGTATTTTTAACGAATACCAATGTCAGTGATACAAAAGATTCCAAATCATCCTTGTACTGTACGAAATCAATTAAGGTGTTTCTCGTGTCTGAAGAACCAGCAAACATCTCTTACACCTGTTTTTCATCATCTAGCTACACACAGCACACATCACAACAGATGTTCTCTCAACCAAATAAAGGTCGGACATGTTTAGAATGGCAGCACAAACAGTCAACCGATCAATTTGCATGATAGGGAATAATTGTCCAGTGCAAACCCATATTGAACCTTCTCAAATTTCCACGGAGGATACTCACAACACATGCGATCACGAAGGCTGCCCAACACATACTGAGTTCACTATTCACGTGCCTAGAAAGAGAGACATGGTTAACGCCAAATGACCCACACGCCTGGCAGAATCATAATAGGAAACAAGCCACATATTTATACTTCTAATTACAATTAAATATTACAATTGCAGCCTCAATCTGATGACAATCAACAATGAACGAGGGATGCAGATCTCCTTCAGACGGTAGTACCTATATGTAGTTTGGAGACGCACAGCAATGGAGTAGCAAAATCCTTGCCCTTCCAGTTCCCATAACTGCATGTACTCTCTTTTCTGCTACCTTGTGCTGCAGGAGAAACCTTCGTTTGGCACTTGCCTTACACACTGTACACAGGGGGTGGAGCTATGACATGTTCCCATTTCCACCAAGTGGTCAAAATACCACACTGTCGCATCAACTCAGCTCACCCTGTCTCTCCACGGGTTGCAGAGGGTGGTCGATATAGCACTCTCTGACTTAAATTGCGATGATCACATGGACAAAGTTGCAGCCAGGGCAGGGCAGAGACTGAGGAACAGTTAAAAGATGCAGGGGGGCTGTCTAAAAGCATTTTGGAGTTTTGGTGTATGGGTTCTTTAGCAGATATAGGTTCGAAAGGTGACTCTTTTTGACATATAAGAGTGCTGCGAACATGATTCACCAGTGGCTGTAATCATTAAAAGGCATGTCCACAGGGTCCAATGCAAGTGTGAGGTTGGATGGAAAGACCTGATTCCAAATTACAGACAGCATCTCTACCACCATGTGTAGCACTATAGATCTGAAAAGCAAGTGTATTAGTCATAGGATTTTGTACATTTCATAGGACCTCAATCTAGCATTGCATTTTTTAAGTGATTCATTACACAGTACTCCATCTACTGTATGTGATCATTCTCAATCCACCATCATCCTCCCTCACCTATAACCAGTGGATAAATTGCAGAACCTTTCATGTGGCATCAAGATAGAATGTGTTACAAATACAGTTTGTTAGTGTGAGAGATACCTAGCAGCAGCATGAGGGAGTTACAAATATCAGGTTAATACATTTGCTTTACGGCAGATCACGTTCATAATTTGGTGAGAATAGTGGTTTTATTACGAGCTTACACCGCCACCGACTAGCACCTGTGCTTTTGGTCTCTTAATAATAATAATAATAATAATAATGGCGTGTGACGAGGGCATCCCGTCGGTTAGACTGCTCGCCTGGTGCAGGTCTTTCAATTTGACGCCACTTCGGCGACTTGCACGTCGATGGGGGTGAAATGATGATGATTAGGACAACACAACACCCAGTCCCTAAATGGAGAAAATCTCCGACCCAGCTGGGAATCGAACCCAGGCCCTTAGGATTGACAGTCTGTCACGCTGACCACTCAGCTATAGGGGGCGTACTTGGTCTTTTAATATACACCCTAGCGATCACCGTCCATATTCATTGTCGCGGTATTTGTGTGGGAGATCACTTCATTCAGAAGCAATACCATAGCTCAATTTATAAAGCTTGTGTAGTTTTGAAGATAGATATCGTTAACAATACTTGTGTGCACCTGTAGAACCAAGATCGCCTTTTTTGCAGGGTGACTGTAACCATTGCGATTGTGTTTTTAATATCTCATCACTTATAAGATGATTATGTCTCTTGCCCTAAGAAACACAGGTACAACTCACAACAAAAACAAACGAGACATGTCCATCCACTGAGGATTTTTTCCCAATATTGTTTGGTATCACCAGCGTCCAGTTACTGGTGACGTATTATTCTTAGTAGGGTATGTGTGATATATTCGCTGTGATCAGCAGTCTTACAAAGTATATGTTGGGAGTGTAAAGTTACAGTGGTCACTGTTCTGAAATGTGCAAAGAAAATGGCTTAGTCCTGTTGCAAGGAAGGTATGAATTTGCCATGGAAAAATGCGATTTCAGCACATCGATAGCCGTACAGGGGATAAAAGATACTTTTACATGGAAAGTTATGTCCAGTTATAAGAATGGTACAGATTTTGATATTTGCAGAGCCACAGACGTCGGGAGAGGTACTTCCAATACTTTGCTCATTGTCGAATGTCATCGGATTGAGGCTGCAATTATAATATTCAGTTATAATTACAATGATAAATATGTGGCTTGTTTCCTACGACAATTCTGCCTGGCGTGTGGTGCACATGGTGGACACAGTCTGTGGCCAGAACAATTGATGTTTCCAGCTTATGGCACTTGTCTTGAGCCACCCGAACTGGAGGCTGAGGTACACCAATACAGCTGACCTAATGGTGTCACTCTCTAGACAGGTGAGTGGTGAACTAATACACAGTATGTGTTGGGCAGCATTTGTGATCACATGTGTTGGGAGTATTCTCCATAGGAATTTGAGAAGATTCAATATAGGTGAGCATTTGCACTGGACAATTACTCTCTCCCATGTAAATTGATCAGTTGACTGCCTGTGCTACCATTCTACACATTTCCCGTCTTTATTTGGCTGAGAGAACGTCGTTTGTGATGTGTAATGTGTGCATCTAGACGGTGAAAAACAGGTGGAAGAGACGTTTGCTCGTTCTCTACATGTGAAGCACCTTAATTGGCTTTGTAAAGTACAAGGATGAGTTGGAATCTGTTATATCATTGACATCAGTATTCATTAAAAAATACGAGTGGAACTACCAGATTCCTCTATTTTTGAGTTTTCATTTAAAGATCGTGGTAGATGAGATAAGTTCCTAGTTACTCAGTGGTTTGAAGCTCGTCCCACATAATGACCTCACTAAAGTTTCAGGTTTCTAGAGATATAATTTGCACTCTTTATTTTCGAAATTATGCTGTACAAGCGATCGGTAGCAGACTGCTATGTGGTTGATACCGAGAAATATCGTGTAAATGGTACGATATTCTGGCAGACCATGTGAAAATACATATGTTCTCATACTGCCATAGTCTGGTGATGGCTGTACAAAACATGGCAGCACGAAAGCACGTAGAGGCTTGAAACAGTAATGCCTTTGTGCGGCGGAACCAGCATAATCTTTGTACACCAGTTTGGAGAGTGCCCACTGTCAGTGGAAGTGTGCTCTGATGACACACCAGGCCAGCATGTACAGGGGCAGTTGCCTCATGAGCATTGGCCACAGTGGATGACCAAACGACCTCATGGGAAAAATCTAGTGCTGCAACAATATACAGTTTTTCTGGGTGGAGGGATCTTTCTGTATTTGCAGTAAGTGTACGAAAATCAGAATTCGAAATATTGTGTTACAGATGAGATCTGTCTGTCTTCGCGATATGTGTACGAGTGTCTGGTGGTCGATAGCTGTATACAGAATGCAGGAATGGTGACCTTGTATGGTGCAGGAACGAACTGTATTTACTACATCGATATAGTATGGTGGTACAATCGTTTGTGGTGATATAGCCTGGTTGGAGATCTGTTTCACACCGAAGAATTCAAGCTTTTCTCTCCAGTAGCAGAGCAGTGTAATTGAGGAAGTGTCTTTCGATAGTTTCCATATTTCATGATCTGTAGACCACTTTTGCAGGGTTTAACTGTCAGTGCAATATGACTGCTGTACGTTTTTCAATCTGCGCTGAAAATCTATCGTAATTTAGCCATCTGTAGAAAGTGGCGGACAGTGGTCTCATACCTGCAGCATCAGTTTGGATGGTGAATTCAGTAAAAACCAGTTAGAATGCTCCATTCACTAGAAGTTCCATGACGTCAGAGTCACAAAACATCCTTTGTGTGGGGCATCGGAGCCTCTACAAACTGGTTCTAACAAGAGAGGCGGAAGTTATCTATGGAAAGCTCTGTAACGTCTGAGGGTCACATGATGTCTTCTTTCTTCGAGTGTTCAGAGACAAGTCCAAGTAGACCAACCTCCTCTGGTTTGGACACACAGGATGGTGTCGCCCACCACCCACTGTGACTTTAGAGCATCTCCAGACCAGCAGTTGTAGGACATCGAAAATTCACCGAAAATTCCAGCTATTTTTCTCATCTGTAGGACTGAGCTTCGAATTCTATTTGTGGTTTTTTTTTTTTTTTTTTTTTTTTTTTTTTTTTTTTTTTCGTGATCTCTTGTGGAATTCGAATTATGTCATGACCTTTTAGATATGTAATTGTTCTGGTTCTCCTGTCTGTGCTTAAACACCAGTGTAGTTCCAGAAGTGAGGAAACAAAAAATAAGAGCATTAACGTTCCAGGCTCCAGCAGCACATATAAACTAAGCCCACTCAGCGTAACAGAAAAGTGATGAACACCACAGCAGCTGTAGGACTCACAAGGGAAACTCCCCATGGCACCCCTTAGATTTAGTGGTAAGGGGGCTCAGTGGACAGTCCATCAAAAACTGAACACTGATCAAGCATGAAAACAGGAAGAAGGTGTAATGAACTGTAGAAAAAAAAGCAAAATTGAAACAGTGAATGGTCCAAGAACAAGAAGTGCAATAAAGAGCAGTCTAAAACAGCAGGGGCATCATGGTTAAGTGGCCACACTGTTGGACTGCCAACCAGGCGAGCTATGTTCAACCTTCACAGTTTGCCACAACTGAAAGAGCATTTACTAATTAGCTCACTTGTCAATTAGTTCTCATGACTTGAATCTTATCATTTTCCTCTGCTCTAGTTGCTGATGCTTAACACTAAGACGCAACATGACACAACTAGAAGTATATAAGAGCACAAGCAACCCTTTCAATTTTTTTTGTTTTATTTTACAGAACAGCATGCATTTCTGTCACACTATATTCTGTCCAGCTAATACATTTTACAAACACACACAAGTAATTAAATGATTTGTATCTTTCTTTTCCTACTGTGACACTCTCATCACTATATCTTCTCATTTAGTCCCTAGACCTCAGGATGAAGGGATGCTTGTTTCTTAAAGCGTAGCGAGGACGTGCTGGTAATACCCTATCTTTCTTCTTCTTCTGCTCTGTCGTGATGACACCTTTGCCCGTTGTGCGACTTTAGAGGTAGAAGCAGGCAGTGCTGCTTGAGGCACTGCAGCTGGGCCAAGATACGGCCTTAGCTGATCTAAGAGTACTATTGCAGTAAGTCCAGGTAACTGAATTTCAGCATTCACCAGAGAGGTGATGCACTATAGAGGGGAGGGGCCTTTCTACTGAGGAATGAGCTTCTTAGTCTGTCCCTTTTTTTTCAACGGGATTTTGGAGCAAAACCAAATCACAAGGTTTATACCGAGGGAGTATAGTGTCTTTGTTGTCGCGTTTTAGCTGTTTTTGTATGGCTTTGAAATTACTGTTTTTAACTTGGTTCCATATGGCTTTGAGATGGTGAACTAGCCTTTTCACTTCGCCTGTATTGACATTAGGGGGCAATTTGTCAATCTCAAAAGGTGAATTCATAGGGCTCCCTTACACTGCTTCATATGGGGAGTATCCCATTGCCTCATGGACACAACTATTGTAAGCTGAGGCGACAAATCCTATATATCTGTCCCAATCTAATAGGGTCTTCCCTACATAATACGACAGCATTCACACAATAGTTTTGTGCACTCGCTCTAGGAGCCCGTTGGATTTAGGGTGAAAGGGTGTAGTTCACAATTTTTTTGATTCGTAATATTTTGCAAACTTGTGCAAACAGCGCTGACATAAAATTTAAGCCATGGTCGGTGAGTACTGTGTCAGGACTTGCGAACGCCAATACCAAGTGATTGACAAAGGAGCAAGCAACAGTCTCAGCAGTTATATCCGCAAGTAGTATCAGAATTAAGTAGCTTAAAAAGTGATCAATAATTGACAATATATATTTATTATTATTGGTGTGTTGTGGAAACGGGCCACAGATATCCAAGACCACACTTTGAAATAGATTCGATGCTTCTGGTATTGTTTGTAAAGAAACTTTTGTCCTTGGTGGAGGAGCTCTTTGAGCATAAGGCAGACAATTTTGTATATACTTCTTAACATCGGTTTGTCGACCTCTCTACCAGTAATCTGAGGCTATTCTTGCTTTCATGGCCATTCACCCATTATGGCAAGCCTGCAAACTGTCATGACAATGCTCTTGTTCGTTGTTGCAATTCTTTAGCCTTACTACTCTGTTACCAAACGGGGTCTTGCGATATAGTGTACCATCTTATGTAACAAAATCAGAGAGTAATGTGTACCAGTGGGATTCTACACTCTCTCTTGTGATTCTTTCAACTCTTCAATGAAAACATAATCTGTCTGAACTGCTATATGCTTTCTGCTTAGGCCATCGGCATTGCTCTGGAGGTGACTAGGATTATACCGAACTGTGTAATCATATTTTGACAATTTTAATGCCCATCTAGTCAAGAATGCCTGTGGTCTTTTAAACTTAACACCCATACTAAAGCAGGGTGGTCCGTAACCACAGTGCACTGATGTCCAAACAAGTAACACTCAAAGTAATTTACTCCAAATCAGAGAGCTTGCAACTCTTTCTTGGTAGTACTGCAATTAATTTCTGCTGGGTCATTTGTCTGGAGGCGTAAACAACTGGTCTTTCCTCACCATTATATTCCTGACTTAAAACAGCTCCCACTGCGTAGTCTGATGCATCCATCGAAAGAATAAAAGGTTTTTCAAAATCTGGATATATAGTAAGGGTGAACTAGTCAGAATTTCTTTAATTTTCCTCATTGCTGCTTCACACTCATCTGTCCATTCACACATTTTTTTAATATTTCAGCATGCTCTTCCATCGTTTTGGCAAAAATTATGATGTCGTAGAGATACACTAGAGACAAAGTAGGCTTTAAACCTCTCAATAACAAGTTGGCAAATCTTTGAAAAGTGGCCAGGTATACGTAAGAATTCACACAGTTCAGGTGGGACCACAAAAGCTGTTTTAGGTCCACCTTGTGGTGCAATTGGAATCAGATGATATCCAGAATGCATGTCCAGGGTAGTAAAGTATTTGCAATTCCCCAACCTGCCTAAAGTATCATCGACATGTGACAGACGGTTAAGTATCCGGGGTGGTAACCTGGTTTACTGCTCTCATTGACACATAGAGGCTTGTGAAAGGCCTGGAGCCACAGCATGTTCAGCAGTTCTTGCTTCATGTTCGCGAGTTATCGCATTAAGCCATTCCTGTAGCTCTATTTTTTCAAGTGACAGGGTGCTCATCTGCTGTTGTGGTAAAGTAATGTGATAAGGTTAGTTATGGGCTGCAGCTGCATCAGCAGCCGATTCGGTCCTCTCCGGTGGGTGGTGAGGACGTAAATCAAGCATTGTTACAGAACCGGGAGAGACCGAACAGACGTATACAAAAATTAGGTAATGCTATACTCTAGGTGATGAAAAGATTCCTCGGAGGAAGTTCGTCAGACATGTCAACCAGCAGAATGCACTGCAGCGACATTTACATCACAGAGAGGTAGAGTCAGCGTCGATGTCGGGGGCGGCGACGGCGGTGGGATCGGGGACAGCTGCGAGAGGCAGGTGCCTGGTAACAGCATCCAGCGGCAGCGCATGGTACAGTGCGGCCCGCAGCGACTGTTCTACTGTCTGCGGCTCACCCCAGTGTGTTATGCGATGTAGCGGTGCATGGCCATATAATGGGCTCGCATGCTTGAGTGAACCATCACGGCCTAGCACGTTGTGGGGAGTGGCCCACATCAGAAAACAGCTATGTGTCACTATGGTTGCCACCACAGAAATTGGCAGAAAAATATCTGTTTTGACTGAATGTTAGGAAAGATCCCACTCTCAGACACCAGTTTGTACATGTCAGGATGGTATCAGGAGCTCAGGTGGGCATCTGGGGTGTGTCTCCTACACGAAAAAAGAGAAATGCCAGGATACAGAGAAAGATGGGTTCGATTACCAATAACTACCCCTAATGGGTACAATATTCACGAAAACTGGCTATGGCCTGGAGTGAATTGCACATTACGGAAAAGGAATTTCGCCTTCGATAGGGCAGACTGGTGGACACGTCCAGAGGGTAAGGAAGCTGGCACGCAAGAGAGCGACCCACTGTTGCGCCAGCTACCTCACCAACTCTCTTGTATACCTCATGTGACGGCACCCCATCCTCCCACTGACGGGTTTGTGACAAAAGTTGGCATCTCTCACTCAGCAATACAGTGGTGGCATCCCTAGCTCAGCATGACAGCATGGGAACTAGCCACAAGTACTGTGGAGTAGTTTAAGTAAATACTTATGCCACTGCCTGAGGCTAAGCTAAAATGATGGAAGCAGAATACAATAAAAGTTTTTACCATTATTCCCCACTACCATGTACAATATCTTATTTCAAGAGCTGCACTACTACGCTGAAGCAAGATCTGCATGCCACTCTCGAGCGCATCGTGGCCATCCATGCTTGTTGCTGTTGCTTTAGAACTATGACGTATAAGTAATGAAAACTATCTATGTGTTTAGGATAATAACTTATTACTTTTCATTATTGACCAAAAAGAATAATACACACTAAAGAGCCAAAGCAACTAGTACACCTGCTTAGTATTGTGTAGGGTCCCTGTGAGCACACAGAGATGCCACAACATTATGTGGCATGGACTCGACTAATGTCTGAAGTAGTGCTCAAGGGAACTGACACCATGAACCCTGCAGGGCTGTCCATAAGTCCGTAAGAGTACAAAGGGGATGAGATCTCTTCTGAACAACACGTTGCAAAGCATCCCAGATATGCTCAATAATGTTCATGTCTGGGGAGTATGGTGGCCAGCGCAAGTGTTTAAAATCATAAGAATGTTCCTGGAGCCATTCTGTAGCAATTCTGGACGTGTGGGTGTCACAGTGTCCCGCTGGAATTGCCTAAGTCAGTCAGAATGCACCATGGACATGAATGGATGCAGGTGATCAGACATGATACTTATGTACATTTCACATGTCAGAGTCGTATCTAGATGTATCAGAGGTCCCAATGATTCCAGCTGCACATGCACCACACTGTTACAGAGCCTCCACCAGCTTGAACAGTCCCCTGCTGACACGTAGTGTCCATGGATTCATGAGCTTGTCTCCATACTCTTAAATATCTATCTGCTGGATCAATCTGAAAGGGGCCCTGTATGACCAGGCAACGTGTTTCTTGTCATCAACAATCCAATATCAGTGTTGACAGGCCCAGGCGAGGCATAAAGCTTTGTGTCATGTACTCACCAAGGGTACATGAGTGGGCCCTCTGCTCCGAAAGCCCATATTGCAGTTTCATTGAATAGTTCACACGCTGACACTTGTTGATGGCCCAACATTGAAATCCACAGCAATTTCCGGAAGGGTTGTACTTCTGTCACGTTGAACGATTCTCTTCAGTTGTCATTGGTCCCGTTCTTAAAGGATCTTTTTCTGGCCACAGCAAAGTCAGAGACTTCATGTTTTACCGGGTTCCTGATATTCACGATACATTCATGACATGGTTGTATGGGGAAATCCCCACTATCTCGGAGATGCTGTGTCCTATCACTCATGTGCCAACTATAATACCACATTCAAAGTCACTTAAATCTTGATAACCTACCACTGTAGCAGCAATAACCGATCTAACAACTGCGGCACACACTCGTTGCCTTATACAGGCGTTGCCAACCGCTGTGCCATAGTCTGCCTATTTTGAATAAGTCTGTACCAGTGTCTTTGGCGCTTCAGTGTATATACTGTGAGCTAAATCCTTCCTTAACCAATGGGGAACAAAATTTATGAAAATAGAAGTAGCGAACTTCAAAATACCATGATCCCGTTAGTACAGTTTTTATTCGATTACCTGTTTCGGAAAAACTGTGTTGCTATCTTTGATCTTTTGCACTACACTTCAAAGCATCTCATCCATGTGTACAATAATCTGTCTAACGTAACAGATAGACATTCCAAGAAACTTAAATGGGACAGTCTATCAACATACTGGAGGTAAAACAATTTGTTTTACCTTTGATATGGCGATATACTACGCCATGAATGTTCTTGGAATGTCTATTTAACTTTTAAAAAGTAAAGCAATGATACACACTTACATACAGTCATATCCATGCGTTGCAGAGCAGTACTGAAAGGTGCAGAGAAGTGCAGGTTGGAGCAGGATGTTTATGCAGCAATGTTTCTGTGTGCGTGCAAATGTCATTAAAAACAAAAAATTAGAAATGCCATCTAAACAGAGCCATGCACAAACAAACCATTTCCTGTGATATACCAAGACTGCACGGTATCTTGTTAGTTGTTGCACCGAGTGGCATGGTTTGCCACCCCCATCTGATGTGCCTCATTGCACCAAACGTCTTTTGTTGGTTCTGCAAAGTGCAGTGCGGCTGGTGTGGGTGCGGCTTATTATGAAAGCATGTCCATGCAGTTACACGGTTCAAGAAACTTGTAATTATTGCTGGTGTCCTAATGGAATCAGTGTTATCTAAGAAGCATAAATACGAAGAAGAGAACAGAGTGTACAGAGTGGGAGGAGCAATTCCTTTTTGCAGATAACTGTAAATAAATTTGTCTTTTGTGTCAAATGGCACTGTCACAGTACAAGGCCAGTAATCTCAAATGCCGTCATGACACTACCAACAGTGGTTTCACGAAAAGACTTTCCTCTTGGTTCCCAGTGAAGCTAAATTGTGTAACGGAAAATTTTCGAGGTCAGAGTAGGGTTATAATCATGTTTACCAGGGAAGCAGATTTAACATGTGAAGCTAGCTTCATCTTGTCTTTTAATACTGCAAAATCGAAGAAACTGTCAAGTTGTTTCTATTTTAGACCCCAAAAATAAAGACACTACAAAAACTGGTTGACCAAATACTTGCTTCTAGATGTACATTTTAGAGACATAAGTTTCTGCTATTAGTGAAGATATTGTAAGTAACTTGCAAAAAACTATAAGTTACTGCTCAGCAATGAGTCCGTCTTTGGCTGAGTCTACAGATATCCAAGATAAACTGCAACTTGCCATATTTATAACATATGTATCAAATGACTTGGAGGTGGTGGGAGAGCTCTTAGACCTTGTTACATAAAAGGATACTGCTCGAAGTTGTGACAATAAACAAGCCCTGGGTGGTATTCTAGTGAAATATTCCATGCCTACTGGGAAGATTGTCGGTATTGATACTGAAAGTGCACTGTCTATGACAGGTAAAGACCAAGACCTTGTAGCACTGTTAAATGCTGACACTTCATACCAGGAATTCCTATCTGTCCACTAAATTATTAACAGGGAACATTTAGCATATCAACATTTTAAACGTCCATTTGTTATGCAGGTGGTGCTAAAAACTGTGAGCTGCATTCACTAAAATGCCAAAACACACACAGTTCAAATCTCTCAGAGAACAAATCAGCAATGATGACCTTCCTAGTTATGTGTCTTGGTATTGTTTAGTGAGATGACTATCAGTAGGTAATCTTCCAGGCAGATTTTTCCAATTACTGGATCCAATGAAGCAATTTCTGCAAGAAAAAGGCAAATCTTTCCTTCAGCTTGATAAGCCATAGTGACTGTTAGATATGGCCTTTTTACTGATAGTGTTCAGCATTTATAAACACTAAATACATAATTACAAGAAACAGATACATTTATCTTTGATTTAGTGCAGTCTGTGTTCGCTTTTCATAAGAAACTGAGACTCTTTTAGAAAGACCTATAGACGAAAACATTTGCTCATTTCATATGCTTGACGAAAATTACTGAAATATTTCCTTTAGTTCAGGTGCAAATACGAGATTATTTCATTAGAGCGTCTGCCTTGTGGAATGAATAAATGTTAGGTTAGTGATTTGAGGTCACTTAAACCTTCATTTTCATTCTTGGAGAATGCTTTCCTTGCTGATGTTGTGGAAGACGGCTGTCTTGTTTCATCACCAACTATTAAGGATTCAACTGCTGTACAGTTGGAGCTACTGGAACTTCAAGAGGATGAAGGACTAAAGGGATAAATCATAGCAGCTGTTCAACTGTTGAATTTTGGAAGAAGATCCCAGAAGAAAAATATCCGCTAACGAGAGAGTGTGCCAAGATATTGATCTCTATTTTTGGGATCACTGAACTCAATGCTCAAATTTATTAAAACTAAAAATTGATCTGACCTATCTGATGAACATTTGAGTGATCTTGTGTGCATGGCATCCTCTTGGGTAAGATATTCCAGAGGTAAAATAGTCCCCCATTCGGATCTCCAGCCGGGGACTACTCAAGAGGACATTGTTATCAGGAGAGAGAAAACTGGCATTCTATGGATCGGAGCATGAAATGTCAGATCCCTTAATCGGGCAGGTAGGTCAGAAAATCTAAAACGGGAAATGAATAGGATAAAGTTAGATATAGAGGGAATTAGTGAAGTTCGGTGGCAGGAGGAACAAGACTTTTGATCAGGTGAATACAGGGTTATAAATACAAAATCAAATAGGGGTAATGCAGGAGTAGGTTTAATAATGAATAAAAAAATAGGAGTACAGGTAAGCTACTACAAACAGCATAGTGAACGCATTATTGTGGCCAAGATAGACACGAAGCCCACGCCTACTACAGTAGTACAAGTTTATATGCCAACTAGCTCTGCAGATGATGAAGAAATTAAAGAAATGTATGATGAGATAAAAGAAATTATTCAGGTAGTGAAGGGAGATGAAAATTTAATAGTCATGGATGACTGGAATTCAAGAGTAGGAAAAGGGAGAGAAGGAAACAGTAGATGAATATGGATTGGGGCTAAGAAATGAAAGAGGAAGCCGCCTGGTAGAATTTTGCGCAGAGCATAACTTAATCATAGCTAACACTTGGTTCAAGAATCATGAAAGAAGGTTGTATACATGGAAGAACCCTGGAGATACTAAAAGGTATCAGATAGATTATATAATGGTAAGACAGAGATTTAGGAACCAGGTTTTAAATTGTAAGACATTTCCAGGGGCAGATGTGGACTCTGACCACAATCTATTGGTTATGAACTGTAGATTAAAACTGAAGAAATTGCAAAAAGGTGGGAACTTAAGGAGATGGGACCTGGATAAACTGAAAGAACCAGATGTTGTACTGAGTTTCAGGAAGAGCATAAGGGAGCAATTGACAGGAATGGGGGAAAGAAATACAGTAGAAGAAGAATGGGTAGCTTTGAGGGATGAAATAGTAAAGGCAGCAGAGGATCAAATAGATAAAAAGATGAGGGCTAGTAGAAACCCTTGGGTAATAGAAGAAATAATGAATTTAACTGATGAAAGGAGAAAATATAAAAATGCAATAAATGAAGCAGGCAAAAAGGAATACAAACGTCTCAAAAATGAGATCGACAAGAAGTGCAAAATGGCTAAGCAGGGATGGCTAGAGGACAAATGTAACGATGTAGGGGCTTATCTCACTAGGGGTAAGATAGATACTGCCTACAGGAACATTAAAGAGACCTTGGGAGAAAAGAGAACCACTTGTATGAAGGGAAAGCAGAAAGGTGGAAGGATTACATAGAGGGTCTATACAAGGGCGATGTACTTGAGGACAATATTATGGAAATGGAAGAGGATGTAGATGAAGATGAAATGGGACATATGATACTGCGTGAAGTGTTTGACTTAACTGAAAGACCTGAGTCGAAACAAGGCCCCCGGAGTAGACAACATTCCATTAGAATTAGTGACAGCCTTGGGAGATCCAGTCCTGACAAAACTTTACCATCTGGTGAGCAAGATATATGAAACAGGCGAAATACCCTCAGACTTCAAGAAGAATATAATAATTCCAATCCCAAAGAAAGCAGGTGTTGACAGATGTGAAAATTACCAAACTATCATTTTAATAAGTCACAGCTGCAAAATACTAACGCGAATTCTTTACAAACAAATGGAAAAACTGATAGAAGCCGACCTCGAGGAAGATCAGTTTGGATTCCATAGAAATGTTGGTACACGTGAGGGAATACTGACCCTATGACATATTTTAGAAGAAAGATTAAGGAAAGGCAAACCTATGTTTCTAGCATTTGTAGACTTAGAGAAAGCTTTCGATAATGTTGATTGGAATACTCTCTTTCAAATTGTGAAGGTGGCAGGGGTAAAATACAGGGAGGGAAAGGCTATTTACAATTTGTACAGAAACCAGATGGCAGTCATACGAGTCGAGGGGTATGAAAGGGAAGCAGTGATTGGGAAGGGAGTGAGACAGGGTTGTAGCCTCTCCCCAATGTTATTCAATCTGTATATTGAGCAAGCAATAAAGGAAACAAAAGAAAAGTTCGGAGTAGGTATTAAAATCCATGGAGAAGAAATAAAAACTTTAAGGTTCGCCAGTGACATTGTAATTCTGTCAGAGACAGCAAAGGACTTGGAAGAGCAGTTGAATGGAATGGACAGTGTCTTGAAAGGAGGGTATAAGATGAACATCAACAAAAGCAAAACGAGGATCATGGAATGTACTCGAATTAAGTCGGGTGATGCTGAGGGAATTAGATTAGGAAATGAGACACATAAAATAGTAAAGGAGTTTTGCTATTTGGGGAGCAAAATAACTGATGATGGTAGAAGTAGAGATGATATAAAATGTAGACTGGCAATGGCAAGGAAAGCGTTTCTGAAGAAGAAAAATTTGTTAACATCGAGTATAGATTTAAATGTCAGGAAGTCGTTTCTGAAAGTATTTGTATGGAGTGTAGCCATGTATGGAACTGAAACGTGGACGATAAATAGTTTAGATAAGAAGAGAATAGAAGCTTTTGAAATGTGGGGCTACAGAAGAATGCTGAAGATTAGATGGGTAGATCACATAACTAATGAGGAGGTATTGAATAGAATTGGGGAGAAGGGGAGCTTGTGGCAAACTTGACCAGAAGAAGGGATCGGTTGGTAGGACATGTTCCGAGACATCGAGGGATCACCAATTTAGTATTGGAGGGTAGCGTGGAGGGTAAAAATCGTAGAGGGAGACCAAGAGATGAATACATTAAGAAGATTCAGAAGGATGTAGGCTGCAGTAGGTACTGGGAGATGAAGAAGCTTGCACAGGATAGAGTAGCATGGAGAGATGCATCAAAACAGTCTGAGGACTGAAGACCACAACAACAACAACATGTGCGAACTGCATGTACTGATTATCAGGCAACGTTCAAGTAGCTCATAGCAAAGGCAAACACTCGCAAATGCACATCACAAATATAATTTCCAATTTCTTGTTGCGTAATAAAATAGTTCAATACTGTTATTTTTAAAATAGTGTTTCTTCACTGATGTTAATTTATTAGTCCCTAAAAGAAGTGACTCACTTTGAAACAGCTCTGTTCGTTAGTGGCTTGCAAAGGTAAGGTAAGTGGCCACCCTTGATACATAATAATGATAGAGAAGTGTACAGGTCAAGGAGGGCCTGGTATTTTGTTAGCATGTAAAATTGTTTGTGTACATGCAGGGTATGTCTTAATGTTATATTTGAGACTTCTATTCATGTTTCTAGAGGAATGTGATGTCAGTGATATGACAATGTGGGAGACTTGAATTTTAGCATGCAAAGAGAAAGTAGGTTTAAATGCCTTCCTGGTTCTCACTCCCTTCCCACAATTTGAAATGATGTAGCTAATTATAGAACAAAACATGGAGATAGTGTAAATAGTGTCACTGTGTGTGATGCAGTGCAGTGCAAGTGCTATATCTGGAACATCACCAGCCGCTTCAGCGCCCAGCCAGTGAAAGTGCCACTCACTGTGTGCTCTTTTCTGTGTCATCACGCTGCTTCTGTGACATCATGCTGCTTCTTAGTCATCACGCTCCCGTCGACCAATGACCTTGGACATTGACAAGCCTCCAGGAAGCTTCTGCAGTTTAACACATTGTTGCGTGACATTAGACAGATGCCAGTCACTGGCCCTGTTCCACACTTTTCCACAGTTACACACAAATGCCACCCTTTCATGAAATCAGTGCCTAGAAGTAGCATTTGAACCCTGGCCCAGCCGAGTACATTATAACTGTCTTGGTAAGTACATGCACAGCACCTGTGTATGTCAGTTGTCACTGCAAGTCTACTGACACAGCCTTGGAGTCTTTGCCATAACTCTGCCACTATCGGGCTGTGATCAATGGTCCTCTGCCTGCCTACTCAGCTTAGCTTGGGCAGCTAACACTGCAACTGCTCTCCACCCACTGGTCCAGACTTCGACTCTGGGCAATGCCATTGTCGTGCTGCTGGGATGCCACAGCCTACCGCAAAGACATTGCTGTCTCACCCCATGCCACACGGCAGCTTAGCTATGTGTGGTGTCCACTGTATAAGCACCACATGTTCCTGCACCTCTGGCTGTAGCTACAACACATTTCAATGACTGTACAAGTTGCATGGATTAATTAAATTAAAGACTTGTTTGTGGTCATTATCATGCCTGTCCGCAGCCACTTCTGACTAGCTACAAGGCAGAGGCAGGTTGATTGAACTACCTGTAATAAAGAATTGTTTTATAATTACTGCTGGTTGGTTTGCAGCTTCCCCAAATGTCACAAATGTTTCCCAAATATCTACAAATCCTAAAATGCCGACTTATGTTTCACTCCTGTTTTTTGCCAGCTACTTTGGACCCATTACATCACTGTCTTCCACTTGAAAATGTGTCTGTAATTGACCGGTTTAAATAAACGGATTTGTTTACTATTCTCAGAAAGTATAGGGTGCACATTAAGTCTGGAAACACTTTCAATAATTTATTGCATAAGAACCAAACACTGTACAGGTATCACACATATGTCATTTTGAAGAGAAACCCTGAAAGTTTCTTTTCGTGTATACCACCACAGCGTAGTTTGGTAATTTGCCAATAGTCAGCACTAGTCACAAGCATGGCGAGTTCAGGTGCGGAGCGAGCATTCTGTGTGTTGGAGTTCAACAAAAACAAAAGTGCTACTGCTGTTCAACAGATGTTTAGAACCAAGTACGGTAAAAAGCCACCAACAAGGAAGGCCAAACCAAGTGCGGTAAGAAGCCACCAACAAGGAAGGCCATAAGTCCTGCGACAGAAGCTGTCTATGAAACCACTGAAACTGGAGCTAGTGCAGAAGCTCAATGACAATGACAAAGACAAGCGTTTTGAGTTTTGTTTGCAGTTGCAACAATTGAATGAGGATGGAGATGGCCTTGTTGATCACTTAATTTTTTCGACAAAGCCACTTTTCACACTAATGGGAAAGTGAACAGGCATAATTCTCGAATCTGGGGTACAAAGCATCCACACGAATGCATTGAGTTCGAGCACAATTCCCCAAAGGTAAATGTTTTTTGTGCCTTGTCACATCACAAAGTGTACAGGCCATTCTTCTTCGCCAAGAGCACTGTCATTGGATATTCCTACTTCGACATGTTGCAGCAATGGCTGATCCTCAAATGCAATCAAACTCTCCGTTCATCTTTCAGTAGGATGGGGTTCCATCTCATTTTCATCATGAAGTTCGTGGGTACCTGAACACAGAGCTGCTGCATCGATGGATCAGCTGTGCTACAGAAGGGGTCAGCAGTTTTCATGAAATGGCCTCCCCAATCACCAGATCTCACTCTGTGTGACTCTTTTTCTGTGGGGATACATTAAAGATCTGGTGTATGTACCGCCTCTACCACTTAATGTAGCAGAGCTCCTGAAGAGAATACAGGAAGCGAATGCCACAGTCGACAATACCATGCTGGGACAGGTATGGCAAGAATTCGATTAGTGTATTGAAATCTGCCGGGTCACTCATGGTTCGCATAGCGGAAGTTTGTAAAAAAACTTTCAGAGTTTCTCTTCAAAATACAATATGTATGAAATCTGTACAATGTTTAGTTATTGTGCAATAAATAACTGAAAGTGTTACCATGCTTTATGTACACCCTGTATATAGTTTGTGGAAATAATGTCACCCATCAAGAAATGTTAAATGACTGAGGCTCCTAATCAGTTGTGTATGTCATGTAATCTAAGTTCATTTCAGTCACATGCATCCTTCTTGATGTTGCAAATTTCAAAAGCATTCAAGTGTAAGAATATGTTATTGATGATGAATGGTGGATTTCCATGACAGTGATGACAGCTAATTTTTAGGATAGTCAGAGACAGTCAAACACCTGGTATTAATTTATGTAGTAAAACACAAAGGAATTACATACATTGACTGTGAGTGAGAATTAACTAATCAATGGGGAAAATTGAAAATTTGTACCAGACCAGGTTTCGAACCCAGGTCTTCTGCTTACCAGACATATGTGTTGACAACTGTACCATCTGGACACAGCAGTCACCACAGCTACAAAGACTACCCTAGCACACCGCCTGTCACACCCAAACTCTCAGCCTATCCCCACACTACGAATATAGTGCCCCTTGTCCATTACCCTCGTTACTAATGGCATTTAGCTGATTCACATGAGTTTGAGTCTGGTGTGCATCTGCAGTGAAGAGATCACTGGCCAACCTCATTTCATTTATATACATGGGGTGTCTGTTGTTTCAGACATGCCCAAACAAACAGAAAGCATTTTGATCCAGCAGCCATTATGAATTAAGACACAAAGAAATTATGGTCAGTGGCTGTGAGTAGACATTGATTAAATCAATAGGGAAGATCAAAAATTTTGCTGGACTGGGATTTGAGCCCTGGTCTCTTGCTTACTAGGGAGATGCACTGACCAGTGTGCCATTATCTGGACACTGCAGCTGCGAGGACTACCCGAGCACACTTCTCATCAGACCCAAATTCTCAACCTACTTGCACACTACGAATGTAGTGCCTCTTGCCCATTACCTTCATTGCCCATGGAATTTTTCCAATTCCTATAAAAGTTCGAGCCTGGTATGCTTCTCCATTGAAGAGATCACTGGCCATCCTCACCTCAATTACATGAGGTCTGTTTAAAAAATTAAAGAACATTTGTAAATTTGCACCAATGGTGTATTGGAGCGTAATGTGATTGGCATCCCTGCACATGCCTGTGTTTAATGTGTAACTGCCAGATGTTCCAGTGTTGTATGTCTGTTAGTTATTGTTCAGTACAGCATTGAGTAGAATGGTTTGCCACAGAGTTTGCGAATTTCGAAATGGTAGAGTAAGAGGAGCAATGCGTCTACATTAAATTTTGCGTGATACTCAAGAGAACCTTTACAGAGACATGCCAAATGATGCAGGAAGTCTATGGTGACGACTGCTTAAGCCATACTTGGTGTTACAAAAGGTTATGTGGTTAAAAAATGCCTGGACAGAAGTTAAAGATGATCCTCAGTCAGAATATCCTTCGACATCTTCCGATAACTTTCATGTTGGGAACATCATCAAAATTGTATGTGCCAATTGAAGAGTGACTGCCCAAGAGACTGCAGAAGAATAAAACATTTCATATTGAATCATATCATGAAAACCTGACACAGCAGCTTGGAATGGACGCTGCCAAGTTCACCCACAGCTCATGTGTCAAGACCAGAAAGACATTCACCTCACTATCCGTGAAGAGCTTTTGGATCACGCAAATGAGAATGAGATGTTCCTTAAGAGAATCGTAACTGGTGGTGAGACGTGGGTCCATGGTTATGATACTGAGAATGATGTTCAGTCTTCACAATGGATTGGGAAAGGTTCTCCAGGACCAAAAAAGGTCATCAGGTCAATTGTCAAAGCCATGCTGACAGTCTTCTTTGACTCTAAAGGTTTCGTTCATCATGAATTCGTGTCACAGGGACAAACTGTTAATTGATGGTACTATCGGAATTTGTTGCAATGTCCATGAGAAAATGTGAGAAGGAAACGGCTTGAAATGTGGAGAGAGAATTCATGGCTCTTGCATCATGATAACACACCCACACATTCATCCTTGTTGGTGTGTGACTATTGCACAAAAACAAAATAACTGTGCTGCCTCACCCTCTGTATTCTCCAGACCTGGCCCCTATGGACTTTTTTTCTGTTTCCCAAGTTGAAAACCCCACTGCAAGGATGAAGATTTGCAACGACAGACGGGATAAAAGAAAATTCACAAACGATCCTTCTTGCGATCCAGCAAGAGGTGTACCAAGACTGCTTCTGAAGTGGAAACGGCTTTGGGAGCAATGTATCAATTGTGGAGAAACGCATTTTGAAGGAGACTGCACAATAAGTAAAAGGTAAGCACAGGAAAATTTTGTGGGCAAACTTCCAGAATTTTCTGAACAGACAATGTATATACAAGGTGTCTGTTCTTTCAGAGTTTGGAACAGGTACAGAAAGAAAAGAAACAATGTTTGCATTACATATGTTGCTGGAAATAAGATTGAGCCTTATCAGACATGTTATATATTTTACTTTCATTGATTTGGGTAATTATTCAGTAATGTGAAACAAGAGATGATTTTTATCACTGTGAAGAAATAAACAGCCTAAGTGAGCTGCAGTGTTGACATGATGCAGTCAGTCAAATGATGTAACTTTACAAGTGTACCCCATCAAACCAAAAACTTTGAGACTGGATTAATAAGAAACACAGAAAAGTCAAGAGGGTGGTGTTCATGCTTCAGTGTTCTACATAGTAAAATACAAACTTTCATGTATGGCCAGAAATGTCTCACACATTAAAATGTTCTAGGCTATTATGCCATGGTCAGATGAATATCTTGTTGAAATGCAACATACAACAGGAAATTCTTGTTGAACACTGGATTTCAACAAGAAATTAATCTGATCACAACTTGGGGCAATTCGTCATTAAGAGAGAAAGTATTCATTGCACAAAAGAGTGTAATCAGAATAATAGCTGGAGCCCACCCAAGATCACCTTGCAGACATTTACTTAAGGAACTCGGGATATTCACAGTACCTTCGCAATACGTATATTCAACAATGAAATTTGTCATTAATAACCCATCCCAACTCAAAAATAACAGCTAAGTGCATAGCTACAACACTAGAAGAAAGGATGATATTCACTATTTTGGATTAAATCTCTCTTTGGCACAGAAAGGCATAAATTATGCTGCCACAAAAATCTTCAGTCATTTGCCAAATAGTATTAAAAGTCTGACAGATAGTCAACCAACATTTAAAAGCAAATTAAAAGAATTTCTGAATGACAACTCCTTCTACTCAACAGATGAATTCTTAAATATGAAGTAGTAACTGTAAAAAAATAAAAAATAAAAAAATAACTAATTATTTTGTGTTAAGTAAATTTATGTTAAAGTGACACGTTCCACATCATTACAAAATGTCTTATTCATGATCTATAGAACAAGGATTAATGTATGTATGTGTGTATGTATGTAGTAGTTCAGAATATTTCAATAAATGTAATAAACAGAACATTCATATATCCATGTGAAACTGTCTGAAGAGTCCTTCTTTGGGACGTTGACCAACTAACGCATCACATTGGCTTGAATTGTGGTTATGTCATCAAAGCATTTTACGAGGGTGGTTTGAAAAGTTCTCAGAACAGTATAGAAAAAAAAGTATTTACATCACTGAAACTTTTTTTTATTTTTCAATGTAGTCTCCTTGTAGATTAATGCACTTGGTTCAATGATGTTCCAGTACCTTGATCCCATCTCGAAAATAAGTTTCCTCCAGGCCTGCAAAATAGTTGTCAACTCCAGCTATCAATTCTTCATTTGAAGTGAATCTTCATCCACCTAGAAAAATGTTCAGTTTTGGGAAGAGATGAAAGTCTGGGAAAGCTATATCAGGTGAATAAGGTGGATGTGGCAACAATTCATACCTTAGTGACGATGGCACACGTGAGCGGGCATGCGTCAAGAGTCGTGGCACCGATCTTGCAGATAATTTTTTCATTTCTAATTCTCCAGTTAAAATGAGATACACCCTTTCACATGATATCTGGCAAGCATGAGCCATTTCACACACTTTCAATCAGTGATCCTCCATGATCATTTTATGCACTTTTGCAATGATTTCTGGATTAGTGACACATCTCGGCCAATCACTGCATGACTCATCATCTAAGCTCTCCCGACCAAATTTAAATTCATTTGTCCACGTGGCAACAATTCAAAATGAAGGAGCAGAGCCCCCTAGTGTATGCTGGAAATCAGCATGAATGTCCTTTGCTTTCATACCTTTCTTTACGAAGTACTTAAACACTGCTCGAATCTCTGTTTTTTCCATCTTCGCAAATCACTATGGGGCAACAACAACAGAGCCGCATCACCAACACAGTTCTCAGCCAAGTCATCACCACAGCTCTCTTCCAAGAGCACTGAAGTGGCACGTGTTTACAGGCAACAGCTCAATGAATATCACGTGAACGACTTGTTGCACTAGCATTGACCTCTCGTGATGATTCCGAGAACTATTCAAACCACCCTTGTAATAGCAAGGACTTATTTTTCAAATGTCTGAGTAGCACTGTTGTGTCTAATTCAGGGTTTTGAAACATATGCAATAGGGCGTTTGGAACTATTCACGTACCTGAGCGCGAGGATGGCTCCAAGGCCATAGTGGAAGGCATCTGTGGCCTAAACAAGATGCTAACCTGGTTGGAAGGTAGCCAGTCAAGGTGCTGAATGTAATTCTGACTTCAACAGAGTAAAAGGATGCTTGCAGGTGGGCAATCAATGAAAAGCAATACCTTTATGTAAGACAGCATGAAGGGGCTGAGCCACTGCGGCCATATCAGGAAGAAATTTATGGTAGTACACAATCTTTCTGAGAAAGGCCTGCAACTCCTTGACATTGGTAGGAAGCAGCAAAGCGATAATGGTATCGACAGGCTGGCGTAAGGGCTTGACACCACAGCACTAGACTTTAAAGCCAAGACAGAAGATAAAAGGCTGAAAAAATTTTGCTTTGTCCCCATTACATTTCAACCAAGTGGCCTGCAGCATTGTGAACAAGGCATAAAAGTTCTGCAAGCATTCACCTGTTAAGGAACTGGAGATCATATCAGCCATATAGTTAATGCACCCCATCACGGAGGCCATAAGTTGCTCCAAAAATCAGAAAATAGCTAAGCTGAATGGCAACGCTGGAATTGGTACAATCCGAAGAGGGTGTTCACTACAAGGATACATTTGGAATAGTCATCCAGAGGCAGTTGCAAGTAGGACTTGGACAAGGCTATTTTGGAAAAATTTTGGCCCCTGAAAGCTGCCCTAAGAGGTCATGCTGACAGGGTAAGGGATAGGTATCAATAACAGACTGTGAAATTACAGACTTTTTAAAATCATTAGAGAGACACTATTAGGTTTTCTGACAATCACCAATGGAGAAGACCATTTACTAGAGGAGACAGGCATGATAATACCCAAAGATGCAAGTCTATCTAGTTTTAACATGACCTCCTCCCGTAAAGCTACTGGGATTGGGTGGACATGAAAAAAATGGGGTTGTTCCATCAGTTTCATTGTGATGTAAGGCTTGAAATTAGTAACACTCTCTAGGCCTTCCAAACACAGGAACAAATATTCCAAACAGAGTGCATCCAGTTGCTGGTATGGACCTTGATACAATACCTGATGCACTTCGTCAGAATTAGGGAAGAAAAAAATTTTCAAAGTGTCTACCCAAATGAGTTCTCAGTCTTGGCATTATCCACCACTGGAAACGTCAAAGCCTGATCAACTGCTTTATACACTATAGGGATAGAAAACTGTCCTAGTATGGGTATTTGTTGTTCCTTGTAATGAAAGACAGGGGACAACGCAAGTGATCCAAGGCCCACATAGCTTTGAGAATTTAAGAAAGTCACTGCTGCTCCCATTTCCACTTACATTTTTAACATTTTATCCATAACACATACTTCAATATAGTGTTTGTTTTGGGCTACCATCACTTGGGAAACACTGTTCACATCCATATTCATGTCTGATGAAGGAGGATGAGAGTTTCACACCGATGCAGTATTAACAATGGTTGCACATCACCCAATGCTTTGGGCACGCAGCCTGCTCATGTTGAACAAAACAATAAGTGCATGACAGGAGAGGAGCAAGTGGCCACTGTTTAACACTGCACTGCCCCATGCATCGTGGAGACCACAGTTGCACACCCATGATGTTGTCTTTGCCCCCACAAGCTACCTGATGGCAGACAAGGAAGAGAGGCAATAGCGGCTACGTCACACCAAGCATTATTTGATTTCCAGCTTGTGTAGATCATTCATAGGACTGGGCAATGTTCAAAAGCCTCTGTGAGAGAGTGATTTTCATGCTGTAAAGCACATTTACAAACTTCTATATCAGGGGCCAGATGTTTTATAGCTTCATGAACCACTGAAATAGCATATGAGTGCAAGTGAGCCTCAAACTGACAATGACCACTAAGCCCATGAATTACCACTGCCAAAGCTCAGTATGACTGATGCAGCCACTTCTGGCAGTGGTAGAACGCAATGCAAGCAGCAATAACAGGTGTACATTTGCAGTGATAAGTAGAGACAGGGTTGTCACAAATTTCCCCAAGTGAAATTCCTTGATATTTCCCTGAATTCCAGATAAGTTTTAGCATCTTTTCCTGACAAAATTTGAGATCTCAAGGGTAATCAAAGACATAAATTGACAAAAAAATGTAATGACTTCTGTATTTCTAAAAGTGTATGCAAAAATCTTAAGTACTGGCATCAACATCTTTTGTAATGAACTGTTTTTACATGGAGACAGCAAGCCAAATAGTATACGTGTTTCACTAAGACCACTGATGTTATTTGATTTCAATAAAGCAAAATACATTTGGTGACAAAAATACGCTCTTCATTAGAGTCGCAAGACATTTAAAATACCTTCCCTGATTTCAGAAATAACCTCAGAAAAATGTAGGCCTCTTGAAAGAAGTGTATTAGGCAAGGAAGAGTTGTGCAAACTAACACTATAGGTGACAGCCAATAAAATATTGGTTTTCCTATGTTTGTTATTGTCGGTTATTACCAACTGTGCTATGTCTATTATTTTACAGGTATTGTGTGGTTTTTCTTTCAAGAAATACATGAGTACACAGCATACAAACCAACAGCGACTGCCACAGTTTTCTTCTACTTATCGTCCATACTTTCTAATATATAAACTACTTTTGAAGTGCCAAAATGTACTAGAATAAATAAAATGTCACACTGTACAATGTACTTGCGGTGAGACAGTCGCAATTCCTGAAATCCCTCGTCTGCAGCCCCAGCCGACCGAGGAGCACCACAGTCCTCGCTCGGTCCATGGATAAACCACAAAAATCCACTGCATTATGCTACACACTCAAACAGAGCTGACCTGCAGGCAGATTGGTGAGACTAGATCTGATGGGCAGGGCCTGCACATTAGTGGGAAACGATGAGCTTCAGATCGGTAGGCCCAATCTGTTAGATACCCACAGAAATGGCCTGCGGTTTTGGCCCATCATGGAAGTTCGCCTGTGTGGCCACGTATTCACATTATGCCAGGTATTCACATGACACAGACACCATATTGATGAAATAAGACTGTGGTGATCAATCCATGCAACAGACAACTTGCAGGAATATTCTGAGAGTTAATACTGATGAGGATAGGTAGGAACTCAGGGCAAATGTGATCACTTGTAACGCCGGAAATGCATATCCTCCTATTTCCATCTATTGTACTATTATTTTTTTTCCTTGTTTTGTTACCTCAAGATATGACATTTCTGTCTCTTTATATATTGTAATTGTTTTACTGTTTGTATATATATATTTATGCACTCATGTCGATGTATAATTGGTTTGTTTCGTAAATATTATTTGTATTTTTGCGCTGGGTCTTGCCTAGGGAAAACTGCTATCGAATGATTACATCGATAGGTCGTGTGAAGAATCAAAGTGTGTAGGATCTTTGGTAGTGTTAACTCTGCCGCGTGGAGCGCGGGCAGAACAGTGGGAGTCTGGCGGGAGTAGCGGGTGGAGCAGGTGTCGTGTGACGCTCCCGCGAGTTGCCGCGCTTTCGGGGTTTGGCAGCAAGTAATTGCGCTCGACTCGCGATGATAGTTTCTGACATGGTGTCGTGGACGGGAAGCATTAGCTGGCGCACATCAAGAGCCCGTTTCGCCTGGTGACCGTGTCGAGAAGAAGGCGCGCCAACATCCAGCTTCTGCAACAGCGACGGCCGACAATGAGCGACTGTCGCCACCTCCTCGATCGACGGCTTCAAACCTTCAATCAACCAACAAGGAAGACTAAAAGCACGTAAAGTTTCAGAACTGTATGGCAGACCTCAGCTTTTCAAATTGTTCCATTTGCCTCGCAAAATTACAGCAACTTAGCATGAACCTTTGTTGCTCATTGTCCCAATTGCATTGCCAAGCAGGGTCCCTTCCTTTTCCGAAATGAACCCGAGTGTCGTTGAAATTCAAACGCCAGCATTAAAATAATATAATTAGATTTCACTGCTTTAATTTCAAAGTTCAGTAGCTGGCTACAATATTTAGGTTACACGAGCACAAATTTAGAGTGCGAGTTTTGTTAGCATATTTTAGCTTACCTGTGACTGCAGCTCAGCTTGGTACGTACTAAATTTTACTATTGTTAATAGTTCAGAATCATTTAATTCAAGTTCAAAGTTAAATATCTTGTTTCTAAATTGCGTAGAGTCAAGTTGCTTTTGAAATGATTGTTGAGGTAGTCCAAGACTAACCGTATTTTACTGGATTTCGATGTGCTTCAGAAAGAAAGCTCACTATTAACTTCAGTCACTAAATTAATTTTCGATTTTCCGGTTTTATTAATTCTTTTGCTAAATTAAGTCAGAGTGTAGCGAAATTTATTACTTCTGACAAACTTTCAGTTTTCACACTACACGTGTCAACCTTCAGTTGCCACGCTTCTAGTGCTAATTATATGTATAATAACCTTTCTTTTCAGTTACTATAGTAATTGTCCTTAGGACTGGCGACCGTGATTTCCCCCAAATCTCAAATATCTAATTACCGCTAGTTAATTGTTAACGTAACGGCCGCACATTTACTTTCTTTATTAACTTTACCCTTTTCAAAATTAATTTCCACCAGTTTCATTTGCATTTTTCCTTTCATTTAGATGTAACCCTTTCCTCCCTCTTTACCGATAGATTAACTTCGGTGACGATTGCTTTTCCAAAACTCCCATTAGGTACACGCGGTTTCATTTTTCACTGTCATTAAGGTCGGTAAGTGAGGGGGAGGTTACACACTGAGCCGCAGATGGGCACATAGGAAAGCCAATCACACTCTCACAACTAAATTTTTGGTCATAGTCTTTCTCAGAAAACAAGAGAACACACACATTCACACAATCACTCAGACACAACTCATGCATTTGTAGTAACACGGTTCACGTTTTCCGTCGCACTTCACTTAGCGTAGACCGGGAACTGTGTCCTAGGCATGCGCGATGTGAACTGAGTGGGCACGGCCGGTGCTGCCTGAGTAGTAGTAGTAGTAGTTGTTGTTGTTGTTGTTGTTCCGCCGGCAGAGGTTGCGGCCGAATTCTCGTGTGCCCTCTGGTGGACGGGACTCTACCTGCGGCAACTACTGTCTGTGACAAGCCGTGCCGATGTGCGCCTCCCGCGATCTTTCTGGTGGCTACTGCAGCATTCATGACCAATGTCTCCAGCTGCTGCATCAACAGTCTCTGACAATCAAATCCAAACCAACCACTTCTAACGCCCCCCTGTCTCTCATTGGCAGCTGCTAGGCTAATGGCAAGAAGTGGTGGCAGCACTGACCACAAGCTGAGGGGAGTGGTAGAAAGGGAAGAAACAGTAAGAATGAAGGAGCAGGGAAATGGTACACATATTCAGCTGCAGCCAGCCAGCAACAATGCATGACTTCTCAATAAACACACGATTTCATCAATTGATACAAAAACGAGATTTTTCCAACTTCTTTTTTCTTTCAAATTTCTCTGATATTTCCCTGACACATTTGAAACTCCCTGATTTCCTGGACTTCTGGCAATCCTGAGAGACTAACTGACACATTTCATCAAAAGAGAGATAGGAGGGTTCCTGCAGAGAAGCCAGCAGGTCAGTCGCTCCCAAAGCTTGGAAATGCTGCCAAAGGCATTTTCACATGTGTCACAATCTTCTGCAGAATCATCATACGAAGGAAGCAGTGGGGACTGTGTCAACGGCAGGGAGTCCTGGTACATCAATGATGCTGCAACACTGTTTAGTGCCACACAGAGAGTCTGCTGCTGTTTGGTGACAACTCGCTGCTGTCCAACAAGAGATTGAAGAATTTCTTCCATTGACAATTTGCCTGCACAAACACAATATCAGAATTTCAAATAACAAACTTTTATTCAGTTTTCACATGCAGGGTTATACTTAGCACTTACTGCACCTTCTGTGCCAATCTGCAGTGGCCTCTTTAGGCTGGCCATGGAGGTGCATGCTGCATAATTATGCTTACTCACTGTATACGATTATAACATTGATTTTTTCAGGAAAGGAACTGTCTGTATTTTGCATTTTAATCAGGTTGCAGTAGGCATTCACAGTTTGTTGGTTTTGCTTGGGAATCAAAGTGTGTGGGACAAACTTTGTGGGTACTTTTCTCTTCTTCAAAACAATCTGAATAATGTCCTGAGCCCTTAACTTGGAGATGTTGCTCCATTGCAATTTGTGACACAACAACACTGACACAATATGGCTGTATGTCCACTACTTTAACACTGCCTACTCACAACTGACTGGGTGAATGCACAGCTGCTGTTTATGACTGTTAGTTCGAAAGTTTCATCCAAAATCTACCAAAGTTCTCACTCTTGTTTCTGCAAGCTGACTCAGTGTCTCAGTTATTTGATGAGTTGTTACTTTTACTTCTTAAACTGATTATGAAACATACTGCATTGCTTATCAGAGGCTGCTACGAAAATAGCTGATTGTGTGTGGGTTGCATAGATGTTTCCTTTAGTTTAAGTGACCCTCCATCCAATCCAGGTAATGATAGCGGCAAGATATACAGTAGCATCAGAGTATGTTCCAAAGAAATGACCCTACAGGTGAGAGATTAAAATCCTAGTGATCAACTTCTGAAGTATTTGCTGCAAAATGCCAGAGTCCGAAACACTCCAAAAAGCAGTAGAGCTGGTTAAAACCTAAAACTCATAAACATGAGATATTTGGGGATAACTTAAACGTATATTGAAAGGATACACTAGTGGGAAATGAAGGTGATGTATTTGTTGCAGCAGCAATGAACTCAAATCTGCCACGACAGACGTTTAATCTGCACTCAAGATTTTTTGTGCAAGACAAAATATCAAGGACAAGCATAAAATTATAATTGGGTTCTTCTACTGACCAGTACTCACCCCCCACCCCCACCCCCCCACCCCCACCCCCGATGTAATCAAAAACTTTTGTGAAAACTTATGTTCATTAGTAAAAAAGTTTCCAATCAGACTGTCATCACTGGAATTGACTTTAATATTTCAACATCAATTAAGAAAAATGCAGTTTTGTAAGTGTTGGATATGTCTAGATGTCTTGCCAACCATTACTAAATGTCTTCTCTAAAAGCTATCTAAAACATATAGTTCGAAAGACCACTCTCAATGGAAATTTATTCCATCTAATGACAACAAACAGACCTGCCCTCTTTCAGGATGTCCATATTCAAACTGATATCAGTGACCACTAGGCAGTTGCAGCAACAATGATGACCACAGTAGAAAGGCCAACTAAGACAAATTAAGGGATTTATATGTCCAACAAACTGGAGAAAGAAGCACTAGTGTCATACCTCAATAAGGAACTTGAAAAATTTAGCTTTGGAGAGGAGAATGTAGGAGAACTGTGGCCAAAGTTTAAAACAATAGTTGACCATGCACTTGATAGATGTGTACCTAGCAGAACAGTTTGTGACTGGAAGGATCCTTCACAGTATACACTGTAAAGAAACTTCTAATAACCAGAAATTACTGCATAGTAATTGTAAAACAAAGTGCTGGGCTATAGACAGAGTTTGGCTATCAAGAACGCAATGCATGAAGCCTTCTACACCTAATGTACCAGAATATTATCAAAAGATCTCTCACAAAACATATGACAAAGCTGAAAATGGCACCAAAATTAATGTCCAGACACTCAGAGGTGACACACAAACTGAAATTGAGTGTAGCAAAGCAAAATCAAAAATGCTGAACTCCATTTTCAAATGTTCCTTTAACAACAAAAATCCAACAATTTAATTCCCACACCAATATAAGGATGAGTGATACAGATAGAGTGTCAGTGTTGTTGAGAAACAACTGAAATTACTGAAAGTGAACCAGATGTAGTGTCAGTGTTGTTGAGAAATAGCTGAAATTGCTAAAACTGAACAAAGCTCGAGGGCCCAATGGAACCCCTTTCAGATTCTATACTGAATTTGTGGCTGAGTTAACTTCTTTTTTAACCATAATCTACTGCAGATCCCTCAAATAGAATATTACACCCAGTAGTTGGAAGAAATGCAGGTCACACGTCTACAAGAAGGGTAGCAGAAGTGATCCACACAACAATCATTCATTACTCTTGATATCCATTTGTTGTAGAATCCTAGAAAATAAGCTGAGCTCAAAAAAAGGACCTTCTGTATGCCACTCAAAAATATGTGGGACCAAAACCAAAAACTAATAATTGGGGATACTGAACACATACAGAGGAGTGCATCGCGAATGATCACAGGTTTGTTTGGGAGGAAAGAAGGAAGATCAAGGTTTAAAAACCTGTTGACATAAAGGTCATTTGAGATGGAGGACAAGCTCCAACTGTGAAAGAATGGGGAAGGAAATCAGTTGTGCCCTTCCAGAGGATCCATCCTGCCATTTGCCTGGAGCAATTTAGGGAAATCATGGAAAACCTAAATCTGGATGGCCAGACATTGGTTTATTTCATCTTTGAAAGTGTGTCACAGAGTTGCTGAACAAACTGAACAGGCAGATGCATGAAGATAAATGCAAATCATTCCAAGAAAGCCTACTTACAAATTTCAGGAACCAGCTTTACAAGATGAATTTAGGAATATACTACAATACCCACCACACCGCTCCCACAGGAATCGCAAGGACAAGATTAGAATAGTTACAGCAGGCAGAGGGTCATTTGCAGTCATTTACTACAGTCCTGGAAGGAATTGGAAGAAGCCAACATGACTGGTACATTGTGAAAAACCTTCCACTATGCACATCACAGTGGTGTGCAGAGAATGGCTTTTGTTTAAATGAGTAGCTCATCCTGCACTTGATAGACATGTATCTAGCAAAAAAGTTTATGACAGAAAGAATCCTGTTGATTCAACAGGTGGAGCTCAATGGTTGATGCTGATAAAATAGGTGGTCTGTCTCATCTGACATCACAGCAAAGCAAGGTGGGCAATTTAAAAATAGAGCACTTGATTGCTTTTCGGTGACAAGAAGAAGAAATAAATATGACCAAAGATCTACATGTACACCACACAGAATGAATGTTACATTTCTAGCATTAGTTGGAATAATCCTAGATACTTTTTAGCAGTAAACAAGAGACATCTCAATAACAGGGCATAAAGTCTTTGCGAATTTCATTCCGTGTACTCAGTTGGAGAGTAACTATGCCTTACAGATAGGCATTTTAACAATACATGCAGATGTTAGGCTCTGAGAGAGGATGTTAGTTGGGCTCAAAGAAGTTGTTTGGAGTAATCGGCAAATTGCTCAACATTTGAATGGGAGTGATGCCACTATTCAATGATGTTAACAGGAATGAGTAACTCATTGCTGAACATGGCGTCAAGAGACAAGCAGTCATCAGAGAGGCACTCAGCGCCCCGGATTCATTATTATCATCAATCTGATGTGCAATTGGCAATTCAGTGATAACTGGGACCATTAATGGGCAGCTCACAGAAAGAGGGGTCAGCTCTTAGTGCACCTTGCACCAACTACCATTGACCTCTGTAAACCAACTGCCCCTTTGCAGTGATGTTGGACACATTTGGCTCAGAAACTCATTGAATGGAGTAGAATTGTCTTCAGTGATGAGTCCCACTTTGAACTGAACCCTGATGACAAGTGAAGATGTGTCCAGAGGCTGCCCGGACAGCAGTGGGATACCCGCCCTATTGCAAGACAACTAGGAGTGATGCCATTTCATTTCACAGTAGGATCCCTTTGGTTGTCATCCATGGCACACATTCAGCACAGTGATACGCCAACAATATTCTATGCTCTGCTTTGTTGCCCTTAATGGCAAGCCACCCTGAACTCACATTTCAGCAAGATAATACCAACCCACAAACAGTGAGAGTTTCTACTTCTTGTCTTCATGTTTACCAAACCCCATCTTGAAAAGCAAACTCTCCAGATCTTTCCCTTATTGAGTATGTTTTGAGCATTATGTTCAGGGGGCCCTCCAACCAGCATGGGATTTTGATCATCCAACACACCAAGCGAACAGAATTTAGCATGATTTTCCTCAGCAGGACATCCAAAAACTCCATCAATCAGTGCCAAGTGAAATAACTGCTTGCATAAGGGCCAGAGGTGGACCTTGCTCAATTTATGAAGCTCTTTCTTTTGAATAAATCATTTTTTCTGGAATTGTAATCATCTGTCAGTATATGTACATCATATCTATTGATTTCCATCCCATTCGGATAATTCCTTTATGGTGTATTTTTTTTTTTTTTTTTTTTTTTTTTTTTTTTGCACATGCATGCACCTATGCAACTGGAATGCTGCCTTAAACATAAAAAAGGTTGGCTGATTGGTTGGCGGCTAAATGGCTAAACCATGATGTCATCATAACCTCATTTGCAAAATCAGCCCATGGAGAATGGCATAACTACACAGAAACGAAAGCCATTTACGCGTTTTTACCATCTCAAATGGAAAATAGTAGACACAGATATACATAGTATTGACAATGTTAAGTATTAAAAGCAATTTCAGGATTTTTTATATATAGTTCAAAATCAGGAGGATGTTGGGACTTCCTCACAGAACAGAGGCACAACCCCTGGCCACTCACATGCCGAATCCCAGCTGACAAGAAATGTGAATAAAATGGTGATTTTATGCATAACACCCATCTAAATAGAAAAAAGAGAAAGTAAGGAAGAGATTTCATGAACACAGACAATGCTGTGGGTTACAAGCAATCACAGGAAATGTAAAAAGAGGCACTAATTGGTCCAGTACATAGGCCAAAGACAGAGAGGGGAGGGTAGGTGCTCAGACCTCATCGGCAGCAAAAGGATCACCCCACCTCTCACCAACCAGCCCAACCCCAGCAGAGAACACAAGATGTATGTAAAACCATGATCTAATATGAAATTTCCTGGCAGATTAAAACTGTGTGCCAGACTGAGAATCAAACTCGGGACCTTTGTAGAAGAGCTTCTGTGAAGTTTGGCAGGTAGGAGATGTAGTACTGGCAGAACTGAAGCTTTGATGGTGGGTTGTGAGTCATTTTTGGGTAGCTCAGATGGTAGAGCACTTCCCCGCGAAAGCCAAAGCTTCCAAGTTCGAGTCTCGGTTCAGCACACAGTTTTAATCTGCCAGGAAGTTCCATATCAGTGCACACTCTGCTGCAGAGTGAAATCTCATTCTGGGATGATCTAATAAATAATATCCTTCACAACAGACTATGTAGAAAAGTGTAACATACGTGATTTGTGGGTATTCAGTTCCCAGGAAGGATGACAGCATGGTGAACATGCCTGGTGGCAGTGCGTTACGCAGCATTGGAAGTATGGTTCGCAGCAGGGCCAGCAATGGAGTGGGCAACATACCCTGTATGACATTCTTCGACAGGGCTCCTAGCAAAGGGAGCAGAATGTTCCGCAGGAAAGGCAACACCACCTGTAAAAGTGGAGAACACATAAGTCAGCGAATTATGGTTTATTAGTGTCATAAAGTATATAACCTAAACCATTTGCTTCAGGTACAAGAGACATATCAAAATTCTACATCTACATCTACACACTGTGAACGACTGTGAAGTGCATGGCAGAGGGTACATCACATTGTACTGGTTATTAGGTTTTCTCCCATTCCATTCATGTACAGAGTGCAGGAAGAATGGTTATTTGAATGCCTCTGTGAGTGCTATAATTATTATAATCTTGTGCTCATGGTCCCTATGTGAGCAATATGTAAGGGGTTGCAGTATATCTGTATAATCATCATTTAAAGCTCGTTATTGAAACTTTGTTAGCAGATTTTCTCGGGATAGTTTACATCTATCTTCAAGTGTCTCCATAACACTTTATCATGGGTCAAACAAACCTGTGACCATTCATGCTGGGCTTGGCTATATATGATCAATACCACCAATTAGTCCTATTTTGTATGTGTCCCACATTTAAGAATGCGTTGCACAAGTGATTTGCAAGCAATCTCCTTTGTAGACTGATTGCACTTCCCCAGTATTCTACCAATAAACCAAAGTCTACCCACAACTGAGCCTATGTGATTACTCCATTTCACAGGCCCATAAAGTGTTATGCCCATGTATTTATATGAGTTGGCTGATTCCAACTGTGACTCACTGATATTCTAGTCATAGGATACTTTCTTTTGTTTTGCTTTACGAAGTGCACCATTTTACATTTCTGAACATTTAAAGCAAGTTGCCACCCTTTGCACCACTTTGAACGACCTGACTGAATATTTATGCAGCTTCTTTCAGACAGTACTTCATTACAGATAAGAAATGCATCATCTGCAAAAAGTCTGAGGTTACTGTTAATATTATCTGCAAGGGCCAACATGAACAACAAGGGTCCCAACACATTTCCCTGGTGCACACCCAAAGTTAGTTCTACATCTGACAATGTAGATAAAATTTCACTATAAACATAGAACAGCTGATGTTAGCAAACACCATAATAATAATAATAATAATAATAATAATAATACAATTTTGTTATACATAACACTTAATTACCTCTTGCTCAAATTATTATTTCATCCTCTACAAATTCATCAGTGACATTTGTCTCACAGAATCAACTGTAGCCTTACTTTTAGAATCTCTGGCTTTGTTTTTGCCTATTAACTTGTTATATTTTGTTATCTCCATACACAATGGAATCCATGTGTATAATTTCAATTGGTGCACAGGTAGTATCATTTTTTTCCCTTGTGTTATATATGTGGTTAAAATGATGCTCCTCAATTAATTTTTGTCCATTGTGTAGGAAGATCATAATTTATAAATTTAGATGGAGGGAGCAGTTGGATTTGCAGTTTTTGAAATAATGGGCAACAAGATTTTGTTTGCTGTGCAGTACACATGTATCTGATAATTTTCTTCTGCAGTTTCAATATTGAGATACTTCATTTGAACTTCCCCAGAAAATCATACCATATCAAATGACAGATTCAAAATAACTATGAAATGCTAATTTTTGTATACTCAAGACAGCAGAGTTTGTTAGTATTTGCATTGCAAATGCGAACTACTTAGTTTATTTGATAGGAAGTAAATATGTGTATTCCAGCTTAATTTTTTGTCCTAAGAAGTTAATCAAGTCCACTTCTTCCAAAGTTGACAGTTATGCTGAATTTTCAAATGTTTGGTTTTGAAATGTAGCCGGCCGCTGTGACCGAGTGCTTCTAGGCGCTTCAGTCTGGAGCCGCACGACCACTACAGTTGCAGGTTCGAATCCTGCCTTGGGCATGGATGTGTGTGATGTCCTTAGGTTAGTTAGGTTTAAGTAGTTCTAAGTTCTAGGGGACTGATGATTTTAGATGTTAGGTCCCTTAGTTCTTAGAGCCATTTGAACCATTTGAAATGTACCATATGAGTTTTTGCAAGGCTCAGTTACAACACATTTAATTGGAACCAGTTTCTAGGGTCCCCAATGTGCTTTTGATGGAGCTCAGAATTTTTTCTGCATTCTCATCTTCAATCAAAACAGAAGTATCATTTGCAAACAGAACTGAAAGGAAATTTATATTTATGGGTGAGTCATTTACGTAGAATAAGAACAGGATTGGCTCAAAATGGAGCTTTGAGGCACACCTTGTGATACTGTTTTCTGTTTAGAATAATAATTCATTGCAAAAGTGATTGTTACTTCTTTTTCTGTTGTCCAACTACAATGCGAGGCAATTCAGAGCATTGCCCTTAATCCCACGTTTGTCTAATTTGTAGATAAGCAACAAATTGTTCACAGAGACAATGCTTTTGTAAGATCGCTTTACTCCTCTGATCCAATGATTTGCATATTTTTTTCAATAAAGCTACTTGCTGCATGCATCCAGAAGGTTTTTTGCTGGTTGAAATTAAAACTGGTTACTTACAATAATATCATTTTTTACAAATATTTTGATCTGGTTTGCAGCTACTTTCTTTAACAATTTTGACAGGACTGGAAGAATAGTTCAGGTTAGGCAGCTATTTAGTGGGGGGGGGGGGGGGGGGGAGAGGGATGACCAGGCAGCAGGGCCCATGAGACAGCACACAGTGGAGTCTTCAGGCTGGGAACAGAATGATCCACAAGAAGGTGATCAACAGCTGCAAAGCTGTGGCAGTCCTGCCCACTCATCTCTTATAGGGTGCCTATAGGATGCTGCTTTCTCAGGTAGCTTTACAACAATTCAAGAAAAGCACATTAATAGTTTTTATTACAATAAAGAAGATTGTCAATACGTAACTTTGGATTTACAAGAACATGTCACAAGCGATGGGCAACATGCAAATAGTCAGTGTCTTTCTCTATCTACTATGTCCACACAAGCAGTGGATATGGGTCACTAATAACCGCTATCATAGTGCTCTCCAAGTTCTGGTCTAGTACTGTGCAATTATTGTGTGGCCAGCGCTTATATTCTCTCCTTGTAGAGGCCGCTCCTGTCATGGTGCGGTCCTTGTCAGCAGCCTATTGGCTGACGTCATCTCACAGCCTTCTCTGCTCTTGCATTTTTCATCTTCGTGCCGACGCTTGTGGTTATGCCGGAACAAAAGCAGCAAGTCCCAGCTCCAACACCATATGGGCTTGCACTCATGTGAAGGATGGTGCGAAAATGATGGGAAATGCATAAACGACAAAGGAAGGAATAGAGAGTAGAGGGGAAGGATAAAAACGAAGCATTATTTAACTAGTATTATTTGATGTGATATGAAGTCCAAGCAGTTATATATTTAAGATCGGAAAATAATTAATGTTGCTGATATTGAGCAAGATTTGGGTCACAACAAGCCATATTCACAGCGGCACCGGACTAGGGTGAGGTGAGGGAAGACAGTGCAGAATTGACTATATATAGGTATAGGAAATAACAATGTCAATAACAATATGTTTATAGTAAGAATGAAAATTGGTTGACACAAAAGTTAGACGAAACATCCTAACTGGGATTGCAAAAACACAATTGATGCTATCTTTAGGAACACCAGATATGTGACATGTGACAACTCTTCTCAAACATATTTTGACTTGTTAAAGATATTGCTAATCAGTATTAGTCTAGATGAGGAGTCACAACAGATACATAACATAGGGACAAATTAATTTTTGTAATGTTATTAAACAGCAATATAATTATATTAATTTTGTTTCTTTAAATTTTTATTACTAAATATTTGAGCTCTAATATAGAAGTCCTTGATGAGAAATATTTAGCAGTATCATTATTTTATAGATATAATACAAAATTACAGAGTACAAATGTGTTACAAACTGCAAGTCTTCCAACATTCCTGTGTCAAATTGAATGGTGCTCTACCTGGCAGGGTCATTTATACTAATCTCAAATGAAATGTGTGTAACTGAGATAAAATTACTTGGTGATTAAATGTGAATGGTTCTCCAGAAGGTATGAAGTGTGAAGGAAGCACTACCTCTGTTCATCGATTTTGTTGTGAAGTATTCTGAAATTCATTTACACAAAGGTCTCCACAACAAAATAACTTCCTTGCTGGAGAAACATTCGACAACACTTGAAAGTGTGTTATACATCAGTAACATGTAGTTCTTGATGTAGTGAGATGCTGAAAGAGATGTACTTGTCTATGAAAATCATGCAGAAAACTTACTTAACTAATGCAATTTCTCTTTGCATTATTCCAGCAGCTCCAAGAACAAAAGTTTTTACTGTTAGAATTGTAACTTTCACACTAAATTAAATTTTCTTGGGGGAAAACTTTCCAGTCTCAACCACTGACAGTTTTGATGAGATGCTCCACGACATGGTCATCAGTGCCCTTCCTGAGTACCGACAACGAACATCTCATGGCTTGAACAATGTCTGTTCTCAATAGTAAAATTACTGCAACAGTTCACCAACAACACACTTTAGCAGATTTCTGCAGGATGTTTGGCTATGTCAACACAAATAAATGCTTTGCATGTTTTAAAATCCTCCAATCATTTGGAAAAACATTTTAATGATACACAACACCTGTTCAACGAGTATCTGTCTAGCTGTTCAATGGATAGCTATCTGGTTAAACTAAGGACTGGAACCACTGGCTCACTGACTTCGCCTCTCAAATACTTTAGATAGGAAATTTGGCTCTGAACAATATTTTAAAATGCCTGTTACACAGTAGCCAGTCTCAGCTAGGATGGGATATAGGTCTCCAGTTGAGCAGACAACAGCCCTTAGGCCAGCATATGAGAAGTATGTTAAAATAGGTTAGCCTACATCAAAAGTGGTATCCCACACGCTTCACATACTGGTACACTACAAAACTGGAGAAGGAAACTGTATATCAATTACCAATGTCTTCTTTTTTTTAACCTGGTGAGCATCATGTCCTTGCTTTTATGTGGCTGGCACAAGGTTCACCACAGCTAGGTGGTCAATTTCATTAATCACAGTTTGTTGTCTACCACTTCCATCCACTCATCTTCCCACTGACGTATGATCTCACTGTCCCACAGTGAGATGTTATCATGTAGGTCTGAGCAATGAATTACATCCTGTTGAAGAATACAGTGATGGGCAGTGTGATGCATCACAAGATTCAAATGGCGTATTACATGGGTTTCATTTGGGTTCACAACAGTGATTGCAGGTACAGGGGCAGCATGGTCCCTCGACAAAGAGGCAGCAGTCGCAAATTTCTCCACACACACACACACACACACACACACACACACACACACACGTCAGCAGCTGTTGCATGATGTTCATTAACTCCAACCACTCTTCTTATACACACATAATCAACTTCTTCAATAACCAGGTATGGCATCCAAAAGTTTTCATCCATGCATGCTTTCATTTTGTGTCAGCTCCTGCATTTTGGTGAGGTCTCCTTTGAAATGGGATGTAGTAAGAGTGATACTTCCTTCCCAAGTTGTTACAGAAGGAAAAGAGTAATGTTGTGGATGTGACCTGATCTTTGCTAAATAAGACTGCAGTAGAAGAGCAAATTGGTAGAAAGAATTCACGTATGTATCATGTTATCAGCCAGATAGCAAAGTAATATGTACAAATCTTAAAGAAACATTATCCTCTCAGTTTCATAAACTGTGGGTTATAGGTAAGGCAGACACACTAGTCTTTGAAACTACAGTGAGGAGATTTATGTTGTGGGAGTCGCCAGAAGCACATCTGCGAATACACAATGAAGTGCAGCATTATTCTGTGGTGATGAGCACGTGGACAATCTTCTTTACTCTTTGATTTTTATTACTATTCTTTGTATTGACTTATATTTTTCAGTTGATTGGTGTTTGAGTTTAAAAAATTTATTGCCTGACTATGTTCATATGCAAATATCCATAGTCATGCACACATGTGATGCTGCAGGCGGATGCTGTCATGTTGCCACTGCAGCCCCCATATTCTGGACCCTGTCGAGTGTTCTTCCAGGGTGAACATACCATGCACATAAATCAAAATGTGAAGAGGGAAGTGGTATCATAGTAACCGGTCCAACCTGCACGTTACTGATTGAAGAGGATGTACACGCTGAACATGACGTGTCATCACCTTCCACACTACTGAACACAGACCTTCTAAGCACTACACGAGGAAGTGGTACCATCACTACCAGCACTGGGGGTTGAAAAAGTTCAGGCAATGCCTTCAGTACACATGAGAGCTCGGCACTGGGTGAAATATAAATAGCCCACTCTACCAGTAGGTGGGAGAGGCGGGCTGTGTGGGAGACACCAGAAGAACATCTGTGAATGCACAGTGAAGCCCAGCATTATTCTGTGGTGACAAGCACACAATCAATCTTCCTTACTCTTTGATTTTATTCCTATTCTTTGTATTGAATTAGATTTTTCAGTTGATTGGTGTTTGAGTTTAAAAACGTTATTGCCCGACTACTTCATTGGATCTCTTAGACAGAGACAAGCTGTAGTTGGCTAAAATGTGTTTCTATGAGGTTCTCAACTCATTCCTTAAAAATATAATGTTTTATAATCTACAGCCTGAGTAACATTTAACTGTAAATTGTTTGTATTGTGGTATTAAAAAATGGTTTGTAAGCTATGTAAGTAGCACCAGTCTCAACATTTTTATGTGTACCAGTCACTGACATTTAAAGGATTCTAAGTCATTCTGTGGTAATTAGGATACAAAAGAATGGGCCGAGTTAGGGAACAATGCAATAAGCTCTATCCACTCTCTGAACAGATCTCAGACAAATTTAAAGGCTTGTGAGGTGACGACCAGTGTAAATTAACATGTCACTGGCTTTCTTCTTCAGTTAGAAAAGGCAGAAATGCATTTGTCATGCACTCATAGAATGTGAGATCACACATCCAACCACTTTCAGATCACACAATTCCTCATTACTCTTAGTACACTGGTAGCTATTGTGCCAGGTATTCTCTTGTGGAAAATGATTGTAGGAGGAGCAAGAATACCAGTAGCATTTGCCATTGCAAGTGCAGTCAAATTTTCTTTCTAGTCACTCCCAACACTGTATACAACATTATTCCTCTTACATCTGACCAACTGAACTGAAAATTCTATTTGAGTCATATTCTGTAGTATTTATTTCAAATGTTATCCCATTTCTGGAAACCAGTTACAAGTTTTGTTGCCCAGTGACATTTTTATGGGAAGTTCTACGTGTCAACTTCTGTGTTATTCTTTCACTTAGAAGCGGATGTATTTTCAGGAATGGTGAATAACATTTGCTGCCTGGTCTTTTGCTACGAAATAGGTTTTGTCTTTTCATTTTACTTTGTGCCCTTTTGCAGTTGACAAAAGCCACCAGACTAGAAAATTTTCTCCAGCCACATAACAGGACTGAAGTAACACCATTTGGAACTTTTTCCATTTACTTTATCATACAATGTTACCCTTAGCTTTGGCTCCAGTAGCTACTGGGATGTCTACCTGGACAGTTCCTATATGATGCTCCAGTTATTGACAACCAGCTGCATGACTGAAACCTTATCAATGACTGGAACCAAATTTTACAGAAATAAAATCTCGAGAGATGTCCGATTAAATTTGTCCACTGATACATTTAGAACTCAATGTCACTGAAATGGTGTGTCAAAGACTGATCATAACAGAAAATGATATAGGCCTATCAGTCTTGTACTTCCCTCCTTAAAATTAAGAGCCGCAATTGAGCTTATCTTTAACAAGCTGTTTTATTTCCTACAATATCATGAATTTAAGCATGTAGAAGAACTAAGGATCAAGTTTAAAAGAATAATTGACCATGCACTAGATAGATATGTACACAGTAGAACAGTTCATAATGGAAGGGAACCTCCATGGTCTACAGTCACTGTAAAGAAACAGATTACTGCATAACATGTGTAAAACAAAGCATAGGGCTATAGACAGAGAGATACGAATGAAACACATTTGGCTGTCAAGAGGGCAATGTATGATGCCTTCAATGACTACCGTAGCAGAACACTGTCAAATGATATTTCACACAACCAAAAGAAATTTTGGTCATATGTAAAGTCTGTTAGTGGCACCAAAGTTAGTGTCCAGAACATAGGGAATGAGACAGGAACTGAAATTGAGAGTAGCAAAGCAAAAGCTGAAATGCTTAACTCCAGTTGCAAATTTTCTTTCACAAAGGAAAACCTACGAGAATTGCCCCAATTTAATCGTCGTACCACTGTAAAGATGAATGAAATATGTATTAGTGTCAGTGGTGTTGAGAAACAACTGAAATCATTAAAACTGAACAAAGCTCCAGGACATGATGGAATCCCTGTCAGATTCTATACTGAATTTCCAGTTGAGTTAGCCCCTCTTCTAACTACAATCTATCGTATATCAATTGAACAAAAAACTGTGCCCAGTTCTTGGAAAAGAGCACCCACTTACAAGGAGGGTAGTATAAGCAATCCACAAAGCTACTGTTCAATATCCTTGACATCGATTTCTTGTAAAATCTTAGAACATATTCTGAGCTCAAACATAATGATCTATCTTGAACAGAATGACCTCCTCAATTCCAACCAGTGTGTATTCTGAAAACACCAATCAGGTGAATTCCAACTTATACTTTTCTCGCATGACATACTGAAAGCTTTGGATCAAGACAGTCGGGTAGATATAGTACTTCTTGATTTCTGAAAGCATTTGGCTCAGTACCACACCCATGTTTATTGTCAAAAGCCTAATAATATAGCCCGATCATATGGGGTATCATGTGAAATCTGTGATACGACTAACGTCTTTTGGTAAGCAGGAGCATGTTATCCTGGATGGAGTTATTGTCAGATGTAGAAGTAGCTTCAGGTGGGTTGCGATCCTTACTGTTCATGTTGTATATTAATGGCCTTCGAGACAATATTAATAGTAATCTCAGACTTTTTGCACCTGCATTATCTATAATGAAGTACTGTCTGAAAGAAGCTGAATAAATATTCAATCAGATCTTTCAAAGTGGTGCAAAGGTCGGCAACTTGCTTCAAATGTTCAGAAACGTAAAATTTTGCACTTCACAAAACGAAATCGTATGACTATAATATCAATTAGTCACTCTTGAAATTGCAAACTCATACAAATACCTGGGTGTAACACTTTGTGGGGATATGAACTGGAATGATCACATAGGATCAGCTGTGGTAAAGCAGATGGTAGACCTTGGTTTATTTGTAGAACACGGGGGATGTGCAACCAATGTACAAAGGAGACTGCTTACAAATCGCTCGTGCAAACGGTTCTAGAATGTTGCTCAAGTGTGTGGGCCCATATGAAATAGGACTAACAGGGGATATTGAACGTAAAGGCCTACATAGAAGGGCAACACCATTGGCCTTAGGTTAATTCGACTTGTGGCAGAGTGTCGCAGAGATACTGAAGTGGAAGAGTCTTGAAGACAGGCATAAACTATCCCGAGAAAGTCTAACAAAGTTTAAAGAACCGGCTTTAAATGATGACTCTAGGAATATACTACAACCCCCCTACGTATCGCTCACACAGGGATTGTGAGGATAAGATTAGAATAATTACTGCACGCATAGTGGCATTCAAACAATCATTCTTCCCGCGCTCACCCTAACCATATTGGGTAATGTTCTGGGTCACAGTGGTAAATGAGAATGAAAAAAAAAAAAAAAAAAAAAAAAAAAAAAGCTGTAGGAAAATTATCTCAATCCTCAACTATAAAATGCCTGTTTCGAACAATATCACAAGCTATGTTTAACTTAAGAAATTTCCACCAGCATCTGGGTAAAGTACAAGCAAGAACTTCAAGATATACCAGCATACTCACTGAGCAAAAATGAACAAGACTCTAATTATATGAGTGATTTAAAAAAAAAAAAAAAAAAAAAAAAAAAAAAAAAAAAAAGGCCAGTAGAACGAATAATGAGCACTATGTACCTTATCCGTTGCGTGAAATATTAACGTACTGTATTAATTTGAAACTCTGAACAATGTAATACAAATTCATTTACAGAACATTAATAAATGGTGTTACTAAAGATGTAAGAAGCAAAAAAATTAATATAAGTCCCCAAAAATTCAATGATTTCTTTATTAAATCTGTTGAAGATGTAGAAAATACTACAATCAAACCTGATATCAGTTCATCAGAGTTACTTTCTAAAAATGTTTGCAGAACACCAACAGACACAGGTACGTTTATATTCTCTGAGGTCTCACCTAGTCATGTCCTAAGCATTGTAAAACGGTTGAAATCTTCAGACAGTGTAGATATATATGACATATCCTGTAATTTACTAAAGAAAGTAATAGACTATATTGCGTACCCCTTAACATTTTGTATAAATAAATGCATATCTGATGGATATTTTCCCAAAGAACCCAAAGTGGCTAGGGTAGTTCCAGTATATAAAAAGGGAGATATAGACTCACCTTCCAGTTACAGACTGATCTCCATAGTCCCAGCTTTTTCTAAAATACTGGAATGTGTAATTTACCAACAGCTATCTGTTTATTTTGAAAAATTAGGAATAATTAGTGAATCTCAATATGGTTTTAGGAAAAAGTTGTCTACTGTGGATGCTATAGACTTTGTAGTCAAATACTTACATGAAGTGTTTGAGGATAAGGACTATGCTCAACTCACATTTTGTGATCCAAGAAAAGCTTTTGACTGTGTAAAGCATAAGCCACTCCTAGAAAAACTGGAATTCTATGGCATTAGACATAACAGCCTTAAATTAATAAATTCATATCTTCAGAATCGTAAGCAAGTTGTTTGTGTAGGGAAAGAAATGTCGAGTATAGAACAAGTCAAGGTAAGTGTTCCGCAGGGATCTGTGCTGGGCCCATTTTTGTTCCTGATAATGATAAATGATCTGCCGTCATTTATCAAGTCCACCACTGTGTTGTATGCAGATGATACATTTCTTCATGCTAGTGATGATTTCAATAGCCTTAAAACTTGTGCAGCAAAGACAATTGACCAAGCATCCTATTGGTTCAAGACAAATGGATTCCTGCTGAATGAAAACAAAACACAGCAGATGGTTTGTAGTCTTAGAGACAAGCTTCTGTCAGATGATCCAAGTTATGTCAAATTTTTGGGGGTATACATAGATGATAAATTATCTTGGGGTCAACATGTACAATATATTAGTGGTAAGTTGTCAAGAGTTATTTACCTGTTAAGGCGACTTATGGATTGTGTTCCTGAAAAATATGTTAGAACATCCTATTTTTTATTCTTTCAAAGCATAATAACATATGGAATTATTTTGTGGGGGAAGTCTAGCTGTGTACATGACATATTAATATTGCAAAAAAAAAAAAAAGCTATTAGGATAATTACTGGTTCTGCATATAAGGCACACTGTAAACCATTGTTCTGTGAACAGAAAATCATGACTGTTATAAACCTGTACATATACTATGTTCTAATTTATACGAAGAAGAAATTACCAGAAAAAAACGGAGAAAATGTACATAGCCACAATACAAGAAGGAATAGGTGCCTCTATATTCCTTACCACAGATTGTCAAAGTCACTCAACAGCTATGAAATCATGGGGTACAAATTATTTAATAATCTTCCTCAACAAACAATTCATGACTGGCTAGTCCTCCACCCATTCTATGATATAAGAGAATTTATCAAGTGTGATACAGTACTATAATGTTAACAACAAACCTGTTGTTTCTTTCAAACTAATAATTGTATTTTAGTATGTATATGACGTTGTATATGACGTTGTTTATTGCTGTAATGGCCGAATGACCATAAAATTATTATTATTATTTGAAATACAATGGTTACCCAGTTCTCCATAAACTGTACATTTTTGAAGCATCATAAGCTTTTACGTTTCACTTTTTAGCACGTAAGAATTACCTAATCCTATATTTAATGCAATAGGCCTATGGGGAACAGGTCTATAACTGAAAAACGTAAGCTATTTCCATAACGACGTACCTCATTCACCTGCCATTCCAAAGTCTGGGCCATTTGTTCCATAACGCAGCTTACTTTTATCTTTTCGATGCCGTACCTACCCTACTTACAGCGTTACCGCATCTGAATACACATCTCCTTACTGCTATTATATGGGAAGCTTGGAACTGCGCATTTTCGCGTAGCCAATGGAAACACTTTCTTGTCACGTGTTCGCTGAGTCTCACAGATTAATACATTTCGACCTATTATTGTTGACTGCGTTGTGGAAAAAGGATGTGTTTGCCCCATGTATGAGAAAAATTTTGACTGACGGCCGGTTTCCTAATTCGTACCATCTGGGAATCCTATTGAATTCAATGATTAGTAAGTTGTTGCAACGACCTGTTGACCTCGGCCGCCGTTACTCATGGATAGCATACATCTCACGATAGGTGAGGAGAGCCCTACGTCATTCCGACGTCGGACGTACATATCCTAAATCGACTAAATGAGTAGGTATATCGACCTCCTACGTCACTATGACGTAGAGCTGTCGTCACCTACCTTGAGGTGAATGTTACCTGGGGTTCACACACGCAGCTGAAGTGTCCCACAGCTAGTGGTGTGCTGTGGTTGCATGTGAGAACTCCCAGTTTTTAGTGGCGCAGCTTGAGATACGTAGATTCTGTCACGCAACAAAATTTCTGCTTCGTTGCGCCACTTGCCTACTAACACTACTCCCTGGCGGCAGTATTTCGAGTCACGAGCATTCTGTTGCAGCCCAGATCACGTTTCTTACGTGATCTGGGGTTGCAGTCTTCGTACAGGAATTGCTACTGTACTCCATTCTTTTTCATTGGGTTTTTATTTTCTTTCTGGAAAAAAGTGAAAACAATTGTCGGCAGGTACACTTTCGCAGCTTCTAGACCTATAAGAACGGCCTGTGTTTAATCTTCTACAGCAGTGTGTGTGTGTGTGTGTGTGTGTGCGTGTGTGCAGACCAAATTTTGCAATTTGTGAGACCAAGCATTGTATAAATCGTGGAATGTATGCAGGAAACAGCTCCAGAGTATGATGTCGCAACTGTTAAACAAAAAATTAGTTACTGAAATGCCTACATCAACAAATACAACCAGATTATAAAATCTTGGAAGAGATATTTTACATTCGTGAGACCAGGCATAGTATAAATCGTCGAATATATGCAGGAAATAGCTCCATAGTGTGATGTCGCTACTCTTAAACAAAAAACTAGTAATTCGTAATGCCTATATCAACGAATAAACCAGATTATAAAATCTTGGAAGAGTGGCGTGTCTGCATATGATATTTTCATACCAGCTCTTGGTTTGACATTGCAGACAGCATTTTCGTCTCTTGAGTGTTATTTCTTTTATGAATGTGTTTGTTTCCCCTGTCTTATCCCTGTGCGAAATCTGTTTTCGGATCCAACATTTGGGTTTCGTCTTCCTTGCATTTAACTTTTGTCACAGCTCTAAGGGCATAACGTGAACTATAACATTCATACCCGCCCATCTGATTTCAGTTGGCGCCACATTGAAAGAATTTGTGGCGTCCTGTGTAAACAGTAGCTCACGATGCCACTGCAGCAAGCCGCAAGATGTGGCGCCAAATTAGATACGTGTGTGAATCCGGATCATCAGCCGCGATGGCCGCTGTGTGCATCGTGTGTTCTGTTAGCGTCCCATTATTTACAAGACTGTTTTAGATTTTGAACTACAATATAAAGGTTGACACTTAAGATTGCTGATGTGCTACAATGTTGATGTTTCGCCGCACAGTTTAAGCAAAAATGCTTCATTTATTGTTTCACAAGTTGCAATAATAACGCCACTCAATGTACGAGGCGCAATGCAGAGTACAAATTTCGAATCATTGATATCCGCTCCACTTACCTGGTATCTCGAAGTTACAACTAATCGTTAAGAAATTCTAATAGATTTTTTGCGTGACTGCCTTGTCTAGTGTGAGAGGGAAGTAATTTTATCAAGTTATTCAAAATTTGACTGTCCATTCAAAGACAGTTGACACCATCATCAGTAGACTTGGCCACTGTTTCTATGTTTCGATACAGTGTATCGATACGTGGAACTGTTTCAGTGTTTCGGAACGGCTATGGTTCACTGTTTCGAAACAGTGGTGTTTCATTCCGCCCCTGTCTCGGATAACCGAACCAGATGCGATCTCGAGCCAGACACAGAAACTGTATCGTTGTTTCAAAATAAAGCTGTTTCAGTCCGTCTGTGCTTGGAACGGACTAACTGTATCGAAACAGTGATGTTTCATTCCGCTCTGTGTCGGACGAGATTCGGGCTCGGCACAGGTACTGAAACACATTTAACATACCACTTCATGAAACACTTTAAAGACTGTCGAAATCTTTTTGCAAGCAATAGCATGAGGCTTAAGGTTTCCGAAAATACAGCTTCGTTTCTAGCTGACTGCCCTATTCCGAAATGGCGTAACATCTGCTTTATAAACATTAACCAAACAATAAAATAACGTACACTATTCACATTCACAATAATAAATGTGTGAAAATCATTCAGTTAAATTAGACATTTTTTAAAACATACGCTTCTCTGTTCATGTCCAGTAATCATATTAAGAAACGCAAATAAGCCTACAACATTTTGAATTAAAAAAAAGGCGTAGAGTGACAGTTATTTTAGACATACATAAAACTGATGTAGGTATGATTGCACGCAATCTTTTTGACGTGTCACTGATAGTATAATGGTGAACGGGAAGGTCTAGGAAGCATGGTGAATTTGTAGTAATGGTTCGAAACATCTTGAAAGACAAAAATTTTTTCTGTTATATTTTGTTATTTATTCGAATTACTTGGTGTTATTTGTGAGTCTATTATCCACAATGATTCCTTTTGTGTGCCTGGGAATTAGCAGGATGGGTATCTTACCCATACTAATGGAATGTGGGAATCCCAGTGGCGTATCCGTTGTTTCTGCAGTTTGCTCCCACCTCCAGATCCACTCGTGGTGGTTCTTCTGTCTTCAGCTATGGCGTTAAGAAGCATGGTGTGGGATTATTTTATGAATCACGGTGTGGGATTCTTTTATGAAGACGAGTCCTGAGGAAATTAAGTGTAGTTTGTGCTCGGCACAGTTGTCGTTTAAAAGTTGTTCAACCTATTGTTTAAACAGATATTTGCGACATAAGCATCCAACAGTTAATTTAAGTGAAACTCGTTCGAAACCAGTTTTTATGAATCTGGGCAGTGACGAAGTCAGTTCAACGACTACAGCAACTGTTCAGGAATCTGCTGGTTCAGTTCTGGGCAGGTGTGGTAGACAAACAAAGATTATTAGATTTGCACCAAGATCAGTGCCTTCATCCAAGTGAACCATAATAGACAAACAGATTTTATGACTTGTTGTTAAAGAATATCTTCCGTTTAATGTAGTTGAGAGTGTAGAGATTAGAAAAATGATTTATTATTAAATGAAAACTGTGTACATCCCTGCAGAAAAACAGTCACCAAAAGCTTAATCTCTCAAGTGTTCGACAACACACTAATATGAGAAAGATCTGCAGTGTAAGCTGCATCCTCCATCTGCATTACGATTGCTTGATAGACATCTGTAAAAAATGAGAATTATATTGCAATGACTGCTCACTTCATTGATGAAAACTTCAATCTGAAGTCATATTTGTTATCTAGTTTTAAATTCCATAACAAGCATACAGCTGAAAACATTTCCATTGAATTACAAAATGTGACTTCAACTGAGGGTATTACCAATAAAATTATAGCTTGCACTACAGATAATACACCTAATATGGTGAAGGCAGTGATGATGCAAATGGTGGCACATACCTTGCTTTGCACATACACTGAATTTAATTGTGAAAGTAAGCCTTGAACCAATTACATAGACAAGGACAAAAGTGAAGTCAATAGTGGAATTTTTCAAAAGAAGTCCTCAAGTATTTGAGAAATTACACAATATTCAGAAGCAAATGGGCTTCCGTATTTTAATGCCAAAACAAGATTTCCCTACAAGATGGAATTCCATGTATCATATAGCCTTTGCACCCTCGCCATCCTCAGTTTGGATTCACAGACAAAACTGTCCAATGAAGACTGGTCAGTTATTGAAAAATCTTGTGAAATACAATCTCCCTTTGAGCAAGTCACAACAGAAATTAGCAACAAAAGAAATGCAACATTGTCAAAAGTTGTCTTACTAAGCATAGGTTTACAAAGTCAATGTCTGAGACTGAAAAACTCAGATTACAGCAATGAAGCCATTAATATAGTAACTGCTAAACCTGATAATGGAATCTGTACCCTCCTAGTTCAAAAGTTTGCAGATAAAGCAATTGCTTGCGGAGCAACATTACTGGATCCTCGCTTCACGGAGCATGGGTTCATAAAAACTGGGCATCGATTAAAAGAAACAAAAGATGCCATAATTAACAAGTGCTGTTTAATACGACAGAAACCCACAAGGTGTTCTACAGACAATCCACCACCGGCAAAACCATTTGAGGTGAGGTCATTCAACTCTAGCACTGGCAACATTTGGCAAGATTTTGACCAAGCTGTAGGAGAGTTGATCCAAAGCGTAGACAATCCACGTGCTGCAGTATAGCTTGATAAATATATGAAGATGCCAGATCACATTATCCATTGCTGTCGTGGAAAGAAAACCATGTGTTTCCTCCGCTGTTTGAAATAATGAAACGATGTTTTGTATTATGGCCACCTCTGTTCTACGTGAGCGCATATTTAGAAAGCAAGAGCAAACAATAAAAGACAGACGATCCCGTCCTTCAAGTGGAAAAGTATCAAAAATGATGTTTCTAAACTAAAACTGAGAATAGGTACAGTAGATCTACTCAGAAATTAAACAGTAAAATTTCAATTGATATTGTTTTTCTCTGGAGAATGTGCACTGAATTTGTATCCGACTGTATTTTGTTTAGTCCACTAAATCCTACATGTAGCTACCTTACAGGAACATACTTCTGAAATTTTTTGCACACAGGAGACACGTTTTTGTTCACCAGTACGTTTATTTGTGTGTTTGAGAACAATCATCTGATTTATGTGGTGGTGGTGGTGGTTAGTGTTTAACGTCCCGTCGACAACGAGGTCATTAGAGACGGAGCGCAAGTTCGGGTTAGGGAAGGATTGGGAAGGAAATCGGCCGTGCCCTTTCAAAGGAACCATCCCGGCATTTGCCTGAAACGATTTAGGGAAATCACGGAAAACCTAAATCAGGATGGCCGGAGACGTGATTGAACCGTTGTCCTCCCGAATGCGAGTCCAGTGTGCTAACCACTGCGCCACCTCGCTCGGTCTGATTTATGTATGTACATGTTTGTGTGTTTATTTTTATAAATACACTATGTTTGGTTATTACGCAATACAGGCGTCTTAATACTTGTGTATCATAAATAATTCTCAGGCAGTTCAACAATGGTACTTTGATACTTTTGTTTTTGTCTTTCGGATACTGTGATAAAAATTGCATTCCAACAGCAACTTAACTTCATCTCTGATTTCCTGGCGAAGTTTACAATAAAATGGAAATATATCTGCTTGCTGTGAGTACTTGAGTGATCTCCATATGACTGTACATCAGACAAACTTCTTTAGCAAGAATTGTAAGTGGTGTAGCGCCAGATCTGCCATGATGTAGGTATCACAAGGGCATTGCACTGTATGAATTGTTTTAAATTTTTATCTGGATTTTATACTACAAGGAAACATACCGATCTCTGCATTTAGGTTACCTTGAAATATTTTAACATGTTTTTCAGTTCTATCAAGTGTACATATTAAGAGCTGTATTCAGCTGACTTGTAAATGTTTGATGACAAACTGCCATACTTTACCATTGCGTTATATGCTCCAGTCTGTTATGATAATTTTTTTATCTGCGTGCATCAGTCACTTTGCAGGCCTGCTCTATGTGACAAAAAACGGAAAATTTGACTAAGAAAAGTGTGAGTGGCACACTCATGAATGTTAATTCAGTGCCTCCCTTCCCAGAATGCTATCTCAATAAATTACATCTCATGATATGCCTTTTCAAGAGCACTTACGGATTTTCACTCATGCAACCTATCAAAATTAAGAGCTAGAATACAGGGAAACGAGTTTGGCAAAATCTATTATGTCAAACATACAAACTCTGTCCTCAGCCTATTGAAAAGTATGGAAGTCACACGACACGAAAGCAGTGCACTTGCTGCAGGAAATACGAAACTGCCAAGACACCTAAGTGAAAGTTTCATACTTTCTGCGATATGATTAGCGCTCTCGCACCTCATTTGTGTTTATATGGACATACTTATACAGTAGCCATTCAAGATGATAAAATGTGTAGGTCTATTCGATTACAAAACACAAACTGTTTCACTGTTTCGAAACAGCGCATCGAAACATTACATTGTACTGTTTCAATTGTTTCAAAACAGTTACGTGTTTCAGCTTGCCCATCTCTAATCATCAGGCTCTTACTGTAATCAGGGGGGGGGGGGGGGGTGGCAAATCGTGGTATCTGCAGCAGGCGCCAATTTCAGGGGGTGCCGACTTCGCATTCTTTTTTAAGGAAAAAACCCTGTTTCACACACCGCCTAGCATCCAGCTGTTGGTCTATCGATTATTCATATGATTTTGAAACGCATCTCTGTTGGTTTTTGAACACATTGTAAGTTGATTTCTGAACGAATCAATAAGTTGATTTTCTGATGCATGCATAGTGCACGTGATGTCTGCCAGGGGAATCCCCGTCGCATCTAGAAATAAAAAAAAGTTTTCCCGCAGATAAGAGGGGATGGGGCTATACGAACTGAGCCCAATAAACTCGAAAGGGTGAATGCCAATCACTGTTTGTTTATGTGGTTGATTGGGTATGCAAATGGTAAGTGTTATTGTAATCATTAGCGAAATCGATAGATTCAGACTAACAGAGTGGAAATAAACGACTAATAGGAATAACAAGTAAGACAGATTACATATCATCTTCTCGGTGTACCCAGAAAATTAAATTTTGACAAAAATTTTTGCCAGATCGCTACACTACCAGGGGCCAGTTGTACACTCCCCGACCAGCAGATGCTGAACGTCTATTCTCGGAAAAAAAGCGCGGAAAACGCTTTGTACGAACGAATGGTGACGCATGAGTGAAGAATAAATGCTAGATAACTCTACCGTGGTTCTGGCAGTATTAGTGAAGTGAACCGGAGAATACGTTTTAACAATGGCAGGAATAGTTCATTACAAGATCGTTGTTGAGAATGAAGAAGGAGAAGAAACTGGGATATCACACAAATTAAATGGAAGAATATGACGATTCCAAATTTATATAAAGCTTTCGTACTACTACTACTCGTTTTCGATCTCGCGCTTGAGAAACTGGGGCTTATGAATGAAATGTGAAACTATTTCCTAACATAAAACTTTTTGCTTGTAGTAGACCTAATAGGCATTTTATATTGGTACTTCGTCAATTATATTCTTTCGTGTTATTTATGTAAATGAGGTAGATAAAAACGATCATTTGTGACAAAACAGTTGCGCTTATTTGGCGTGTGTTACAATTGCTGCAATATTAGAAAGTCCTATTTCGTTTTATCTAGCAGACAGTGACAAAGTAGACGAAATCAAACCAAGCATCCACACCAGTCTTGGGTACTATTCATTTGAACAGCTTTTGCAATATTTGACTACGACATTTCGATTTTTCTTGTAGCAAAACCTTTGACGAACTTTGATGATGCAATACATACTTCGCAGAAAGGAAAGCACGCCATGTAAAGCTGTAGCAAGATTAGGGAGAAAAAAAAATACTGAGAGCTAAGGATTGAAGAAATGCGTACTGCCTTGCTTGTCTCTCGTCTTTATTGCTACTAGCAATACAACGGGCTACTAGCTGACAGACAATAAAGAGTGCACATTTTCTGAAGGGTTCTTATTCTCCTGGTCACAAATAATCCCATCCACTATTAATTGTGCGTTTCTTTAAGGGGGTGGGGCGGAGGTTATTTGTCAAACCGGCCGACTGGAAGCAGGAGGAGCACCACAGGACAATTTAATTTCCACTGTCCTGAAATAGGTTTGATGGCTTCTACACTCCTGGAAATGGAAAAAAGAACACATTGACACCGGTGTGTCAGACCCACCATACTTGCTCCGGACACTGCGAGAGGGCTGTACAAGCAATGATCACACGCACGGCACAGGGGACACACCAGGAACCGCGGTGTTGGCCGTCGAATGGCGCTAGCTGCGCAGCATTTGTGCACCGCCGCCGTCAGTGTCAGCCAGTTTGCCGTGGCATACGGAGCTCCATCGCAGTCTTTAACACTGGTAGCATGCCGCGACAGCGTGGACGTGATCCGTATGTACAGTTGACGGACTTTGAGCGAGGGCGTATAGTGGGCATGCAGGAGGCCGGGTGGACGTACCACCGAATTGCTCAACACGTGGGGCGTGAGGTCTCCACAGTACATCGATGTTGTCGCCAGTGGTCGGCGGAAGGTGCACGTGCCCGTCGACCTGGGACCGGACCGCAGCGACGCACGGAAGCACGCCAAGACCGTAGGATCCTACGCAGTGCCGTAGGGGACCGCACCGCCACTTCCCAGCAAATTAGGGACACAGTTGCTCCTGGGGTATCGGCGAGGACCATTCGCAACCGTCTCCATGAAGCTGGGCTACGGTCCCGCACACCGTTAGGCCGTCTTCCGCTCACGCCCCAACATCGTGCAGCCCGCCTCCAGTGGTGTCGCGACAGGCGTGAATGGAGGGACGAATGGAGACGTGTCGTCTTCAGCGATGAGAGTCGCTTCTGCCTTGGTGCCAATGATGGTCGTATGCGTGTTCGGCGCCGTGCAGGTGAGCGCCACAATCAGGACTGCATACGACTGAGGCACACAGGGCCAACACCCGGCATCATGGTGTGGGGAGCGATCTCCTACACTGGCCGTACACCACTGGTGATCGTCGAGGGGACACTGAATAGTGCACGGTACATCCAAACCGTCATCGAACCCATCGTTCTACCATTCCTAGACCGGCAAGGGAACTTGCTGTTCCAACAGGACAATGCACGTTCGCATGTATCCCGTGCCACCCAACGTGCTCTAGAAGGTATAAGTCAACTACCCTGGCCAGCAAGATCTCCGGATCTGTCCCCCATTGAGCATGTTTGGGACTGGATGAAGCGTCGTCTCACGCGGTCTGCACGTCCAGCACGAACGCTGGTCCAACTGAGGCGCCAGGTGGAAATGGCATGGCAAGCCGTTCCACAGGACTACATCCAGCATCTCTACGATCGTCTCCATGGGAGAATAGCAGCCTGCATTGCTGCGAAAGGTGGATATACACTGTACTAGTGCCGACATTGTGCATGCTCTGTTGCCTGTGTCTATGTGCCTGTGGTTCTGTCAGTGTGATCATGTGATGTATCTGACCCCAGGAATGTGTCAATAAAGTTTCCCCTTCCTGGGACAATGAATTCACGGTGTTCTTATTTCAATTTCCAGGAGTGTATTACAAATTATATACGCTAGATTCCACAGAGCGAAATACAGTGACGTGCGATAGAAGAATGCTGTGTGAAGAGGCATGGCACTGGACTTCGGCACACTTAAGCAACTAACACGTCTTATATTTCCTCGAACATATATTTTTCATACATCACGCTCTTCACAAAGATGTGGGCTACAAAATGAACATATTTTTGAAAAACAGATTTCTTTTGACGTCCTATTTCAAACCCTGGGGGGGGGGGGGGGGGCGGCACTATTAAGTTTTTGCCTCGGTTTGGAAATATCGTACATCCGGGGATGTTTCCGTAGCAGATTTTCATGATTATCAGTATATTTATATCTCAATTTCAACCCTTCCATGGTCCAGCGTCTTGTTTTCTTTTTCTTCATTATACGGAGTGCTGAAATCAATACAAGTAATACTTTGCGTTGGTAGCCATTTTGACGTCACATGCAGTTATGTTGTGGCTTATGATAAATGCAGGTCTAAGCGCACGTCTGAGTAACATCAGCATCCACTGGGGGCCGAACAGCACAATAACCCTGGTTCGGTGTCGGGTGGCGGTGGGGTGGGTGAATTGTTGTGGACTGTTGTGGGGTTGTGAACCACTGAGGGCTACGGCGGAACGAAGCCTCTCCGTCGTTTCTAGGTCCCCAGTTTAATACACAATACACACAAAGGTAGTAGTGTTGCCTATCATAAGCTCCCCAAAGATCCTGAAACAAGTGCTCGGTGGGCTCAGCTCTGAAGAAATAGTGATAGTATTAAAAATAAAAATATTGCTATCTGTAGCATACATTTTCAAGACGACGATTACTTACGAGATCTCAAGCGGAATTATTGAAACTTCAGCCAAAGAAGATCTTAAAGCCGACTCCAGTTCCTACATTGCATCTTGCCAAAGCCACTTTTGCTGCCGCTGCTTCATACCCTGTCCAACAAAGAAGTGACAGAAGAAAAGATCGTGAAACACTTAAACGTGCACTGAACACGCTAGCTTCTTTCTCACCGGAGAAAAAAGAAGTAGATCAAAGCACAGAAACACAAAAAGGCCGTGTCGAGGTTGAAATGAAGCGACTTGAAAAAGAATTATTACTACTGAGAGAAAAAAATCATTGTTTAATAGTTGCAAACAGTACGATGAGGATGCAAAATAAATTACTGTCTCATGCTTTAAGCAGACAGAGGAAGCAGTGCCAAAGCCTTCAGTGCCGACAAAGTGCTGAAGTCATAACTAAAGTACAGCAAGTTTTACAAAAAGTATTTACAGACACGCAAATTAAATGTCCCATGAAGTCCAAGAAGAGAACACGTTGAGTCAGGAAGATATAAGCAAAGCCTTGCTTCTGCGCTCTCTGTCCAGAAAAACTTACATTTATTTGAGGAACGTAGTGGGTAAACCATGACCGGGGTTTTCTTCGTTAAAAAGATGTATTTCTAATTCTTTTCTCTGTCTTCCTGGCATTTCCCACTTGATGGGTAAGCAAGCAACAAACTTAAGCGAAGCAGAGACGCCGTACGTGTTAAGTTTTGATGAAATGAATGTGAACAGTCGCGTATGCTACAGCCAAGAAACCAACGCCATATATTGGCCACATAGCCGGGTACAGGTTGTTATGGAACGTGGTTTATGCGAAACCTGCAAGCTGCCTATATATTATAATTCTGATACTACGAGGAATCGGGATTTGATAGTCACTATCATCAAAGAACCGCAGAAAGTGGGATTTGTTGTAGTTTTGTAGTTGGTATTTAATCTGTTTTTGAAGGTGAAAATGGGAAAGTATGGAAGGAATTCCACAGCGGCTACACAAACACGTGCTTCATCAAACCTAACGATGAAACGAAACATGTTTGGGTATTTGCTGATGTACCACATACGGTGAAATTTTCGAGAAATCAATTTTTGGATGACGGTTTTTTCATTAAGCGATGGAAAAACAGTAACAAAACGCGTATTCGAACAGCTGTTGTTGAAAAATAATGGCGAGTTAAAAGTATGCTCTAAACTTACTGCTCATCACCTGACAGTTTCCGGAAGGGATCGACAGCGTGTTCGTCTTGCCAGCCACCTCTTTTCCAACACTGTGTCAGATGCAATTTCTTTTGTAAATCCTGAAGAAAAAGATACTACAGAAGTTTTCAAGTTGGTAAACGATACGTTTGACGTCATGAATTCGAGTGTACCTGTTGGCAAGCGACCAATTTCAAGCGCTTTTGAATTGTGCATGCAGACACAAAAGTTCTTTGCAGGTTCTACTCCATCTGTGAAAAAATGAACTTACGAAATAATAAAACATCACTTCCATTCCAAAAGGGGTTACTCACCTAGATTCGGTCACTATTGGGTATCTCTCTGATTTGAAATAAAGCCGCGATTTGACCTCGAGGTTCAACCAAGACAGCCTGGAAACTTATTTTCCCAGATAAGAGCAAGCAATTGGCAGGGCTTATGCTCATCCCATATCATTGGACTTCAAAACCCGTTTGCCCATCTTAATTATGAACAAAAGTATTGCTAACATCCGGTTATGTAATTCTCCACCAGTCGCAGCGGAAACTGATACAAACTATCTGACTTCCAAGTTGTTTATGATAGGGGTTGAGCAAAAATTAAAGACATTACACCAAGATGATTTAACTGTTTCACCGTTAAATAGAAGCTTCAAAAGTGCTCTCTAGAAGGTCTCTGCTACGTCGCTGGTTATATTGCTTACAGATGCGCCTCCAAAGACAAATCACTTAGCCATCCTAGTGGCAAGATAATGAAAGTGCCAGAAGAACCTACAAGTTCTGGGTAGATTGAGAAACTCTCTCGTGGTGGTTTAATCATCCCTTCAGACGAGTGGTTTGAAACTGGTAAGCAGTTAGAAGTGCTGTTTTTTAAATTTTCATTTCAGAAGTCTGTGTAAAGACGCCAATTTGATTAGAAATCTGGCGAGACTTTTAATTGGGAAGTTTCCAGCTATTTATCAAGAGGTCATCACAATGTATGCGAAGACCAGAACCTTTATCCGAATAAAACATCTCAACACATCAGCAAAGGCACAGAGCGCGAAACAGCAGCAGGTCGGGAGCTTCTGCGGTTCACACCAAAGAAGATTAAGGTATTTAAATTCTTATTCAAATTGTTGAAAATGAGGCAATTAATCGTTTAGCTCCTGCATCATCATATGTAGTAATGTGTCAAGTAACCGGGCTTTAGCGTTTGCTCACTATTTAATATCTTCATGAAAAAGTGTCCAACTATAACGCGAAAATATGTTTACTAAACTGAAAGCTCTTGTGACTCCTGCGTTTACACGCGATTGAAAATTGTATAATATCTGAAAACGTACTGACGAATGCCAGGTTATGAGTTACCTAATAGAAAATATTGAATTATAGAATATACATGTTATGAGGGCCACATTAATAGTTTTGCCATTACTACAAAGACAATATAAGAGTTTCGCAGTCATAGTAAGTAGTAACATTCAATACCTGTATAGGTAAACTCCTATCGAACCCATGACTGATTACATTACCCTTCAGTTTTCATAAATTAATGTTAGTATGAGAGGAATAGCACCTTACGCGAACGTGAGAGTACGTCTCGCGCATCTGACCACCACCACCTAAAGAGGTGGTGGTGATCTGGCGCTTCTCGTGAGGCCAACGAGAATTACTCGGCTCCTCGACAGTGACGTCACGCGGAAGTGTGCGATCGCTGGCGAACTCAGATTAGATTAGTACTTGTTCCATAGATCATGAATACGACACTTCGTAATGATGTGGAACGTGTCAGGTTAATAAAAGGTGTCTATACAAGATATTACATTACACAAATTATTACATGAAACTTAATATTTTTTTTTTCGTGGGGGATGGGGCAATTACCCACTTATTATATCCAAAAATTCATCTAATGAGTAGAAGGAGTTGCCATTCAGAAATTCTTTTAGTTTCCTTTTAAATGGTATGTGGCTATCTGTCAGACTTTTGATGCTATTAGGTAAACGACCAAAGACATTTGCGGCAGCATAACTTACCCCCTTCTGACCCAAAGTTAGATTTAATATTAAGTAGTGAAGATCATCCTTTCTCCTAGTGTTGTAGCCATGTACACTGCTATTACATTTGAATTCGTTCGGATTGGTAATAACAAATTTCATAAGTGAATACATACATTGTGAGGCTACAGTGAAGATCCCTAGCTCTTTAAATAAGTGTCAGCAGGATGATCTTGGATGGGCTCTAGCAATTATTCTGATTACACGCTTTTGTGCAATGAACACTCTTTTACTCAATGATGAGTTACCCCAGAATATGATGCCATACGAAAGCAGAGAATGAAAGTAGGCGTGGTAAGCTAATTTACTGAGACGTATATCGCCAAAATTTGCAATGACCCTAATAGCATAAGTAGCTGAACTCAAACGTTTCAGCAGATCTTCAGTGTGTTTTTTCCAGTTTAACCCCTCTTCAATGCATACACCTAGAAATTTTGAATATTCTACCTTAGCTACCGGTTTCTGATCGAAGTCTATGTTTATTAATAGTGTCATTCCATTTACTGTGTGGAACTGTATACGCTATACCGTGTTTTGTCAAAGTTCAATGAGAGCCCATTTGCAGAGAACCACTTAATGATTTTCTGAAAAACATCATTTACAATTTCATCAGTTAATTATTGTCTGTTGGGTGTGATAGCTGTGCTTGTATCATCGGCAAAAAGTACCAGCTTTACATCTTCATGAATATAGAGTGGCAAGTCATTAATGTATATTAAAAACAGCAGAGGACCCTAAGACTGACCTTGCGGCACCCCATTCTTGATTGTTCCCCAGTTGAGAAATCAACAGTTTTTTGCATATTATGTGAACTGCTTATTTCAACTTTCTGCACTCTGCCAGTTAGGTATGATTTAAACCATTTGAGCAATGTTCCATTCATACCACAGTACTTGAGCCTATCTAGAAGTATTCCTTGATTTACACAATCAAAAGTCTTTGAGAGATCACAAAAAATCCCAGTAGGTGACTTCCTGTTACTCAGAGCATTTAATATTTCATTAGTGAAACCAAACTGACATTTTGTTAAGACATTATTTTTACAAAGGTGTGAAGCTACTGTACAATACATTACTTTTTCAAGAATTTTGGATAAGGCAGTCAGAAGAGAGATTGGGCAGTAGTTGTTGACATCAGACGTAGCCCCTTTTTTATGCAGTGGTTTAACAATGGCATACCTCAGTCTATCAGGGAAAATACACTGCTTCAGAGAGCTATTACATATGTGGCTAAGAATCCCACTTATCTCTTGGGAACAAGCTTTTATTATCCTACTGGAAATGCCATCAATTCCATGTGAGCTTTTATGCTTGAGAAGGTTTATTATATTCCTAATTTCAGTAAGAGAGGTGGGTGCAACTTCAATTGTATCAAATTGTGTGGGTAAGGCCTCTTCCATTAACTGCTCTTCCATTAACTCCATTAGAAATAGATGGCAAATCATCGAGTAAAACTGAAATGATATCAGGTGTTCCCCAGGGAAGCGTCCTGGGACCTCTGCTGTTTCTGATCTATATAAATGACCTGGGTGACAATCTGAGCAGTTCTCTTAGGTTGTTCGCAGATGATGCTGTAATTTACCGTCTAGTAAGGTCATCCGAAGACCAGTATCAGTTGCAAAGCGATTTAGAAAAGATTACTGTATGGTGTGGCAGGTGGCAGTTGATGCTAAATAACGAAAAGTGTGAGGTGATCCACATGAGTTCCAAAAGAAATCCGTTGGAATTCGATTACTCGATAAATAGTACAATTCTCAAGGCTGTCAATTCAACTAAGTACCTGTGTGTTAAAATTACGAACAACGTCAGTTGGAAAGACCACATAGATAATATTGTGGGGAAGGCGAGCCAAAGGTTGCGTTTCATTGGCAGGACACTTAGAAGATGCAACAAGTCCACTAAAGAGACAGCTTACACTACAATCGTTCATCCTCTATTAGAATATTGCTGCGCGGTGTGGGATCCTTACCAGGTGGGATTGACGGAGGATATCGAAAGGGTGCAGAAAAGGGCAGCTCGTTTTGTATTCTCACGTAGTAGGGGAGAGAGTGTGGCAGATATGATACGCGAATTGGGATGGAAGTCATTACAGCAAAGACGTTTTTCGTCGCGGCGAGATCTATTTACGAAATTTCAGTCACCAACTATCTCTTCCGCATGCGAAAATATTTTGTTGAGCCCAACCTACATAGGTAGGAATGATCATCAAAATAAAATAAGAGAAATCAGAGCTCGAACAGAAAGGTTTAGGTTTTCGTTTTTCCAGCGCGCTGTTCGGGAGTGGAATGTAGAGAGATAGTATGATTGTGGTTCGACGAACCCTCTGCCAAGCACTTAAATGTGAATTGCAGAGTAGTCATGTAGATGTAGATGTAGAAGTGGCTCAACCTTCTATGTAAGAAACTTGCTTCACTGGAGCTGTTACACGAAAGTAAAATTTTTCGTCATAGCTATTCGGCAACGGATGCCAAACAGTTAAAAACTGCATATGCTGTTGGCAAGGGCATTGCTGGGAAAGAAAGAAATGGAAACAATTGTGGTTGAAACTGAGGATAGCTTTTTGAGCTGCAGTGCGAATACATAAAGAACAACATAAATTATTTGAGAATGAGCGAACAAACATTTCAATTTGCCCACATGAAAGTGGCTCCTCATATTTGTGTACATGATACTAATTTTTGAAATGCCATTACTTAATTTCTTTCATCATAATCGGTGTTTTTGGAAAGCCTGCAACAGTCTTATTCATGATTCAAATAACGAAAAAGTCTGTGTCATTTTGAAAGGCGGCCCAATTTTCAGCCGTTCTGTGCATCCCCCTCCACCAGCCACTGGCAGCCAATAACATAGGGTGACCCACTTAAACCTCCCTGATTTTACGGATCCAGAAGAGAAAAGCCACAGTAGATACGACAATGAAAAATGCACCACATCGTAGAGTATCTCAAAGAACTTATATTCCCATGTCATAAGTGCCAAGTATCGCCGCCAGAGTGCAGCATGGTCGCATGAAGTGAAAATGGCGACTCCACAGCAGCACGTGCAAGCAGTAGTGTGGTTTGCAGAAACAAAATCGCCGATTCCTGTGCAAAGAAATTATCATCGTATGTATGAATGTTATCCAACTGATGTGCAAACAATTAAAGAATGGTATAGGAAGTTTCTGGCAACAGGAAGTGTTATGAAACATTCTAGTGGTGCACATTACAGAGTTTCAGAAGAGACAGCGGAGGACATCAGACAAACGTTTTTCAGAAGCCCACGTAAGTCAATTCGTCAACCATCTAGGCAACTTGATGTACCTCAATCAACATTGCATCGTGTAGTTCACGAGCATCTTCGTACGTGTGCTTACAAAGTGCAAATTCTGCAACATATGACGCCGAACGACAAACCACTCCGATAAAAATTTGCTGCGGATATGCTGCAGCTTATTGATATGGATGCCAGCTTCCTGGAAAGATGTTTATTCTCAGACGAGGCAACCTTTGATCTATCAGGAAGGGTTAATAGGCATAATGTTCGGATTTGGGCGTCGCAAAATCCGAACATTGTCACTGAACATGTTCGTGATAGCACTAAACTAAACGTCTGGTGTGGGCTAATGCACGACAGGACTGTTAGACCGTTCTTCTTTGTGAAACAAACAGTGAATGGGTCAGTGTATCTGGACATGTTGGAGCAGTTTGTGTATCCTCAGATACAAGGCTTGCAACCCAGCATCATTTTTTAACAAGATGGAGCTCCGCCACATTGGTCGATGGCTGTTCGCAAGTTCCTGGATAGGAAATTTCCCAATCGTTGTATCGGATGCGGAGGATCCACTGCCTCGTCACCATGTTCATCTAACATTAAGCTGCTTGATTTCTTCATGTAGGGATTCGTGAACGACCGCGTGTATGCAACCAAAGTGGACGATACTCCTACATTGCGACATCGTATCACTAATGCGACTGCAAGAATAATAGAGTAAATGCTACAAAGAACTTGTCAAGAAACTGAATACAGACTCAATATTCTTCGTGCTACGAATGGTTGACATGTAGAGGTGTACTGATGATAAATAAATAAATTCTTTTGAGATGCTCTACAATGTGGTGCATTTTTCATTGTCGCATCTACTGTGGTTTTTTTTCCCTGGCTCTTTGAAACCAGGAAGGTTTGAGTGGGACACCCTGTATTCATTCTCTTTATGAGCGGCTAGTAGCGAGTTACAGGTACACAGCGAGAACCTCGCTGCGCTGTGCCCGTACTCCGCGGCAGCCGAATTATTCATTTAGTTGTCAGTTTTCTTTTGTATTTTTGATCAAACTCAAACGGCTCTAAGCACTATGGGACTTAACATCCGATGTCATCAGTCCCCTAGACTTAGAACTACTTAAACCTAACTAACCTAAGGACATAACACACATCCATGCCCGAGGCAGGATTCAAACCTGCGACCGTAGCAGCAGCGCGGTTCCGAACTGAAGCGCCTAGAACCGCTCGGTTACAGCGGCCGGCTGTATTCTTGTTTTTGTAGCGGTATAGGTGTGAATGTGCATTAGTAAATGTTTGAGTGCGATTAAAAAAAAAAAAGCCAGGTGATGGCAGTAAATGTGAAGTGCTTCACAAGCAGGCGATGGGGCTTATTTACCGCATTTCTAACGTTTTCAAACGTGAGTTTGAAAGCAGGTCACCTACTGTTGACACATGAAGATACAAGAGCGGACTCCAGAACCATGTGATGTTGGCGAGAGAACTGTAAAGAGAATTGTAAGCGAAAGTGTCAGAGCTGTGGGAAGCCGTAGGAACCTAGTTGGTTTCGTGTCGCCTGGAAAGCATCGAAATCGCAAGGAACCTGTAGCGCAAATGGATAGTTTAAACAACGATGTTCTAAAGTACTCCATGTGGATGATGAATGCCCGATATCACAAAAACGTGTTACAGTTATGCAGAATAAAATTTAATGTTCAAATGGTTCCTGATATGTTAAGAAGAGAGCTTTTAGCTCAAAGAAGTGACATAGGTGCAGCACGAACTACATCCCATATAAAGATCCACGATACAAGAGAAGGAGGTAGTTCAACAGTGTATTACCTTGACTAGGCGTGGACATCAACCAACTTTCATGCACAAAGACTTGAGCAGTTGTACCCACATTATGTTGAGATCAGACATCGTCAAACCACCATTGCAACAACCGTATTCGGGGCCTTAGGAAGTTTTGCTCCGAAACACGCATACGATGGAAATCTCTTACAATGGGAAGTCAACAGTGATGTCAATATAAGGAGTCAAGCCAGCTTACATGCTTGCTGACGATTACGAAGAACCTCACCCAGAAAACAAGCCAGCACCGAGGATATCGGAGGAAACAATTTCCCTTGTGCCTCCACCGTACAGTCAGCAGACATCGCCCGAGCAAGTACAGCATAGACATACACGAGCAGATCGGCGGGTACGCTTCAAGTACCCACACGTCCCGGGTGCTCCGCACTTTCAGCAGTGACAGTGATTTCGAGTGGTCGCACTTTAAAAGAATGACTGCGCACGGAACCAATTTGGTTCCTTCATTATTCTTAGTTTTTGTATTTGACCGCTTCGTATTGGTTTCTGGAATTATTTTGTGAGTTTTTGTGTGACTGCTAATTTGATTGAGTTTTGTGGATGCATTCAAACAATAAAAGCAAGGAACACACTCAAGAAGTTCTGCGTTATTTCAGCAATATACAGGGTGTTACAAAAAGGTACGGCCAAACTTTCAGGAAACATTCCTCACACACAAATAAAGAAAAGATGTTATGTGGACATGTGTCCGGAAACGCTTAATTTCCATGTTAGAGCTCATTTTAGTTTCGTCAGTATGTACTGTACTTCGATTCACCGCCAGTTGGCCCAGTTAGAGGAAGGTAATGTTGACTTCGTTGCTTGTGTTGACATGTGACTCATTACTCTACAGTACTAGCATCAAGCACATCAGTACGTAGCATCAACAGGTTAGTGTTCATCACGAACGTGGTTTTGCAGTCATTGCAATGTTTACAAATGCGGAGTTGGCAGATGCCCATTTGACGTATGGATTAGCACGGGAAAATAGCCGTGGCGCGGTACGTTTGTATCGAGACAGATTTCCAGAACGAAGGTGTTCCGACAGGAAGACGTTCGAAGCAATTGATCGGCGTCTTAGGGAGCACGGAACATTCCAGCCTATGACTCGCGACTGGGGAAGACCTAGAACAACGAGGACACCTGCAATGGACGAGGCAATTCTTGGTGCATTTGACGATAACCCTAATGTCAGCGTCAGAGAACTTGCTGCTGTACAAGGTAACGTTGACCACGTCACTATATGAAGAGTGCTACGGGAGAACCAGTTGTTTCCGTACCATGTACAGCGAGTGCAGGCACTATCAGCAGCTGCTTGGCCTCCACGGGTACACTTCTGCGAATGGTTCATCCAACAATGTGTCAATCCTCATTTCAGTGCAAATGTTCTCTTTACGGATGAGGCTTCTTTCCAACGTGATCAAATTGTAAATTTTCACAATCAACGTGTGTGGGCTGACGAGAATCCGCATCCAATTGTGCAATCACGTCATCAACACAGATTTTCTGTGAACGTTTGGGCAGGCATTGTTGGCGATGTCTTGATTGGGGCCCCATGTTCTTCCACCTACTCTCAATAGAGCACGTTATCATGATTTCGTAGGGGACACTCTACCTGTGTTGCTAGAACATGTGCCTTTACAAGTACGACACAACATGTGGTTCATGCATGATGGAGATCCTGCACATTTCAGTCGAAGTGTTCGTACGCTTCTCAACAACAGATTCGGTGACCGATGGATTGGTAGAGGCGGACCAATTCCATGGCCTCCACGCTCTCCTGACCTCAACCCTCTTGACTTTCATTTATGGGGGCATTTGAAAGCTCTTGTCTACGCAACCCCGGTACCAAATGTAGAGACTCTTCGTGCTCGTATTGTGGACGGTTGTGATACAATATGCCATTCTCCAGGGCTGCATCAGCGCATCAGGGATTCCATGCGACGGAGGGTGGATGCATGTATCCTCGCTAACGGAGGACATTTTGAACATTTCCTGTAACAAAGTGTTTGAAGTCACGCTGGTACGTTCTGTTGCTGTGTGTTTCCACTCCATGATTACTGTGATTTGAAGAGAAGTAATAAAATGAGCTCTAACATGGAAAGTAAGCGTTTCTGGACACATGTCCACATAACATATTTTCTTTCTTTGTGTGTGAGGAATGTTTCCTGAAAGTTTGGCCGTACCTTTTTGTAACACCCTGTATATTAGTAGCTTCACCATCATTCGTGCGCCGACTACAACACCACCTTCGAACTCACTTAAATTTTGATAATCTGCCATTTTAGCAGCAGTAACCGATCTAACAACTGTGCCAGATACTTGTTGTCTTATACAGGTGTTGCCGACCGCAGCGCTGTATTCTGTCTACATATCTCTGTATTTCAATACGCATGCCTACGCCAATTTCTTTGGCGTTTCAGTGTATTATCTTACGCTGATAGTATAAGGTACAAAATGTGACTGTTACCGGAAGCAGAAGGTACGGTGATATTTTCGCCACCCTACAGAATACGGCAAGCACGAACGAAGGTGCTCATGCAGGAAATTGAAGAGATGTTAGAGTTTGTAGTTTATAGAGTTTATAGTAATTTTTCCTTGATCCTAATTCCGAAAAAGACGGATGCCAATGGAAAGCAAAAGTGATGAATAATCGCGGACTATAGGCGACTTGATGAGATCTCCCTAAATTCAGTGTATCTATTGCCAAGAATAGACGAAATTCTTGACGTCTAGGAAAGACAAAGTACTTCTCGACCCTCGGCTTAGTGTAGAGCTATTATCAAGTCTTATTAGACGAACAGGATCGTGAAAAGACGACTTTCAGTAGACTGTATGGACATTATGAGTACAAACGAGTAACCATGGGTCTGCCTGCCTGGTTAGCTGTTCGGCCTAACGCACTGTTTTCCGGGCGGGAAAGCGTTCCAGTCCCCGGCACAAATCCACCCGGCCGATTAGTGTCAAGGTCCGGTGTGCCGGCCAGTCTGTGGATGGTTCGTAAGGCGGTTTTCCATCTGCCTCAGAGCATGCGGGCTGGTTCCCCTTATTCTGCCTCAGTTCCATTATGTCGGCGATTGCTGGCAAACACTTGCTCCACGTACGCGTACACCATAGTTCCTCTGCTACGCAAACATTGGGGTTACACTCGTCTGGTGTGAGACGTACCCGGAGGGGTCCACTGGGGGTCGAACCGCACAAAAACCCTGGGTTCGGTGTGGGGCGGCGGTGGGGTGAGTGGACTGCTGTGTGGGGTTGTAAACCAGTGAGAGCTACGGCGGGGACGAAGCCTCTCCGTCGTTTCTAGGTCTCCAGTTCCATAAAATTCAATACCCATGGGTCTTAAAATAGCTCCTAGTCCGTTACAGAAGTTAATGAACTCCGTCTTGACAAGGCTACAAGGTAACAAATTGTTCATCTATTTGGATGACATAATATTTATCTCCTCCTTAGACGAAAGTAATGTACGGCTAACGTGTACAGCACGATCGAGAGGGAGATGTTGGCCATTTGTTGGACAGTGAAATATTTTAGACCGTATGTATTTGGAAGAAAGTTCCCAATGTATACTGACAGCAAATCCCTAACATGGGTAGGTAGTATATCAGCCTGATGAAATTTAGGTTAAAGCTGGACGAATACGACCGTCAGATCCGTGACAAGAGTGAAAATAGATATCAAGTTGCCGACGCACTCCCGTGACCAGAAGGCGGCAGTAGCCCAGGTCAAGACACGGCGGAAACGGATGCCATGGAACACGTCAGGGACAACAGAGGCGCAGTTGGCACACGCGAGCAGGCAGCAGGCGCAGCCGACAAGGACACAAGACGCAGAACAGCTGACCAGGGAACAGTAAAATATATTATTCAGGAATGCGAAAACTGTATCCAAGGTATAGAAAAGTATATCCAGGAAGAAGAGACAGCTGAGTCGACAAAGAAGGAAGAAATCAGTGTGATGAAAAAGCCACAATATTAAAACAGTTTCACGATTCTCCCAGTGGAGGACACCAGGGCATAGGAAGAATCTGTTGTTGTTGTTGTGGTCTTCAGTCCTGAGACTGGTTTGATGCAGCTCTCCATGCTATCCTGTGCAAGCTTCTTCATCTCCTAATACGTACTGCAGCCTACATCCTTCTGAATCTGTTTATTGTATTCATCTCTTGGTCTCCCTCTACGATTTTTACCCTTCACGCTGCCCTCCAATACTAAATTGGTGTTCCCTTGATGCCTCAGAACATGTCCTACCAACCGATCCCTTCTTCTTGTCAAGTTGTGTCACAAACTCCTCTTCTCCCCAATCCTATTCAATACCTCCTCATTAGTTATGTGATCTACCCATCTAATTTTCAGCTTTCTTCTGTAGCACCACATTTCGAAAGCTTCTATTCTCTTCTTGTCCAAACGATTTATGGTCCATGTTTCGCTTCCATACATCGCTACACTCCATACAAATACTGTCAGAAACGACTTCCTGACACTGAAATCAATACTCGATGTTAACAAATTTCTCTTCTTCAGAAACGCTTTACTTGCCACTGCCAGTCCACTTCGACCATCATCAGTTATTTTGCTCCCCAAATAGCAAAACTCCTTTACTACTTTAAGTGTCTCATTGCCTAATCTAATCCCCTCAGCATCACCCGACTTAATTCGACTAGATTCTATTATCTTCGTTTTGCTTTTGTTGATGTTCATCTTATACCCTCCTTTCATGACACTGTCCATTCCGTTCAACTGCTCTTCCAAGTCTTTTGCTGTCTCTGACAGAATTACAATGTCATCGGCGAACCTCAAAGTTTTTATTTCTTCTCCGTGGATTTTAATACCTACTCCGAATTTTTCTTTTGTTTCCTTTACTGCTTGCTCAATATACAGATTGAATAACCCCGCCAGGGTGCGATTTGTGCTTTTACCAGTGGGGGGAATGTCTTAGGGGGTTAGTAGAATTATATGTTACTAGCTTGGACCGTGGCGTTACGCATGGTTAAACAGCTATTTATAAATAGATGTTAATGCCGAAACTCACTATTCACGCGTATGCACTATCAGAAAATCCATCCCTTGTTATATCTTTAAAAGTACATTATAGGTAAAGCTTATTTACAAAATCATCTACATACAGGTATACGAGGGGAATTAAAAAAGTAGAGGCACATTTGTGAAAAGCTGTACTTATTCTGATGATAGAAAACTGAAACATATTAGTAGTATTAATAATAAGACTTATTAAAAACTCTCAGTGTTCGGCTCCACAAATTTAAATTATATGTAAGGTTTTACTCCAGTGCGTGGGAAATAAACATCCCAGGTTGGGATGCATAAACTATAACCAGAGGAGGGGATGGTCTGATGCAGGTGGGGTGGGGGGGGGGGGGGGGAAGTCTAAGGGTATTTCACCTGTCTCATACATTTTGCTCACCAGATGGTAGAGTTTTGTCAGTACTGGCTCTCCCAAGGCTGTCAGTAGTTCTAATGGAATGTTGTCTACTCCTGGGGCCTTGTTTGGACTTAGGTCTTTCAGTGCTCTATCAAATTCTTCACGCAGTATCATATATCCCATTTCATCTTCATCTTCATCCTCTTCCCTTTCTGTAACATTGCCCTCAAGTACATCGCCCTTGTATAGTCCCTCTATATACTCCTTCCACCTTTCTGCTTTCCCTTCCTTGCTTAGAACTGGGTTTCCATCTGAGCTCTTTATATTTATGCAAGTGCTTCTCTTTTCTCCAAACGTCTCTTTAATTTTCCTGTAGGCGGTATCTATCTTACCCCTAGTGAGATAAGCCTCTACATCCTTACATTTGTCCTCTAGTCATCTCTGCTTAGCCATTTTGCACTTCCTGTCGATATCATTTTTGAGACGTTTGTATTCCTTTTTGCCTGCTTCATTTACTGCATTTTTATATTTTCTCCTTTCATCAATTAAATTCAATATTTCTTCTGTTACCCAAGGATTTCTACTAGCCCTCGTCTTTTTACCTACTTGATCGTCTGCTGCCTACACTACTTCATCCGTCAGAGCTACCCATTCTTCTTCTACTGTATTTCTTTTACCCATTCCTGTCAATTGTTCCCTTATGCTCTCCCTGAAACTCTCTACAACCTCTGGTTTAGTCAGTTTATCCAGGTCCCATCTCCTTAAATTCCCACCTTTTTGCAGTTTCTTCAGTTTTAATCTACAGCTCATAACCAATAGATTGGGGTCAGAGTCCACATCTGCCACTGGAAATGTCTTACAATTTAAAACCTGGTTCCTAAATCTCTGTCTTACCATTATATAATCTATCTTATACCTTTTAGTATCTCCAGGGTTCTTCCATGTATACAACCTCCTTTTATGATTCTTGAACCAAGTGTTAGCTATGATTATGTTGTGCTCTGTGCATAATTCTACCAGGCGGCTTTCTCTTTCATTTCTTCCCGCCAATCCATATTCACCTACTACGTTTCCTTCTCTTCCTTTTCCTAATATCGAATTCCAGTTACCCATGACTATTAAGTTTTCGTCTCCTTTCACTATCTGAGTAATTTCTTTTATCTCATCATACATTTCTTCAATTTCTTCGTCATCTGCAGAGCTAGTTGGCATATAGACTTGTACTACTGTCGTAGGCGTGGGCTTCGTGTCTATCTTGGCCACAATAATGCATTCACTATGCTGTTTGTAGTAGCTTACCCGCACTCCTATTTTTTTATTCATTATTAAACTTACTCCTGCATTACCCCTATTTGATTTTGTATTTATAACCCTGTATTCACCTGACCGAAAGTCTTGTTCCGCCTGCCACCGAACTTCACTAATTCCCATTATATCTAACTTTAACCTATCCATTTCCCTTTTTAAATTTTCTAATCTACCTGCCCGATTAAGGGATCTGACTCCACGCTCCGATCCGTAGAACGCCAGTTTTCTTTCTCCTGATAACGACGTCCTCCTGAGTAGCCCCCGCCCGGAGATCCGAATGGGGGACTATTTTACCTCCGGAATATTTTGCCCAAGAGGACGCCATCATCATTTATCCGTACAGTAAAGCTGCATGCCCTCGCGAAAAATTACGGCTGTAGTTTCCCCTTGCTTTCAGCCATTCGCAGTACCAGCACAGCAAGGCCGTTTTTGTTAGTGTTACAAGTCCAGATCAGTCAATCATCCACACTGTTGCCCTTGCAACTACTGAAAAGGCTGCTGCCCCTCTTCAGGAACCATACGTTTGTCTGGCCTCTCAACAGATACCTCCGTTGTGGTTGCACCTACGGTACGGCTATCTGTATCGCTGGGGCACGCAAGCACCTATGGTTCATGGGGTGGGAGGAAGAAGCTATGAGCGAATAAAAAAATACCGGGCTTGGAACAGGATGAAGAAATATGTACACTGAAGCGCCCAAGAAACTGGTATAGGTATGCGTATTAAAATACAGAGTATGTAAACAGGCAGAATACGGCACTGCGGTTGGCAATGCCTATATAAGACAAGTGCCTGGCGCAGTTATTAGATCGGTTACTGCTGCTACGATTGCAGGTTATCAAGATTTAAGTGAGTTTGAACGTGGTATTATTGTCGGCGCACAAGTGATTGAACGCAGTATCTCCGAGATAATGATGAAGAAAGGATTTTTCGGTACGATCATTTCACGAGTGTACCGTGAATATCTGGAATCTGGTAAGACATCAAATCTCCGACGTCGCTGCGGCCGGAAAAACATCTAGCAAGAACGATACCAACGACGACTCAGGAGAATCGTTCATCGTGTTGGAAGGGCAACCCATCCGCAAATTGCTGCAGATTTGACTGAATTGTCAATAAGTTTCACCGTGCGAACCATTCAGCGAAACGTCATCGATATCGGCTTTCGTAGCCGAAGTGCCACTCGTGTACCCTTGGTGACTGCACAACACAGAGCTTTACACCTCGCCTTGACCCGTCGATATCGACAGTGGACTGTTGATAATTGGAAACATGTTGCCTGGTCGGACGAGTCTCGTTTTAAATTGTATCGAGCGGACGGACGTGTATTGATATGGAGACAACCTCATGAATCCATAGATCCTGCATGTGAGCAGGGGACTGTTCGAGCTGGTGGAGGCTCTGTAATCGTGTGGGACGCGTGCAGTTGGAGTGATATGGGACCCCTGATACGTTTAGATACGACTCTGACAGATGATACATACGTAAGCGTCGTGTCTGATCACCTGCATCCATTCGTGTCCATTGTGCGTTCCGACGGACTTGAGCAATTCCAGGAGGGCAATGCGACACCCCACACGTCCAGAATTGCTATACAGCGGCTCCAGGAACATTCTTCTGAGTTTAAATACTTTCACTTGCCACCGGACTCCCCAAACATGAACGTTATTGAGCATATCTGTAATACCTTAGAACGTGCTGTTCAGAAGAGAACTCCACCCCGTCTTACTCGTACGGATTTATGGACAGCCCTGCAGGATTCATGGAGTCAGTTCCCTCCAGCACTACTCCAGACGTTAGTTGAGTTCATACCACGTCGTGTTGTGGCACTTCTGCGTGCTCGTGGGGGGCCTACACGATATTATATAGGTGTACCAATTTCTTTGGCTATTCAGTGTAGAAGAATATATCCGGAATTGCGAAAGTTTGTAACACCGACAATGCAGATAAAATACCTTATGCACCATCCAAAATTTTTCGGTGTTTAATATACGTTGATAACTTATACTGCATTTCTGATTCTGACTCTGCAGGCTTTGATATAAAAACTATATTTAATAATTATGTAATGGACGTAATATTGTATTTATTTTTGAATGCATGTAGACGATGGTAATTATAATGTAAATATTGTAAATTGCCGGGTAATAGCAAAGGAAACTCTAGTTTTATCGTATCGATAGCAACCACAAAATGGCTGTAGCTGTGCCGTTGTTTAATTTTGCGTATGGAGACTCACTCTCGCGCTGCGAGCAGAGAGGAAGCTGAGTAGCTTGAGTGACGAAAGAGTGTGGAAGTGTTCGGCTGGGAGCTCACTCACACACCGCGTGCAGCTATGATAGCGCCGATGTACGTGTACCTAATTCGTTAACCCACGAGTATTGAGAGCACAGTAGGAGTGGACAGGCGGAAGAAGCTGCAATTCTATTGCCTGTCCCATAATTATCCGTGGCTCTGGAGACGACTCGGAGTTATCAATCAGCAGCATCAGCAGAGGCTCAGTATTGTCGTCGGCTACATTCTTCACGAGAATGTTAGGTGACAAAACATAACTAACCTTGTAGAAGCATTACCCATTGGCATATCTTTCACATAGTATATGACTGACTTGAATAATAACCCCCAATAGTTAAAACTTTTAGTGCACCTGTGCTGTCATTCTCCACAGACGTTGTTACCATGCAGGGCTCCTTTCCTTTCCATGCAGTCAGCGAGTGTCGTCAAAATATGAAAATTGATTAAGTATTTACTGCCAATTTTGTTTGTTTGCTAATGACAGTAATTGTTCATTCTTGTATCGCATTAACAGAGGCTTAACTGATTTGAAATTTTGAGCATTGACTTCATTCACTTAAAGTAACATAAAATTTCACTGGCAAAACTAACAACTAAGGATACAGCACAAATTAAGAGTGAGCAATTTCCAATTAGCTTGGCGAGCGACATCTGCTGGCTTGGTTGTATTAAAAGTGAAACCAGTTGCTCATTTTGCTTAAAGTAAATTCAGTTCAGTCTTTCAACAATCAAAAATAAATTGCTTGCCTTCTTGTAAATTTTGCATTATGGTACAATGAGGTTACTGAAAGTCACTTTTTACATAATGAAGTTTTAGTTAGCGTCGGTGGTATATTTAACCACTAACTTCATTTAACTTTACTAGCAAAATATAGTATTTCTGAATAAGTAACTGCAAACTCAGTGCTTTCTGATTCATTTATTTTCTCATGAATTGTTGCGTTGTGGAAAAGCATGACAATCTTCTGTTGCCACTCCAGTGATTATTTGCTTAAATTTCTCTGCCCATTGTCTTTCTTAAGATTCTGGAGATTCATTACCCTAGTGGGCTGGCGACCGTTTAATTATTCCCTTTTTAGCTAATCAGTATTTTTCGTATTAAAAATATTACGTGGTACCCTTTTCCCCCTGTGTGGTTTGTGAGCGATTGCACTAAATTTCCACGCATTTCAAAATCATCATCAGTATTTAGATTAGGTTTAGAATAGATTCTTCCTTCAGAAGGGTCTGTTGTACACCTTCCTTCTACTAACCGGTATTATTTTCGTTAGGTAACAATGGTCTTACTCACTGTAATATTTCATTGGGCATACCTGATAATGGTCAATTATATCGCAATACAGTGTGCCAATTAGGAAGGGGGAGGTTACATATGGCGACGCTGGCGACAAGGCAGTATCAATTTGGTATTGTTCTTGCCACGAATTTTGCATTGTGCGGCTCGTAGCGAATTTAGGCTCCGCAATGAATAAAGTCGCTCACGCATGGCAATAGTAAGTAGTGGAAATAAGCCACTAATCTCAAAAATATTCAAATGGCTCTGAGCACTATGGGACTTAATATCTATGGTCATCAGTCCCCTAGAACTTAGAACTGCTTAAACCTAACTAACCGAAGGACATCAAATACATCCATGCCCAAGGCAGGATACGAACCTGCGACCGCAGCGGGCGTGCAGTTCCAGACTGAAGCGCCTAGAACCACTCGGCCACACCGGCCGGCAATCAGAAACAATTAATTCTCAGTCCAAATCAGTTAACAGTAAAATTGATGCACAATTAATAAAATAGATGGTCAGGACAAAGCAATCAATACAGTCAAAACTAGGAAGTATAAATAGTCGTTTTGAGATGACAGTAGAGAGAATCGAACAGAAACTGGAATAGACTGTTGTTCCCATTTTTGAAAATGCAGAATTATTGCGAAAAGACGACAGGGTAAAATTTACGAATTTGCAAACTTTAGTATCAGATGTAGATACTATGAAACAGTTGACTTTGTGTGACGAGAAAAAAAAGGAAATGGAAATGTTAGGGACGACCACTTGCCAAGTAATTACAAAAGTAACCGAACTAGAAAAGAGAGTAGACGAAAAGCTGCACTCTGTGTCATTCCACACACGTATTATCCAAATATTAGGGAAGGAGGAGCGTTTCGATCCCCTCAAAATGCAGGGTGGATTCCACACTACCAACTACATTAAAAATTTGGAAAGGGTATTGCCTGAATCATGGACGGATAAAAGAAAAATTAACGCTGTAATCGACGTGCTAGAAGTGATGGGGCTTAAATCTGAATGTTCGGAACTTGAGCTTTCAAGAATTTAAGAATGCGTTTTTGAAAGAATATTGCTCACAGTAGAAGCAGGAGAGTGTATGGCGCGATTTTGTAGTGTGAAAACCCAACAACTCAAACTCGCTCAGCTCGATGAAAGAATTTTGCAAAGGTTGGATCCACAAATCAGAATATTTGCGTAATGGACGGACTGAATTGGAGATTGTCTGGGAGTTGTGGAAAAAGCTTCCAGATGATTCCAAGAGGTACATAGGCAGTAGTTACAGAACGATTACTGCATTCTTAGAAAAGGTCGAAGATGAAGATTTGTGGAATAACCGCGAAAATTTTAAAAGCAACAATCACCACCACGGCAACAACCAGAGCCACCGACTTGAAAATATTTTTTTTTTTTTGGGGGGGGGGGAGGGGGGGGCAAGATTATTTTATTAGGTACTACATTTGGCAGATAACTTTGCGTTTCCATATACATGTTCGACACTCCAAACCAGTCCTATTTGCAGGTGACACCAGTCTATTGATTGAAGGTGGAAACAGGAAGGCTCTTAGGCTGTAAGCTGACGTCACAAAACCTTTACAAAAAGAAAAAGAAGACCGCCACTATACAATTCCACACACGGCAAAATTAAAAATCCATTAAAACCAAATATTTTTTTGGAAAGCCAAAAAATTAAGTCTCACTGAAACAAAATTGCTTTCTTTACATACAAGACAATCTGAAATGGAATTCCCAAATCACATTCTTAAATTCTAAGCTATCTAAAATGACCTATGTAATGAGAATTATATGGAACAACGCAAGTGCTGAAGGAGAGAGGTGTGTTATGCACACATACTTTCCCTTTTGAGTTATGACATCATATTCTTGGGAAATTCCACTCACAGCATAACAACTTTCAAGAAACAAAAAAAGATTGTGAGGATAATGAAAAATGCAAACAGCTGAAAATCATGCAAACTACGATTGGCTGGCGACTAGCCCCTACCCCTCGACTCGCTGAAACATCAATCACAATGTCACTTCAGTCGGAATATAAGTCAGTAGTGGTACAAAACAAATACATAAGTAAAGTTGAAGAAACATACCTTAATTTTTGATTGCAAATGTATTGCTCCTCAGATCATTCCTGCATATGAACTCGGCACATATGGCATCAAAGTCGAGTTTCATCGATTCATCTCTCTGGGCGTTGAGAAGGGCGATGGCATTAAGACGATCCTACCTCATTATAGAACGAAGATACGTTTTCACCCTCCTCAGACAAAGAAACGATTGCTCAGCGGTGCAGGACATTATCGGAATCGTCAGCACTACACGCATGAATTTCACTAGTTCAGGCAGTGGGTCAAACAGATGGTTTTCCTGTTTTAGGTATTTCACTATGTCATCCAACGAACTAAGAATCACAGAATCACTACTTTGGATAATCTCATGAAACATGCTTCGGTGGAGAAGCAAGCGTTCTTTGTCTATATCTGATTTGTAGAAAGATAAAATATCGAATGAACGTTTGTTATCACCAAGAAGAAATTGTTCAATTTGATTTACAAACATGAATTGTTGAGTTTTGAACCGTGATTCCAAGAAGCTGATGGATGTATCCATTGTTTCATAATACAATCTTCTATATTTGTCACATACTTCAGTGAATGTTTCTACAGATAAATTTATGGAGTCATCGTATTTCTTAGGGACTTTGACTTTTCTTCTGCGGGATAATTTTGGGGAATCAACATCCATATCTTGACATTTTGAAGTTACTTCACCCCAGAATGATTCAAAATTGTTTCTCATAAATTTAATAGAAGTTACAAGAGTGGAAATCATCTTATTGGCCTTCTCTAAGTGCAGGGATTTCCTTTGTAGTGCTATGTTTACGGTATCAATGTGACCAAACAGTTTTCCCAAAAGTGATAACACGAAAAAGAAATCATATGTCTGCATATTAATAAAAAAGCCGTTGGCTTTGGCCCCAGAGTCTGAATTGACTTTTCTTGAAACATTTAGAAAAAATTCCTGAAGTTCTGTATAGTTGGGCAAAACTGAAGACATTGCCAAGTATCTTGCGGCCCACCTTGTAGGACAGAGCGGTTTCAAATTTGTAGAGGCATTTGCCTTCAGGTGAGCAAAAAGATCTAATCTTTTAGGTGAATCTCTCACAAAATGCATTAAGTCCTTCATAACATTCAATGCATTTCGACATTCTGGAACTGCTTTCACAGTGTCTTGTAGTGTTAGATCGAAACAGTGTGCGAGGCAGTGCACAAACATAGCTCGTTTCTCCATTTCCATAAACTTTGCCTGGACACCATTATATAATCCGGCCATGTTAGCTGAACCGTAAAAGCACTGGCCCCTACAATTAGACGTAGGCAAATCAAATTGTCTTAAAATGTCGATAATAATATCAAACAGAGCCTTAGCTGTGGTACTTTGCATTGAGTATAGACCTAAAAAATATTCTTCTATCTCTAGCGAAACATCAACAAATCTTATACAGATACTAGATTGCTCTTTGGTGGCTATATCTGTTGTTTCGTCTGCTATTATTGCAAAATACTCTGCACTTTTGATATCCTCCAATAATTTTCTAAGAAGTGTGTGACGTAAATTGGCCAAAATTTCGTTTTGCACATCATGGGATATCCATTTGTAAGTTTCGCGCTTTAGCCATATTAAAAGTAACTGGTCCTCTTCACATCGAAGGCGTAATAAACTGTCAAAGTTACTTGTTTCATCAGTACGCCCACAAATTGCAATCCCCTGCACTGCTAAATAACGGAGGGAAAATATGGTTTTTAGTAAACAAGCTCGGTTTTCTTTCATTTTTGTCAGTTTTTCTTTGGAAATCTGGCTAAATAGATTGACATTCGATTTTAAGGATTTGAATTTCAGTATAGCTTCTCTGTGGCAGCCCGATGCTTCACGCGCTTTCAACTTTTCTATCCCTTTCTTCCAGTTCGAAAAACCAGTTTCCATGAAAGTTCTTTCCATTTTGTGAGAAAACTGAAAACGACTTTCTTCAAATATATGTCTGCAAATTTTGCAAAAAATAACATCTTTTACCTTATTGAAATCGATCCATGCAAATTGCTGTTTCCAAGAGGGCTGATAACAGCGTTGTTTTTTCTGGGGACCGTGTTTTTTGTCACCGCCGCAGTTCCGTCACTATCTGTGTCTTTGTTGTCACACACAGCACCACTAACACTCAGTCTAGCTACACCATCGCTACCACTTGGCACATTGTCACATTTCTTCCTAATTATAAACTTGCCATTTTAAACTGGACAGTAAGGGACGAAAGATTAACAACTTAACCGAGTCACAGTGAAACTAACTGACCACTGGCGATGCCCAGCCCCGGAATATTTACATTCAAAAATGGTTCAAATGGCTCTGAGCACTATGGGACTTAACATCTATGGTCATCAGTCCCCTAGAACTTAGAACTACTTAAACCTAACTAACCTAAGGACAGCACACAACACCCAGCCATCACGAGGCAGAGAAAATCCCTGACCCCGCCGGGAATCGAACCCGGGAACCCGGGCGTGGGAAGCGAGAACGCTACCGCACCACCACGAGAGGCGGGCAATATTTACATTCGCTGCCAACATTATCTGCAGCCTGCGTAACAGTACTGTGCGCCTAACATAGGGTGACCAAACGTTCCGGAAAACCGGGATTGTCCCGGTTTTCATCCCTGTGTTCCGGTGTCCCGAAAATTTGTTTCGGGACGCTCAAAAGTACCGGAATTCAGTTTTTAAATACATTTCGTGAAACTTTCTCAAATTTTTGGGATTTCGCTATATTAAAGGAAATACAACACAAGAAATTAATATATAAATGATGACTAACTGACAACCTCAGCTGCCGACAGGTGTTGTTGATATACCTCGATGTGGACAGCTGAAGATGTGTGCTCCGACCGGGACCCGAACCCGGGATCCCCTGCTTACATGGCAGACGCTCTATCCATCTGAGCCACCGAGAACACAGCTGAATAGCGCGACTGCAGGAACTTATCCCTTGCACGCTTCCCGTGAGACTCACATTCCCAACTGACCACAATTCTACATACACTCCTGGAAATGGAAAAAAGAACACATTGACACCGGTGTGTCAGACCCACCATACTTGCTCCGGACACTGCGAGAGGGCTGTACAAGCAATGCTCACACGCACGGCACAGCGGACACACCAGGAACCGCGGTGTTGGCCGTCGAATGGCGCTAGCTGCGCAGCATTTGTGCACCGCCGCCGTCAGTGTCAGCCAGTTTGCCGTGGCATACGGAGCTCCATCGCAGTCTTTAACACTGGTAGCATGCCGCGACAGCGTGGACGTGAACCGTATGTGCAGTTGACGGACTTTGAGCGAGGGCGTATAGTGGGCATGCGGGAGGCCGGGTGGACGTACCGCCGAATTGCTCAACACGTGGGGCGTGAGGTCTCCACAGTACATCGATGTTATCGCCAGTGGTCGGCGGAAGGTGCACGTGCCCGTCGACCTGGGACCGGACCGCAGCGACGCACGGATGCACGCCAAGACCGTAGGATCCTACACAGTGCCGTAGGGGACCGCACCGCCACTTCCCAGCAAATTAGGGACACTGTTGCACCTGGGGTATCGGCGAGGACCATTCGCAACCGTCTCCATGAAGCTGGGCTACGGTCCCGCACACCGTTAGACCGTCTTCCGCTCACGCCCCAACATCGTGCAGCCCGCCTCCAGTGGTGTCGCGACAGGCGTGAATGGAGGGACGAATGGAGACGTGTCGTCTTCAGCGATGAGAGTCGCTTCTGCCTTGGTGCCAATGATGGTCGTATGCGTGTTTGGCGCCGTGCAGGTGAGCGCCACAATCAGGACTGCATACGACCGAGGCACACAGGGCCAACACCCGGCATCATGGTGTGGGGAGCGATCTCCTACACTGGCCGTACACCACTGGTGATCGTCGAGGGGACACTGAATAGTGCACGGTACATCCAAACCGTCATCGAACCCATCGTTCTACCATTCCTAGACCGGCAAGGGAACTTGCTGTTCCAACAGGACAATGCACGTCCGCATGTATCTCGTGCCACCCAACTTGCTCTAGAAGGTGTAAGTCAACTACCCTGGCCAGCAAGATCTCCGGATCTGTCCCCCATTGAGCATGTTTGGGACTGGATGAAGCGTCGTCTCACGCGGTCTGCACGTCCAGCACGAACGCTGGTCCAACTGAGGCGCCAGGTGGAAATGGCATGGCAAGCCGTTCCTCAGGACTACATCCAGCATCTCTACGATCGTCTCCATGGGAGAATAGCAGCCTGCATTGCTGCGAAAGGTGGATATACACTGTACTAGTGCCGACATTGTGCATGCTCTGTTGCCTGTGTCTATGTGTCTGTGGTTCTGTCAGTGTGATCATGTGATGTATCTGACCCCAGGAATGTGTCAATAAAGTTTCCCCTTCCTGGGACAATGAATTCACGGTGTTCTTATTTCAATTTCCAGGAGTGTATGTATTGTACCTTATAGACATTTGCCCGCCGCGCGGGATTAGCCGTGCGGTCTAAGGCGCTGCAGTTATGGACTGTGCGGCTGGTCCCGGTGGAGGTTCGAGTCCTCCCTCGGGCATGGGTGTGTGTGTTTGTCCTTAGGATAATTTAGGTTAAGTAGTGTGTAAGCTTAGGGACTGATGACCTTAGCAGTTAAGTCCCATAAGATTTCACACATTTGCCCACCCACTCATTACTCGCGCACGCTTTGGCGATTCCCGTAAGAGTTTGGGCAACCTGTGCGCATTCGCACAGACGAAGGTCAATGTCTGACTAGCCTTTAACTATATATACGAAGACAGTACCTTGTTCTCGAAAGAACAGTTAATGTCTATAAGGTACAATACATATATAGAATTGTGGACAGTTGGGAATGTGTCTCACGGGAAGCGTGCAAGGGATAAGTCCCTGCAGTCGCGCTATTCAGCTGTGTCCTCGGTGGCTCAGATGGATAGAGCGTCTGCCATGTAAGCAGGAAATCCCGGGTTCGGTCCCGGTCGGGGCACACATTTTCAGCTGTCCACATCGAGGTATATCAACAACACCTGTCGGCAGCTGAGGTTGTCAGTTAGTCATCATTTATTCCAGGGAAAAGCTGCACGGTCATCAACAGTAACTGTTCTTTCGAGAACAAGTTACTGTCTTCGTATATAAAATTAATATATTTTAGCTTGAATGAGACGTTCACTCTGCAGCGGAGTGTGCGCTGATATGAAACTTCCTGGCAGATTAAAACTGTGTGCCCGACCGAGACTCGAACTCGGGACCTTTGCCTTTCGCGGGCAAGTGTCATTGGCAGAAGTAAAGCTGTGAGTAGCGGCCGTGAGTCGTGCTTCGGTAGCTCAGATGGTAGAGCACTTGCCCGCGAAAGGCAAAGGTCCCGAGTTCGAGTCTCGGTCGGGCACACAGTTTTAATCTGCCAGGAAGTTTCATATTTTAGCTTATTTGTCTAAAACCTCCATTGTCCCATACTAGTAATCACAGTATCAGTATTGATACACTCAGGCAATAATTTACTTTGAGCGGTACTTTGACCAACAAGTAGAAAGTTGTATTATTGTAACAGAGCTATGAAACCGTCCGATTGTGCGCCACTTACTCACACACTCATTGTCAGAACAGAGTAGTAGTTGATGTTTTGTCAGACAAACTGCAATAGTTTTTTCTCATATTAGTGGTATTATTGCTGCAGTACTGTGAAACGCAATGCCGAAACGTGCCTGCAAGTTCAGTGACTGTTATTCGAAGGAATGGAATTTCATTAAGAAAGGTCGTTTTGATTACGAAGCAGAGTGTTCTGTATGTAACTGTTTTATTAGTATAAGTCATGGTCGACGTTCCGACATAGTTGGTCACATCAGGTCAAAGAAACACATTAACAGATACAGTGCACCGAGCTGCAGTAAAACTCTACAAAATTATTTTGTGAAACATCAGTCAAGTGAAGAGACGAAAGTTCGAGCAGCCGAGCTTACAATAGCCTACCACACGGTAGATCTAGCGATTGTGCTAATAAGCTTAACAGCATTATGTTTGATGATTCTTCCACTGAAAAAAAGTTTAGTTCGGCAAGAACTAAAGTATCAGCCTTAGTGAAAGGAGTTATTGCTACCCAGAGTGTAAAGGAAAGCCTTGAATACATCAAAAAGTCTTCTTTCTACGGGATATCCACTGATGCCAGCAATCATAAGGCCACTAAAATATTTCCGTTTGTTGTTCAGTTTTTCGATATTAATCAGGGAATTCAGACCAAACTTTTGAAGGTGAGTTCCCTACCTAATGAAACATCTGACGAAATTTCAAGATTTTATATGAATACTATCGAAATGTTTGATCTTGAGAAAAATAAATGTGTGGCATTTTGTGGAGACAACACCAGCACAAACTTTGGTGGTTTAAAAAGACAAGGCAAATGCAACGTATTTACCAAATTAAAGGCAACATTGCATGAAAACATTGAAGGCATAGGGTGCCCTGCACGTGTTTTACACAATAGCGCGCAGACATCTGCTGACAGTTTAAGCTGTGATGTTGAAACTATCGTCATGAAGGTATACTCACACTTTTACATATATACTGTTAGAACAGGGAGGCTTAAGGAGTTATGTGATTATGTGGGAACTGAGTATATGAATGTAATGTGTCACTCGAAAACTCGCTGGTTATCACTGTTTCCAGCAGTTGAAAGAGTAATCCGCCTGTTTGAACCGTTAAAAGATTTTTTCGTAAATGAAGACAAAGCCCCCAAAATATTGGTTCAGTTTTTCAATAACCCTTTAAGTGAAGCCTGTTTATGGTTTTTTCACAGTCAGCTTAGCACTTTGCAGCATGGGATGAAGGAAATTGAGGGAAGCACGAAAAGTGTAATAGAGGTAAATGATGTTTTGAAAAATACTCTCGAAACTGTTACTAAGAGGAGAGAACAGCAGTTCATTTCGTTTAATGTTAAATCTGTCCTTAAAAGATCAGAAGTATCAGAAGCAGCGGAAAGGAGTTTTAGAGAAGAAGTTAACAAGTTTTATGACACTTGTGTAGAATATCTCAGCAAGTGGAGAGCCTCATATTTACTCTCATCGCCGGTGTTTGATTGGATGTTACTGAAGAGAGTGCCAAAATGGGAAAGTGTTGAAGAGACAGTTTCTTATTTGAAGAGTAAAGAGATTGAAATCGATGATTCCATTCTCTTTGCTCAGTTCGGCATACTGACAAATTTTGTTGAAGAAAGTCTTCACAAGTGGAATGATGAAAAAAAAAAAACACCATTGGAATGTCATGAGAAGTGGGTGAGTTTTTTAAAAAGCTGTGACTGTCTTCACCATTATTCTGAGTTGGTAATAATTGGAAGGTATTTATTTGCAATCCCATCCCATAATGCCAATGTGGAAAGAATATTTTCGTTCATGAATATCCAGTGGACTGATGAAAGAAACAGAATGGAGGTGGACTCTCCTGAAGCAATCGTGCAGATCCTGTACAACTACAAAATGGATTGTGCCGACTTTTATCACTGTGTCTCAAAGAACAAAGACATGATCAAGAAGGCTGAAGGCAGTGAAAAATACCCATTTCTCCAAGGACAGTCAATTCCATCTACACGTGCTCAGTAATATTAAGGCTCATGTTAATATTAATTGATTAAAAGTTGAAAGGCTGTAAAATTTTGTAAAATCGTAGTACATTTCTTTATTACTGTATACGTTTATTAAATTTCATTAATTATATAGATAATCTAGATTATATCAATCTTTTGTATCCTCTTATTAGTTATAATAATCGGGTTAACAAAATGTATCAACAAAACATTAATATTTAAAATTAAGAAATCTGGGTACATGTGGAATGAGGTGTCCATTGGCACCCGGGTGAATGTGTCCCGGTTTTCACCGAATATAATTTGGTCACCCTAGCCTAACAAGAAGTAGCCATGTAACAGTAGTGTTGATTATTGTCAGGGCCGGCTCTTGGGAGGGGCGAACCGTGCCATCGCCCAGGGCGGCAGATTTTTGGGGGCGGCAAATCCATCTTGTTTAAATGAAGGAATGTGAGGATAAATTGGAAATACAAATTATTCATAGAATCAAGAGTCTTATTGAAAATTATCTATGGTACAGAAACAGTGTGCTCCGATTTACGAAAGGAACGTTTCCTCCAACAAAAACGGCTTAAAATGTATTGCACTGTAAATGTATCACTGACTGCTGCTTTGATCTTAAAGATACATTCACAACAAAGAGACGAATGAGTGTGATATGTGAAAATAAGGCGCCATTTATGAAATATATTTTGGGAAAAGTTGAATGTGTCGAAAAAGCGGGGGGGGGGGGGGGGGGGGGGGGCGCCATGTTCGCGCGGGGCGGCAAAATCCCTGGAGCCGGTGCTGATTTTTGTGGTGTTGTACCTAGTGATTGTCAATAGAATTTACAAAAATGAATGAAGAAGAGTCTTTAACGTTACCTAGTCCTTCTAGAGATCGCCATCAGAATCGGTGTCACCATTGCTCATTAGTTTCTTTTACAAGCTGCCAGCAGGCTGCTGTGGGAGGAAGTGGAGCTCGTCCAAGCAGCCAAGCTCATGGTGAACATTCGTTCCCCGCATACCTCCGTACAGTAAAAGTGTGCGAATAGTACAGATGCAGGGGACAAACCAGAAAGGAATACGCAATAGCTCGTAAAATCGGTATTTTTATCCTACACAATTATTACATACTATTATACAAAAATGTGTGTGCAAGTTTTAACAAATTTCCCAGTAAAGGATGAGGAAGGGGGAGAGAGCGGTGAGAAATGCATGTCTGTATTTTGGGGGGGGAGGGGGGGGGGGCGAGGCCCTACTTTTAACTATTGGCGTGGCGTGGCGGCAAAATCCCTGGAGCCGGTGCTGATTTTTGTGGTGTTGTACCTAGTGATTGTCAATAGAATTTACAAAAATGAATGAAGAAGAGTCTTTAACGTTACCTAGTCCTTCTAGAGATCGCCATCAGAATCGGTGTCACCATTGCTCATTAGTTTCTTTTACAAGCTGCCAGCAGGCTGATGTGGGAGGAAGTGGAGCTCGTCCAAGCAGCCAAGCTCATGGTGAACATTCGTTCCCCGCATACCTCCGTACAGTAAAAGTGTGCGAATAGTACAGATGCAGGGGACAAACCAGAAAGGAATACGCAATAGCTCGTAAAATCGGTATTTTTATCCTACACAATTATTACATACTATTATACAAAAATGTGTGTGCAAGTTTTAACAAATTTCCCAGTAAAGGATGAGGAAGGGGGAGAGAGCGGTGAGAAATGCATGTCTGTATTTTGGGGGGGGGAGGGGGGGGGGGCGAGGCCCTACTTTTAACTATTGGCGTGGCACAAACTACCTTGCCCCCCCCCCCCCCCCTAACCCCTAAGTCGGCGCCACTGGCAACAACCATATAACAATAACCAGAAGGAAGCCTAGGCAACGTCGCTATGATAGATCTGAATGGATAAATCGTGATGGAAGAATGTGCAAGAAAGCAGAGAATCTAACGCACCCGCGGTAACAATTGAAATTGCGCTCGACAACGTGATCACTGTCCATAATAACAATGGAAATAGAGTTCCGGCCAACGAGGAGGCGACTGCTGTTAAAACAGAAACGGTACCGCAGGCTCCAGTACAGCGTGATTAGCTGGAGGAATTAAAGAACCAGATATCGGATAAAACTTCCGTTTTTACGCAGGGCAACACGGACAGTGAGGACATGTGGCTAGGTCAGTTCGTTCGACATTTTCTAAGAATGCAGTAATTGTTCTGTAACTACTGCATATGTACCTCTTGGAATCATCTGGAAGCTTCTTCCACAACTCCGACACAATCTCCAATTCAGTCCGTCCATGATGCGACGAACTGAAGAATTACAGAGGATTGTGTGGGAGGTGTGCTAATGGGGAGAGCGGACAATATTTGACGCTTCTCAGCAGGCATGACATTAGCGTTTATGAAGAACGGAAAGCTCTGTACTGAAGAGGCAGGATCGTCCAAATGTAGTAACTGAAGTAGCCAACCCTAACGATGCTAGCCCTAAAGAAACCGAGGCAAAATTTCAGAAGAGGAGCAAGACGAATTTGCCGATGATGACCGGGTACGACTAATGGACAGACACATAGATTACATCTAAGAAGTTTGACTTCATACAGTCTGACAATAGTGGTTTGGGTTGCGTGAGCTTGGGAGAATAATTAGAAGCAGAAACAGAGCACATTTCTCCAAGAAGTCTGGAAGATGATAGCCATCTTTCCGAAGAATATTTACCTGACTTAGCAGTTAGCCAATTGCTGGTATTACAAGGTTCGTTAATCGAAGAAATTGATAAAAAGCTTACAGTGTTGGGATCAAACGGCTTCAACAACAGCAGAACGGGCAGATAAAAATTGTGAATGTCCAAGAACAGAAAATTTAAAAAAACACCAGATAAACCGCTGTCAGTGTCAGAGCCTGACGGATTTTTCTGGAATGACCTTGATGTCGATGAGGACTTGTTATGAGAAAGCCATGAACTAGACACAGACAAGTGTTAACAAATAATAGTGCCCACTGATATGCACGGCCTACAAATGCATATTTTACTGGATATCAGGGCAGAGCTACGTGTTATGTCAGGAAAAATTTTCGATTTGTTAAAGGAAAGACCAGAAGTAGTGGTAATGGCTGTAACGGGAGTTAAAATAATCGGTGCTACCGGAGAGAGTAGCAAAACTATATCCCATCAAATATTTGCCTGGTTCGAAATTCAAGGGGAACAATTTGAATATGAATTTACTGTCGTGCAAGATTTGTGCTCCAAGATAATAATTCACTTAGATTGTTTATTGAAATACCACACAGTAACTAACTACCCAAAAAAGATGTGCTTTTCAAAAGATAAGACCGAAATTAGTGTGAGTTTTAATGAAACAGGTGATCTGTTCACATTGTTACTTGACCTAATGAGATTGGTTCAGGCAGAAATATGGAATACTACAGTATGCAGAATATATTGTTGATAATAGTTTGGAAGACGTGTTAGAGACTACTGTGAAAAGTAAGAGAGATGGTAGTTCAGTTTTAAACATGGCTATTTCTCGGCAACCATATACAATTTTCAAACATAGGAATTATACAGCCAATCCGTTGAGAATAATTATTTGGTACAATTGACCTCGGTTTCGACACCTACTAAGTGTGTCTTCATCAGAATGACGGTTTAAGAAACTGCAGACAGTGACATGTGCCCATTTGAAACATTATAACAGAAATGCTTTAATTATAAAACCAAATTACAGGGGAAGAGAGTTTAATGTATCTTTGAAATGACACAGTAGTCAAGCAGATGAGGTATAAGAGCCATCTAATAGGCTCTACAGAAATAACTGTTACATAAAGGACAGAATAATTTATACAAACAGCTGTACAATCAAAAAAGTATCTACATGAGGGTAACTATAGTAGTACACATGTGTGAGATTTGAAGAAAATGATATTTCGGAACTAGAGGCAGAAAAATATAATAAAAATAGAGGAATCAAAATTCTGCGGGTAGTGAATTAAAACCACCGAAAAATTTTTGTTATGTAATTGTAACTGTTCATTGAGGATGAGGCCATCGTTCTTAGAAATGTGCTTGAAAATGTTCAGCCCTTCGAGTACGTCCACTCTTTGACCTTTCTTTTCTCTACGTAAAATGGAAATTTCTTCAGTACTTTTCAGTTTGTGACCAGTAATTAGCAGATGATCAGCAGAAGTGGAATTATGTACATTAGTGCCTTTTTCCCTGATAAACACTAAAAGATTCTTCCAGTTTGTGCTGAATAATAAATTGGATACGGATCATAAGTGATTTTGTACACTCCTGCATTGTGTACAGGAGCGACTGTAGACTTGAGATTTTGAACAAGATTTTTAAGTGAATTATCTTAGTGGAGAAGGTAACTTTGCATCTGTGTTTTTCAATAAGAAGAAGAATTTTATAAGAAACAGGTCCTAGAAATGTCGAGAAAACATTTTTGTGCTCATTATTGTCAGAAACAGTACTGATGCCTAAAATGGTCACTTTAAAGGGTCGGTTTTAACTTTGAAGATCTTGTCAACTATCGAGGTAGCTTAACTGTTATTAACTGCAATGGTTTTTATTGTATTCACTTCTTTATTTACTGCACGATGAGTGGCTAAATGGAAAAATGGTTTTTTATGGGAGTGAGGATGCACTGAACTGGGGCGCACAACTTGATCTTGTATTAGTTGCTTTTCGAAAAATACCGAAAGAAAGTCTGTCGGTGTCAGTAGCAATACTGAGGTCCATGTAATTACCATGGCGATCGTTATTTTCTAATTCACAAAAGAAGCTGATTTTTTTCATGATGACCATTGAAAATTTCAAACAAATGCTTAATTCCTTACCGTGAACCACTGTATATAAACAAAATGTTGTCTCCGTACGGAGCACATGGCAAGATACCCAGATCATCATCAGAAAAATTCCTGAAGAATTTCTCCTCTAGCGAATTGATGAAAATATCGGCTAAGATGCCTGCCAGTGGCTTACCCATTGCCAGGCCATCAAGTTGGTGGTATAATTTACCGTTAAAAACAAAATAATTGCCTTTTACTACTATTCTTAACGAACGAATTAGGGCAGTGATTTGTTCCTCAGAAATATGTTTTTTTCAAAAGTACGTAGGTTTTTCAACGACATCAATGGTTGTTTGAACAGGTACATTAACATAAAGGTTAGTAACATCTATTGGAAACAATTTGGTATATTGATCACACTGCAGATCTTTCATTTTACTGACTAGATTTTGACAAACGACGACAGAATAATTATTTGAAAAGCAAAAGGTTTTTTATTTTATCGCGAAGAAACCTTGCTAGCTCATGATATGCACTGTTCATACTGTTCACAATTGGACGTATCGAATGATGACTTTTATGTTCTTTAAACTGGGGACGCAATTTTGGGGCCTGTGGGTTCATATTAATAAACTGTTTTTTATTAAATAGCTTAAGTAAATGCATAGTACTATTAATGGCAAGTCTAATTGCTTTTTGTATAATTGAGGTCGGATCCTCATCTAGAAAGTAGGGTCAGAATCGTGATAGATGCACGTGCGCTGAACAAAGTTGTTCAACATGGAACGGATGGATCAGAAAGTATGGACGGCATACTGCAAAGGTTTCATTATGTACAATTTATGACCAGTCTTGACCTCATGGTGACTACTGGCAGATCGCTCTTGAGAAAGAATCTAGGAAATATGCTGCGTTTTTGCATGCAGGCAGGTGTTATCAGTGTAAGGTAGTGCCATTCGTACTGAACGTATCAGTGTCTGTCTTTATCAGAGCGCTCGATAAAGTACTAAGCGCGGCCCGAAGTTCCACATTGACAGTGTATGTGGATGATCTGCTCTTGGCGAATGCGACCTGGCAAGAACATTGTGATCTTTTCAGTGCGTTATGCAAAGGTGGAATGACTCTGAAACTGAAATTTGTGAAGCAAGAACTAAATTTTATTGGTCACGTAATTATTACAACAGGAGTCACCAAGGATCCACAGAAATTAGAGGCAATAGAAAATTGCCCGCCTCCGAAGACTAGAAAACAAAAAGTTTTCTGCGATTGAGCGGATTTTATTGCAAGCTGGTACAGGGGCAGACGTTCGATCATTCAAACCAAAACAACTTGTTATGCAAGAATACACCGTTTGTGTGGACTAACGAGTGTCAGGTCACGTTTGAGAGACTGAAAAGCGAGTTGTTACAGAGTAACATCTTCGTTGCCATTTCACTTGGTAACGGATTCCTCAAATTACGGTTTAGCTGTGGAAGTGTTTCAGGAGATGGGAGAAGGAGAGAACAAGGAACACTGGATGGCTACGTTCGCAAGTCAGACGCTGGCGAAAAGTGAGGAGGAAGGTCTGGCAATCGTATGGGGTTTTAAGAAATTGAAAGATTACTTGTGGGACCGAAAAGTGATATTTCACACGGAGCATAAGGCGCCCGCTTATGCCAAAGATTGTCGCTTACTGCAGCGAAAACTGACAATAGGGTCTCTTTATTTACAGCAGTTTTATTGTGATATATGTTATGTATAGGGGACAGACAACTGCATAGCGGATGCGCTGTTGCGTTTACCTGAAACCGATCAGCGAATAGTGGAAGACAAATCCAAAAGTGTACTGAAATTGTACTACTTTCAAGACGTAGAAGGACCAAAGAAGGTAGAGAATATGTGTAAAAACATGCGACGTCATCAAAGCGAGGGCAAATGCTTGAAAATAGTGAAGACCAAGTATGACGAAAAAAAAAAAACACGGAAAAAATCTGAGAAAGTATTACAGGAGGTACAACAATATGCTGTATATAAGCAAGGATGAGGATAGCAACACTTCGCAGGTATGTTGGCCCAACAAATACGTCACCGAAATAGTAGGCTATTATCACTTAGCCTATGGTCATTGCGGACCAAAGAAATGTACAGCGAAAATGACTGAGGTTGTGAATTTTTACAACGTGTTAAAGAGAATAACAGACAGGATAAAGACTTGCGATAAGTGTCAGGGTGTGAAAGTGGTCCTATGCAGAGCGTAAAACCTGACGATGTACTATAGTTAGTGGGCCATATGAATAAAACTGAAGCACAAGCTTGGAGCTAAAGGTAGAAGTAAGAGCATTCACTTGGAAGCAAAAGGTAAAAGCAGAAGCATTAGCTTCTGATTGTACGAATAATCTTTTACTTCTCCTCTTTTCCTTTTACTTCTAGCACAGTAGCAAAATCTCCTAGCCGCCTGCTTGGTACGCATTGTCAGAGAACCATTGTTGAGCAAGAGCAGGCTTCATCACTGTTTCCTTTGCCGTGCGACTGCGTTTCGTTTCATTTATCTTCAGTGAGCACTGTCACTTATCGACTGAAGATGTCCTCGCCCGATTCAGATGAGAGATCGGTATGTGCAGAAAATACGATGTTGTTTTTAGTCACGGCTTTAGAAAATCATCCTGAGTTATTAGAGAAGTCACAACTTCCAGAAGCAAAAAGAAAGAAAGAAGAAGCAATCCTAAATGTTAAACATTCATTTTAAACTAATATCGGCATTAAAATTGACAGGAAACAATTGCTAAAGAAAGTTAGTAACATGGAAACGAGACTGAAAAGGAAAACGGATAAGAACAAAACGAGAAATAAACCGATTGTTTTAAATGTTTGGGAGAAAAAGTTTTACAGCTTACTACAAGGAGATGGGAATCCTAGAATGAACCAGATACCAGTAAGATCAATTATAAGCTCGTCTGATGTTAATATTTATTTATTTTCATTTGGTTAAAAAAATTACACACTGTCTGTAAATGTTAAAGTGAAGATTTTTTTTTCAAATCGTAAACTCTCAAGAACAGTGACACTAGGGGTTGCACCGTCCATATCTACACTATCGCCAGTAGAGCACTCTAAGTCGTCTGCTAAGATTCAGTTCTAGTTTTTGTTAGTAAAACAAAATTAATTACTGCTACTTGTAAAGAAACTAGCGGAAATTAGTTTTTCGCGAGAGTAGCGAAATGTTCTTATTGCTGTATCGTAAGTACGACTACTACTACTACTATTATTAGTGGTACTAGCAGTAATATATGTAAGAACCATGTTTGCTATTCGGTTTCATTAAGTGCCATGGCTAGAGTTAACTTGGGCTGCCAACATTTCGTAACCCTTTGCGAAGGAAAGTTTCCGCTGTTATCTTTGTAAGGTAAATCTTCATAAAAATGCAAACACGGGTTAAGATCTACCGCTGTATACATCTCTGGCATACATATGTGTTTCTAGGAACAGATGTTACACCTCGTGTTGGCCCACCATCCTCTTCATCTAGATTAAGTCCATATGCCAGGCCACCACCCTTGAAGAAAGGAGCATTGCCAGAAACAGGCGAGACGAAGATGCTCAGTACCATAGAATTACATAGGCTGGTGCTGCTGGAGCAACTGAAGCTCACTCGACTGCAAATGGATAAAGAAGCTACTTTAATGAACTTTCTTAATATAAAGATGAATAATGTAAACAATTTGCAACAGGAGGGAAATGAAAATAGTTTTAATGTATATACCGTTCTGTAGACTGTCTTATTCCTTTTGTTGTAGACGATCAGTAGTTTTGTATCTTTTCATAAATAAAAATTTCAAAATCGGGCATTTTGTATTAGAGCTGCAATTTCTTGTCTTCTTTGACGTCCTCTCCAAAGAATATCCGCGTCAGTTAAAGGCTCCTCCTCCTCATTATCACCATCTTCATGTAAATCCTGTGCCGTGTCTTCAAAATCTTCATCTTGTACATGTTTCGCAACATTATGCGATATAAAGAAGCAAGCTATTATTGTTGGAACGGTAAGGCAACTTACACATATACTGCAAAACAGGAAACCGCCTCTTCGGCTGACCAAAGCAACGCTCTATCACAACTCTTTCTTTTTTAAAAGGTTATTGAATGGCTTGAGACTGTCCTCAATTGGATTACGAAAGGGAGTCATCAGCCAGGGCTCTAGGCCATACCCTTCATCACCCAAAAGAGCAGTGTTCTTACATTCCCTCAGCACTTTCCGGACACTTGAACTTCTCCACACTCGATTGTCATATACGGACCCGGGCCAGCTAGCCTCAACACTAGTGAACTGTTCCTTCACATTGCATGTAGCCTGCACATTTATACTAGCAAAACCCTTTCTGTTGATATATTCGTCGTCAAATTGCAGAGGTTTTGGAATTCGCACATGTGTACAGTCAATTACACCAATAGCACTTGGAAATGTACATTTTTGTAGTCACTATTTTTAGTCACAGTAATATCATGTGTTGATGACGGAAATTTGATCCACAAATCAGCTTTTTCCATTATCTTTTTAGAAACACTACTCACTGTTTTACTCACTGTAGTTTGACGAATTCCCATTTCTTCTGCTATTCCGAACTGGAATCCTGGATCAGTTACATACCGAACGAAAATCTTCATCTTCTGTTCCGACGATAGTGCTCCACTTCTTCTTTCCCTTGTCTCTGTCAGAAAATGCTTTGCAATCCACTTAACATTTTCTTCGTTGAAACGATACAGAGTTCTATAATGCTCTCCCGGTGGACATCGACGTGGTCTGTAGCATTTTTCGCGTCTTAAACGAGCTGCTATTTGAGCCATATCTGCACTCTGCAAACGTGAGTCTGCTACTGACCAGCCTTCAAGTTTTACAAGCAATTGCTTCCAGAATGAAGTCAGAGCTATTCTCTATTCTTACAATTCGTCTAATACCGAAGCAAGAGTTCAATGGGAAAGCAAAATCTTTCATTGTTATTTTTTTTCCCACAAGCAAAAGCTCTTGCTTCAGATTTTAATCATGAATTCCTAAGCTTTAGCTTCGAAATTCGAAGGAAAAGCATTTGCTTCACTATATTCTTACGGCCCAGTGTGTACGGACCTGTATGGCCCCCTGCCAAAGACCTCAGGTAATTTCGCCTACATACTAGTAGTGCTGGAAGCCTTTTCGAAGTTTCCAGAACGAGATTTTCACTCTGCAGCGGAGTGTGCGCTGATATGAAACTTCCTGGCCGATTAAAACTGTGTGCCAGACCGAGACTCGAACTCTGGACCTTTGCCTTTCGCGGGCAAGTGCTCTACCACTGAGCTACCCAAGCACGACACAGCTTTACTTCTGCCATTACCTCGTCTCCTACCGTCCAAACTTAACAGCTCTCTTGCGAACCTTGCAGAACTAGCACTCCTGAAAGAAAGGATATTGCGGAGACATGGCTTAGCCACAGCCTGGGGGATGTTTCCAGAATGAGATTTTCACTTTGCAGCGGAGTGTGCGCTGATATGAAACTTCCTGGCAGATTAAAACTGTGTGCCGGAGCGGACGGGAGTCGTGCTTGGGTAGCTCAGTTGGTAGAGCACTTTCCCGTGAAAGGCAATGGTCCCGAGTACGAGTCTCAGTCCGGCACACAGTTTTAATCAGCCAGGAAGTTTCTTTTCGAAGTTCATTAAGTTATATTTGATAAGAAAAGCAACAGCTAAAGCGGTTTATAACAAACTTGCAAACGATTACTTTGTGCATATCGGCAAACTAGAAGCGATTTTGTCCGATAACGAGGCACAGTTTACTTCCAAGTTATGGGATGAAGGTATGGAAAGCAACGGTGTTGCAACTGCAACTGCTGTGTTCGGATGCAGGCTGAGTTGGCATCCCTTCGCTCCCAGCTTCAGGCAGTGTTGGCTTCGGTCACACAGCTTGAGGCTGTTGCCAATGGGCATCACTGTGGGGGTCCGGAAGGGGGTTTGTCGGGGACGGCCAGCTCGTCCCACGCATCCCCTGATCGGACTACGACTGTGGTTGCCCGGGATACTGCCCGCATTGAGGCTGACCCCTCACCTGTGGTAGAGTGGGAGGTCGTTTCAAGGTGTGGCAGGGGGCGAAAGACATTCCGGAGGGCTGAACGGAAAGCCTCTCCAGTTTGTCTGACGAACCGGTTTCAGGCTCTGTCTCAGGCTGATACTGATCTTCGGCCTGACATGGCTGCTTGTCCTGTTCCAGAGGTTGCCCCTCAGTCTGCAAAATCCGGGCAGTTGCAGAGGGTGGGCTTACTGGTAGTTGGGAGCTCCAACGTCAGGCGCGTAATGGGGCCCCTTAGGGAAATGGCAGCAAGAGAGGGGAAGAAAACCAATGTGCTCTCCGTGTGCATACCGGGGGGAGTCATTCCAGATGTGGAAAGGGTCCTTCCGGATGCCATGAAGGGTACAGGGTGCACCCATCTGCAGGTGGTCGCTCATGTCGGCACCAATGATGTGTGTCGCTATGGATCGGAGGAAATCCTCTCTGGCTTCCGGCGGCTATCTGATTTGGTGAAGACTGCCAGTCTCGCTAGCGGGATGAAAGCAGAGCTCATCATCTGCAGCATCGTCGACAGGACTGACTGCGGACCTTTGGTACAGAGCCGAGTGGAGGGTCTGAATCAGAGGCTGAGACGGTTCTGCGACCGTGTGGGCTGCAGATTCCTCGACTTGCGCCATAGGGTGGTGGGGTTTCGGGTTCCGCTGGATAGGTCAGGAGTCCACTACACGCAACAAGCGGCTACACGGGTAGCAGGGGTTGTGTGGCGTGGGCTGGGCGGTTTTTTAGGTTAGATGGCCTTGGGCAAGTACAGAAAGGGCAACAGTCTCAACGGGTGCGGGGCAAAGTCAAGACATGCGGGGACCAAGCAGCAATCGGTATTGTAATTGTCAACTGTCGAAGCTGCGTTGGTAAAGTACCGGAACTTCAAGCGCTGATAGAAAGCACCGAAGCTGAAATCGTTATAGGTACAGAAAGCTGGCTTAAGCCAGAGATAAATTCTGCCGAAATTTTTACAAAGGTACAGACGGTGTTTAGAAAGGATAGATTGCATGCAACCGGTGGTGGAGTGTTCGTCGCTGTTAGTAGTAGTTTATCCTGTAGTGAAGTAGAAGTGGATAGTTCCTGTGAATTATTATGGGTGGAGGTTACACTAAACAACCGAACTAGGTTAATAATTGGCTCCTTTTACCGACCTCCCGACTCAGCAGCATTAGTGGCAGAACAACTGAGAGAAAATTTGGAATACATTTCACATAAATTTTCTCAGCATGTTATAGTCTTAGGTGGAGATTTCAATTTACCAGATATAGACTGGGACACTCAGATGTTTAGGACGGGTGGTAGGGACAGAGCATCGAGTGACATTATACTGAGTGCACTATCCGAAAATTACCTCGAGCAATTAAACAGAGAACCGACTCGTGGAGATAACATCTTGGACCTACTGATAACAAACAGACCCGAACTTTTCGACTCTGTATGTACAGAACAGGGAATCAGTGATCATAAGGCCGTTGTAGCATCCCTGAATATGGAAGTTAATAGGAATATAAAAAAAGGGAGGAAGGTTTATCTGTTTAGCAAGAGTAATAGAAGGCAGATTTCAGACTACCTAACAGATCAAAACGAAAATTTCTGTTCCGACACTGACAATGTTGAGTGTTTATGGAAAAAGTTCAAGGCAATCGTAAAATGCGTTTTAGACAGGTACGTGCCGAGTAAAACTGTGAGGGACGGGAAAAACCCACGTGGTACAACAACAAAGTTAGGAAACTACTGCGAAAACAAAGAGAGCTCCACTCCAAGTTTAAACGCAGCCAAAACCTCTCAGACAAACAGAAGCTAAACGATGTCAAAGTTAGCGTAAGGAGGGCTATGCGTGAAGCGTTCATTGAATTCGAAAGTAAAATTCTATGTACCGACTTGACAGAAAATCCTAGGAAGTTCTGGTCTTACGTTAAATCAGTAAGTGGCTCGAAACAGCATATCCAGACACTACGGGATGATGATGGCATTGAAACAGAGGATGACACGCGTAAAGCTGAAATACTAAACACCTTTTTCAAAAGCTGTTTCACAGAGGAAGACCGCACTGCAGTTCCTTCTCTAAATCCTCGCACAAACGAAAAAATGGCTGAGATCGAAATAAGTGTCCAAGGAATAGAAAAGCAACTGGAATCACTCAATAGAGGAAAGTCCACTGGACCTGATGGGATACCAATTCGATTCTACACAGAGTACGCGAAAGAACTTGCCCCCCTTCTAACAGCCGTGTACCGCAAGTCTCTAGAGGAACGGAGGGTTCCAAATGATTGGAAAAGAGCACAGGTAGTCCCAGTCTTCAAGAAGGGTCGTCGAGCAGATGCGCAAAACTATAGACCTATATCTCTTTCGTTGATCTCTTGTAGAATTTTAGAACATGTTTTTTGCTCGCGTATCATGTCATTACTGGAAACCCAGAATCTACTATGTAGGAATCAACATGGATTCCGGAAACAGCGATCGTGTGAGACCCAACTCGCTTTATTTGTTCATGAGACCCAGAAAATATTAGATACAGGCTCCCAGGTAGATGCTATTTTTCTTGACTTCCGGAAGGCGTTCGATACAGTTCCGCACTGTCGCCTGATAAACAAAGTAAGAGCCTACGGAATATCAGACCAGCTGTGTGGCTGGATTGAAGAGTTTTTAGCAAACAGAACACAGCATGTTGTTATCAATGGAGAGACGTCTACAGACGTTAAAGTAACCTCTGGCGTGCCACAGGGGAGTGTTATGGGACCATTGCTTTTCACAATATATATAAATGACCTAGTAGATAGTGTCGGAAGTTCCATGTGGCTTTTCGCGGATGATGCTGTAGTATACAGAGAAGTTGCAGCATTAGAAAGTTGTAGCGAAATGCAGGAAGATCTGCAGCGGATAGGCACTTGGTGCAGGGAGTGGCAACTGACCCTTAACATAGACAAATGTAATGTATTGCGAATACATAGAAAGAAGGATCCTTTATTGTATGATTATATGATAGCGGAACAAACACTTGTAGCAGTTACTTCTGTAAAATATCTGGGAGTATGCGTGCGGAGCGATTTGAAGTGGAATGATCATATAAAATTAATTGTTGGTAAGGCGGGTACCAGGTTGAGATTCATTGGGAGAGTCCTTAGAAAGTGTAGTCCATCAACAAAGGAGGTGGCTTACAACCTATACTTGAGTATTGCTCATCAGTGTGGGATCCGTACCAGATCGGTCTGACGGAGGAGATAGAGAAGATCCAAAGAAGAGCGGCGCGTTTCGTCACAGGGTTATTTGGTAACCGTGATAGCGTTACGGAGATGTTTAATAAACTCAAGTGGCAGACTCTGCAAGAGAGGCGCTCTGCATCGCGGTGTAGCTTGCTGTCCAGGTTTCGAGAGGGTGCGTTTCTGGATGAGGTATCGAATATATTGCTTCCCCCTACTTATACCTCCCGAGGAGATCACGAATGTAAAATTAGAGAGATTAGAGCGCGCACGGAGGCTTTCAGACAGTCGTTCTTCCCGCGAACCATACGCGACTGGAACAGGAAAGGGAGGTAATGACAGTGGCACGTAAAGTGCCTCCCGCCACACACCGTTGGGTGGCTTGCGGAGTATCAATGTAGATGTAGATGTAGATGTTGAAGTGGTACACATCTCGGCCTTTTGTAAGATCGGACACCCAGCGAAACTAATCACGCATAAGCTGGGGAGACTTTGCCGAACGTATTGTCACCGCAATCACGGGTTTGGGGGCAAATACCGGGTGATCAAAAAGTCAGTATAAACCTGAAAACAATAAATCACGGAATAATGTAGACAGAGAGGTACAAATTGACACACGTGCTTGGAATGACATGGGGTTTTATTAGAAGCAAAAAAATACAAACGTTCAAAAAATGTCCGACAGATGGCGCTTCATTTGATCAGAATAGCAATAATTAGCATAACAAAGTAAGACAAAGCAAATATGATGTTCTTTGCAGGAAATGCTCAATATGTCCACCATCATTCCTCATCAATAGCTGTAATCGAGGAATAATGTTGTGAACAGCACTGTAAAGCATGTCTAGAGTCATGGTGAGGCATTGGCGTCGGATGTTGCATTTCAGCATCCGTAGAGATGTCGGTCGATCACGATACACTTGCGACTTCAGGCAACTCCAAAGCCAATAATCGTACGGACTGAGGTCTCGGGACTTGGGAGGTCAAGCATGACGAAAGTGGCGGCTGCGCACACGATCATCACCAAACGACGTGCGCAAGAGATCTTTCACGTGTCTAGCAATATGGGGTATTTTTTCTTGGTTCTAATAAAACCCCATGTATTTCCAAGCATGTGTGTCAATTTTTACCTCTCTATCTACATTATTCTGTGGTTTACTAAGTTTTCAAATTTATACTGACTTTTTGATCACCCGGTACGTAAACGATATTGAAAAGGTTGTGAGTGATTTGATGCACATATCTACAGGACTGGTGGAAGAGATAATTGATTTTCCTCTGCGAATTAGTATCGACATTGAAGTGAAGAAAGAATATTCAAGAGAGGTAACGAAAACGACAGTAGAGGCGCGAACACGGCGTCATGACGCGAAAGAGTAGTTTGGTAAATTTACTACTGGTGACCTCGTTCTCGTTAAAGCGAACGAGAAATCAAGCGAGATTGATAATGAGATTTCAAAATTTACATTCTTTTATAATGGACCATTTCAGATTGTTAGTATACCTCACAGTAACACTAACTGTTTAGCTTTTCCTAAATCTGGCAAACTGTTCCGTGCAGGCAACATTGTTGACTTGAAACTATAAGAACTGATTAATCTGAGAAAGGATTTCCAGCAAAAACCTTAATTATTATTGTAATTTTCAAAATCTACTCCAAATTTATTTCGTGGATCAGACGTTTATCAACGAATTTGCAGAAAGTGTAACGAGAAATTTGGCTTACAGAGTCAATGTTCTGAGAACAATCCAAGCCATGACCACGTGTATAAATGTTACTCTGGTATATGTATCAATTGTAATTTTGTAAATAATACGTTGTAAAATTTATTTTATACAATGTGTTTTGTAAGTGAATACCGATTCACTCAGACAATGAATAAGTTTCAGGTCTGTGTATGCGTGTGAATGTGTACAGTGTTGAGTTATCCTCTTTGATAGGAGCATAGGGACTCCTTGAGATTACTCGAGAGTGTTTTCAAACAATGCAAAGGCAGGTGGATGTTCTGGAATTCCATTGCACAGAGAGAGTAATCGTGCCGCTGTGGCACACGCAAAAATGCCATGTCGGGACTGAGCCGCTGTGGGCTCTTCAAACGCTGCAGCGTCTTTTGCAAATTCGCGTGTGGACTGCGGCGTTTCTCTTTTCAGCACAACCAGTGTATGAGGTGCAACAATAATACGCATGATGTGAAAAAAAGTTGCCTACCGTTTTAGTCTAGTTTAGAGTTGTCTCCTTCAAAGTAGCTTTCATTGATGGTAACAATTCTGGAACTCATCTTCTTTAATATCCTCCAAGACCCTCGTCACAGCTTTTTGGACATCTTGTGTTATTTGAAAATGATGTCCCTTGACAGCCTTTTTGACTCTTGGAAATAGAAAAAAGTCGCACGGAGCGATATCTGGTGAATAAGGTGGCTGTGGTAGTACAGTGGAAACTCGATTAACCGTCATCTTCGGGACCGTGGTCGTGACGGTTGAGCGATTAGACGGATAACAGAAACACTGTATTCCTCCCAAACATAACCTCAATCAATTATTTTATGTGTAGACACATATCAGCAATTTTTTCTTTAAATTGTTCGCGGAACTCAGTAATTACAGAGCTATCCGCGCTGAATTTTTCTCCACTGATATCAAGTTGGCGAATGCCATGACGAAATTTAAACTTGCGAGCCATCCGATACTTGCTTTAAAAGACGAGCCATCATCAAGTTTGTTGTTCATTTCAACAGCCTTGCCATTATTATAGGTCCTGAAAGTGGAATCCCCTGATTTCTTGCTTGTATAAACCATCGGTACATTTCAGTGTCCAATTCATCATATTATGCAGGTTTCATTGTCTTTCTTGTTTGCACATCTCCATCCATGCTCTGCATTGTTGACACATGTTGTTCTATTTTATCAGCATGACGTTTTATATCGTTAACTGTTGTTCTCCCAATACCATAAATCAGCGCTACACTTGTCGCAGTTTCGCCCTTTCTTAAGCGTTTTATAATTTCAAGTTTTTGATTAAGTCCTAAAACAACACGTTTACGTTTTTCAGACATTTTATCAAGCCACTGTATCACACACACCTGCACTAAATGCGGTAGTGTAAAATATTAGCCAATAAAGCTTATTCAAGTGAAAAACACGTAACACGGCACAGCCCGCTAGATACACTGCGACAATTACAGTGTTCTTTGTAGTAATATTGGCTAACTGTTTGCCAAGGAGGTACCCACTCTTTATGAACAATTTCCTTGGAATGAAAGAAGGACAAAAGCACGCATTTCACTTTTGACTTTAACATGCGAGCTTTCTTTGATGTGGGTGATCCCTTTGAGGACCACTGCGAACTTTGGCGTTTTGTCTCTGGATCGTACTAAAAAAAAAAAACAACTTTAATCATCAGTGATAACATGGCTCAACAATTCTGGATTGATTTCCGTTTGCTCCAACCGATCGGCTGCCACATTTTTCCGTGTTTCTCGCTGTTGTGGTGTGAGATTTTTCGGGACCTTTGTTGCACAAATCTTTCTCATACCAAGATCTTCAGTTATTATTAGATGAACCATTTCTTGATTGATGTTCAGTTCCTCTGCAATCGTTTTCATGGATAATCTTCGATCAGATCGTACGAGTTCACACACCCTGGGCAAGTTGACATCCGTCCGGGAGGTTGATGCTCGTCCACTGCGGTCCTCATCTTGAGCATTCGTTCTGCCTTCACTAAACGTTTTATGCCAATGAAAACTTGAGCTCTTGACATAACTCCTCTCCAAAAGCCTTCTGAAGCTTACCGTAAGTTGTCGCCGCGTTTTCACCCAATTTAACTTCATTGTTGCACCTCGTAAATCTTTGTTTTTACACTTGAGTTTTATCTGGGCGCTTGCTTGAGACACATTAACTCTCACAATGAGAAATGCAATCTGTTAATGATTATGATATATTTGAAAAGCTATGTAAACTAAACATTGTAACTAGTTTTACCCTTCTTATCCATTTACTCATTCTTTTGTAAAACTTTATCTACATTGTTTTCATTTTCCTGCACAGTACTGACATGTAATTTTCATTTCAAATGTCATGATTTTATAAAAGGTGTAATTTTGTTGTTTAAAATATGTTATGGTACACTACGTTGATTTGAACCATAATGACATAGTGTTGTCACAGTAATTACCTCCCCACACAAAATGAAGATAATTAATGAGAAGCATAATGAATAATTAACAAAATTTATGTTGACAAGCTGAATACATTTACGCATCTGCGTTTCCGTTTGTATTTCTTCGGACATTCCCGACTCTGTTTCCCATCAGGGAAAAACTCGTGGAATGTGAGGCACATGTAACACCAAAAATACAGATAAAATATCTTCTGCGCCATTCAAAATTTTTTGGAGTGTAATATCTGTTGGTAACTTGTATTGTACTTCTAATTCTGACTCTGTAGGCTTTGATATATAAACTATATTTAATACATAATAAATGTAATAGTGTATTTATTTCTGAATGTATATAGTTGATGGTAATGATATTGTAAGTATTGTGAATTGCTGGATAATACCGAAGGAAATTTTATTTTTAATGTATCGATAGCAACAACAAAATGGCAGTAGCTGTGCCATTGTTTACCTTCGCATACGGAGAGTCTCTGTTGCCCTGTGAGCAGAGATAAAGCAGAGCCGCTTGAGTGATGAAAGAGTGCAGAAGTGTTTGTTTGGCGCTCCTGCAGACACGGTATGCATATATGATCGCACTAGTGTACGCGCACTTATTTTATTAACCCGCAAGTGTTGAGAGCATGACAGGAGTGGACAGGTGGAGGAAGCTGCAATTGTAACTACTGTGTCCCATAATTCTGTAACATGGTTCTAAAAGGGCCATTGTCAATATTTGTGAAAACTGGTTTTATTGGTGTACGCCATATAGTTTCACATGATCTGCATAATGTTAAAACGGCCAATGTTTAAGCCACATAGGATGAGAGGTACTGGGGTTTTAAGTTGTAAGCCCCAAAGTGTTTTATCAAGTTTCCAATAGGCATAAAAGGGCCAATCTTGACATTGGCCTTCTTTTGCTGACAGATGGTTTCAACAACTGAAACAGTGATGTGATATTGGACTTAAACCTGGCGGGAATACACAATAATAAGAGTTGTTCCTTTAACAATTTCCCTCAGCATTCGGCACATTGTTAGTGAGGAGTCTTGGCAGTGTTGGTGGACACAAACATTTTTTACAGAGGCGATAAGGAAGAGCTTGAAGAACAAACTGCATCTGAAATTAAGTTGCCTTGAAATTAAGTTTACTAAAATAAACTGGTATCAGGAGCGTTTATCACTAATTTTTCTAACACAAGACCATAAATTGACTGGTATCTCTACTTAATGCCAATCTAAAATATTATAAACCACCGTTTAAATTTATTTCATTTTTATTTTCTTTAAGGTCGTCCCAGCACCAGTACAGAAGGAAATGCATGTTCGTCGTTATTGGCAGACTTGATTTCAAGTTCTGATGAAGATGTATTTGAAGATTCTGATGAATATGTTCCAAGTGGTGGCGAAAGTAGCGATGAAAGCAATGATGGAGGGAATATAGCTGCACGAAAGACAGTTAAAAAGTCTTCAAAGATTGAAGGAATTGAGCTAATTCCACAGCAGCCTGGCAATGAAATAACAAAATTCAGTGGAAGGGGGAGGACGAAATGTGATCCACAGGACTCATCCAGGAAAAGAAAGCTAAACGAAAAATTATGGGTGAAAAACAGGAGGAAAGAAGTGAAAACTGCAAGAAAGGAATATGTGACGTCGAAAGGAAAAGTTATACCTGCTAAAGATCTGAAATCATCGTGCAAGTGCAGGAAAAATTGCGGAGGAAGTGTAAATGACAATGTGAGAGAGAGAATGTTCATGGAATATTACAAATTGTCCCCAGAAGCTTAAAATCAGTTCATAGCTAATCATGTGTCTGAGGAAAAGAAAAATGTGGAGCGTTTAAGGAAAAAACGTCAAGGAACTGCAAGCAGGCGAAAATATTCCAGGAAGTACTTTCCTTACAGTCCTCCTTTGCAGACTAAGATGGTAAACATTCTAATCATCCGAAAGTTCCATCTGACGCCATTGATTTAATACAGGAACACATTAACATGTTTCCTTCCTACGAAAGCCATTATTCTCAATCTCATTCTTCCAAAAACTACTTATCTCCAGACTTGAGTATTGCAGCGATGTATCGGTTCTATCAAAAATTTTGCCAAACGAAAGGTATGAAGCCAAGAAGTGAAGGAGTTTTTGTGACCTGTTTCAATCTGAGCTTCCACAAACGGAAGACAGACACTTGTGCAAAACGTGACAAATGCGTCACGATGCTCAAGAATTGTATAGATGGTGCTGAACGTTGTAAGGTTGAAGTGGAACGAGAGCGACATTTGGATTTAGCCGAGGCTACTTACGATCAGAAAGACAGTGGTAAAAAGAAAGCTGAGCAGAATTCCAATGCAGTAACCCTGGCCTTTGATTTACAGAAATGTCTCCCCACTCTTTTTCTACGCTGTGGTGTGGCATTTTACAAAAGACAACTTTGGACCTTCAACTTGACCATCTACGTATGTTCTCCAGTATGTTACATTTGAGGTACACCTGTACAGCGATTCGTGTACCGGACAAAACAGAAATATTTTTATTGCCATCATGTTTCTGAGAGTAGTGGAAGAATTCATGATTCAGAGAAGACGTTTGGAAATCGACCATGAGTTTCTTGAAGTTGGACATACTCACTTGGAAGCTGACTCAGTTCACTCTGCCATTGAGAACACAAAGAAAACAACAACTGTTGAAATAGAACTGCCAAGAGACTGGGCCAAATTAATACCCATGGTTCCCCAAAAGCCACCCATAATTGCAATAGAGCTGGAAGAAAAGGACTGCTACAGCTTTAAAGACCTGATGAGAAGTCATTATCTGCACAAGAAAGTTAACACAGAAGGGAATCCTTCTGTTTGGAACAAGATAAAATGGATGAAGTATCACTCAGGTCTGCCAGGAATTATCTCCTTGTATCGCCGGAAATGCATATCCTCCTATTTCCATCTATTGTACTATAAATTCTTTTCCTTTATTTGTTACCTGAAGATATGGCATTTCTGTGTCTTTATATATTGTAATTGTTTTACTATTTGTGTATATATATATATATATATATATATATATATATATATATATATATATGAATTTATGTCGATGTATAATTGGTTTGTTTTGTAAATATTATTTGTATTTTTATGCTGGGGCTGGCCTAGGGAAAACTATGCTATCGAACGACTACATCGATAGGTCCTGTGGAGAACCAAAGTGTTTAGGATCTTTGGTAGTGAACTCTGCCGCATGGAGCGCAGGCAGAGGGAGTCTGGCTGGAGTAGGGCAGTGGAGCAGGTGTGTTGTGTGACGCTCCCGCGAGTTGCCGCGCTTTCGGGGTTTGGCAGCATGTGATTGCTATGATGGTTTCTGACACGGTGTCGCGGACAGGAAGCATTAGCAGGCGCACATCAAGAGCCCGTTTCGCCTGGTGACCGTGTAGAGAAGAAGGCGCCAACATCCAGCTTCTGCAACAGCGACGCCCAACAATGAGTGATTGTCGGCACCTCCTCGATCGACGGCTTCAAACCTTCAATCAACCAACAAGGAAGACTGGAAGCACGTAAAGTTTTAGAACTGTATGGCAGACCTCAGCTTTTCAAACTGTTTCAAAATTACAGCAATGTAGCATGAACCTTTGTTGCTCATTGTCCCAATTGCATTACCAAGCAGGGTCCCTTCCTTTTCCGGAATGAACCCGAGTGTCATTGAAATTCAGACGCCATCATTAGAGTAACATCATTCCATTTCACTGCTTTAATTTCAAAATTCAATTAAAGTATTCATAGCTGGATACACTATTTAGATTACACAAGCACAAATTAAGAGTGCGAGTTTTGTTACCATATTTTAGCGTACCTGTGACTGCAGCCCAGCTTGGTACGTACCAAATTTTACTATTGTTAATTGTTCAGAATCATTTAATTCAAGTTCAAAGTTAAATCTCTTATTTCTAAATTGCGTAGATTCAAGTAGCTTTTGAAATGATTGTTGAGGTAGCCCAAGACTAACTTATTTTACTGAATTTCGTAGTGCTTCAGAAACAAAGCTCACTATTAATTTCAGTCACCAAATTAACTGCCAATTTTCCAGTTTTACTAATTCTTTTCCTAAATTAAGTCAGAGTGTAGCGAAATTTATTACTTCTGACAAACATTCAGTTTTCACACAACACGTGTCAACCTTCAGTTGCCACGCTTTTAGTGCTAATTAAATGTGCAATAACCTTTCTTTTTCAGTTATTATAGTGGTTGTCCATAGGACTGGCGACCATAATTTTCCCCAAATCTCAAATATCTAATTAACGCCAATTAATTGTTAACGTAACGACTGCACATTTACTTTCTTTATTAATTTTACCCTTTTATCAAAATTAATTTCCACCAATTTCATTTGCATTTTTCCTTTCATTTAGATGTAACCCTTTCCTCCCTCTTTACCGACAAATTAACCTCAGTGACGATTGCTTTTCCCAAATTTCTATTAGGTGCACGCGGTTTAATTTTTCACTGTCATTATGGTCAATAAGTGAGGGGGAGGTTACATTGTACAAACACAGCTACTCCTCAGAATAACCATTCAAGATGATAAATCTGAACAGAAAGAAAACTCGATGCTTGTCTATGCAAAAACTTGCACCAATTTCTGATGCAATCATACTCACTTCAGAAAAGAAATTAAAGGACTTCCATACATCAGTGTAAGCAGTCGTCCATTCTACATGCAGTTCATCAGTCACCTGAGAGCCGATACACAGTCAGATGAGATAAACAGATATCTTACGAAGGGGAGGACGAGGATGGTGATGAGGACGGAAACGGCTGATATATTTTTTCTCTCCCCTTTTACAGTATCAACCATAGTGTATGCAAATTATTTGTATGATATAAAGAATTACAAATAAAGGTTCGCCCCTGATTACTAGACCAAAGAGTGTGTTCATGTTTTACGGTGATAAAATGTGATTTTTCGAACATGTAACAGTTGCTATCAGTTATTAAATTCTAGAGGAATGAATAAAGTGATTTAATTAATGAGTACAAGGACATATTTATCTGAAAATTACCTGTTTCTGGTTATTCAAGGTACCTGACCCTGATGTTCAAAGGGCCATTGTCAAATAATTTAAGAGAGTTCATGATTTTAAAAACGGCCATTGTCCTCTGAAGTCCTTTAATTTTGAAGTTGAAAATTCTAGAAATTTATTATTTAAAAATAAGCTATAGTTAAGATGATTTACTATAATGATAGTATCAAATAGCTCCAAATGTACTGTTAATAGTTGTCGGAAAATGACAGAAATTATTCACAAGCTTATAACTTAATACTACGATTTTTGATATTGGCGTTTTGGAACCAAGCCACAGAATTATTACTTCTGAGAAACATTCAGTTTTCACACAACACGTGTCAACCTTCAGTTGCCACGCTTTCAGTGCTAATTAAATATGCAATAACCTTTCTCTTTCAGTTATTATAGTAGTTGTCCATAGGACTGGCGACCATAATTTTCCCAAATATCATTTAGATGTAACCCTTTCCTCCCTCTTTACCGACATATTAACCTCAGTGACGATTGCTTTTCCCAAATTTCTAGTAGGTGCACGCGGTTTAATTTTTCACTGTCATTAAGGTCGATAAGTGAGGGGGAGGTTACACGTGGCAACCTGGTGACGGGACAATCTTCGGATATGAGGTTGTTCTGGACACGAATTTTGCATTGTGCAAATCTCGTAACAAAGTACTGGTTACGAACAGGTCGTTACGTCAGCGAGAATAAGTAGTGGGAGGAATCCTAATCAGATTTGAGATTTGTCATATATATTGAAAATTTGTAAAATGAGTGAAGGCAACAATTACCAGAATTTGGTAGACTTGGGTACGGAACACTCGGTCGAACGGTGGGAAACGCGCACCCCGGAACCCACTGTTCAGGGGCAGGCGGCTAGCATGAAAGACGCGACCGCCAAAACGCAACAAAGAGCAGAAAATGGATTTCCAAACTTAAGAAAATGTTTCGGAATGGGAAGTGAAAATCAAATCTGAACCCCTTGTTGACGAATACGGGGGGACAATTAAAGAGGAAGCCGCTACGGAAGTAAAACCGGTAGTTTCCGGGAATTTAACTGATTTATTGAATGTTTTGATTAATGAAATCAAGAGTCAATCGGCAGAAATTAAAGCTCAGTCTGCCAAGCAAGAAGCTCAGTCTGAAAAAATTGACAGGAAGCTAGACAATCAGAACAAAGCTATTAATGTTGTTAACAACAATCTTAGAGTTGTTAACACAAAAGTTGATAAAATCAAAGAAGATATTGTTGTAATTAATACGGAAATCAGTAATCTTAAACAGGAAATGATAGGCGTTCAGGCGGAAATTGCGAGCATAAATACTCGTTTTGATTCCGAAATTAGCAGAATCGAGAAAAGTGTAGGAGAAGCAGTTGCTCCGATCATCGAAAATAAGGTGACGGAACAAATTCAATTAGTGAAAAAAGAGGATCAACAGAAGGTGGAAACTTTAAAGGCTTTAGTGTCCGAAGTAGATACTAAAGTGAGGAAGCTGGCTAATACCTGCGAAGAGAAAAAGAGGGAAGTGGAAACGCTTACGACAACCACTTGCCAAGTAATTACGAGAGTGTCGGAATTAGAAAAGAAACTTGATGAAAAGCAGAGCTATGTGCCAATCTGTGCACATAGTTCGGAATTGTTGACGAAAGAGAAGCGGTTCGACCCCTTGAAAAAAGGCGGTATAAACGGGACGAATTTCATTGAAAATTGTGAAAGAGTTTTACCCAGATCACGGACTAGTCAGAGAAAAATGATTGCGGTTATTGACGTGTTGGCTGGTGATGCCAAGCGTTGGGGCGTAAACCTCAACATCACGAACCTGACTTTCGACGAGTTTAAAAATTTGTTTCTGGCTGAATACTGGTCAGAGCAAAAACAACAAAGTGTCTGGCGTGAATTTGTCGTATCGAGGCCTTTCGATGCGAATTCGCGTGGCTCCATGAAGGAGTTTTGTGAGGGTTGGATCCGCAAGTTAGAATATTTGCGTGATCGCGGAATCCGAAATAGTCTGGGAACTCTACAAGAAGCTTCCAGATCATACAAAACGCTACGTAGGAAGCCATTACAAGACAATCAATGATTTCCTGGAAAGAGTTGAGGACGAGGACAATTGGCGCAATGATCGCGACAGTGGTAGAGGCCGTGGTAACAACAACGGGTACCACAACAACCACAACATCGATAACCACGGGAATAATGCATACTGCAACCATGGCAGTAATAATAATAACTCTGCAGCGGAGTGTGCGCTGATATGAAACTTCCTGGCAGATTAAAACTGTGTGCCCGACCGAGACTCGAACTCGGGACCCTTGCCTTTCGCGGGCAAGTGCTCTACCATCTGAGCTACCGATGCACGACTCACGCCCGGTACTCACAGCTTTACTTCTGCCAGTATCTCGTCTCCTACCTTCCAAACTTTACAGAAGCTCTCCTGCGAACCTTGCACACAGTTTTAATCTGCCAGGAAGTTTCATATCAGCGCACACTCCGCTGCAGAGTGAAAATCTCATTCTGGAAACATCCCCCAGGCTGTGGCTAAGCCATGTCTCCGCTATATCCTTTCTTTCAGGAGTGCTAGTTCTGCAAGGTTCGCAGGAGAGCTTCTGTAAAGTTTGGAAGGTAGGAGACGAGATACTGGCAGAAGTAAAGCTGTGAGTACCGGGCGCGAGTCGTGCATCGGTAGCTCAGATGGTAGAGCACTTGCCCGCGAAAGGCAAAGGTCCCGAGTTCGAGTCTCGGTCGGGCACACAGTTTTAATCTGCCAGGAAGTTTCAATTTAAGTAGTGTTCCGGAAATCGATTATAAAGTGGCAGCTGTAACACCTGCAGGCCAGATAAGCCGGATTTAGGATCAAAGCTGGATGGTTTTTCTGGAATGACCTGGATATAGACGAGGATTTATTGTGGGAAAATAAAGAAACAGTCGAGGACAAGTGTAGACAGATAGTAGTGTCTGTTAATATGCACGACCTACAACTAAACGTGTTGATTGACACCGGAGCAGAATTGAGTGCTGTATCTGGGAAAATATTTCAGTTGCTGAAAGACAGACCTGGTATCGTAGTTATGCCAGTAACACGTGTGAAAATTATCGGTGCTACTGGGAAGGCCAGTAAACCGGCCACAAAACAGATTTTTGTCAACTTCGAGATATGTGGGGCACGATTTGAACAAGAGTTTGTCGCCGTGCCAACTTAACTACGGAAGTAATTATCGGGTTAGATTGGCTATTAAAGTACCATGCAGTGATTAATTGCGAAAGCAAAACTTTGACATGTACATCACAAGATAAAACAATAGTAGTCAGTTTTGACGAGGCAGGAGATGGTGTGCATAGGCAACACCAGCCTATACACATTGTTAACTGGCCGGATGCCATTGACGTAGGTATGAATTTGAACTACTGTAACGTGAGGAATCTCGGCATTGACAATAGTGTAGAAAGTGAATTGGAAAGTATTGTAGACGGTGTGTCAAACGTAACACACGAACAAAGACGAGGCCTGTATGAAGTAATAATGAGGAATAATAGTGTGTTTTCAGACAAACCGGGACTTGTGGAAGGATATAAATGCAAGTTGCGTGTAATTCCGCATGAACCATTCTTCGTGAGACCGTATGCTATACCGCTGTCGAAAAAGGAAGCAGTGCAACGGGAGATAGATAAGATGATTGAAAGGGGAGTGATTGAAAGAAGTACGAATCCATACAATAACGGTTTGATCATTGTAGCAAAACGGGATGGTAGTGTGCGTATTGTGATTGACGCACGCACGTTGAATAGGGTCGTTTAACGCGAGACGGACAGACCAGAGAGTATGGAGGAGATTTTGCAACGTTTTCATGACGTTAAGTTCATGACTAGCCTCGATCTGACGGCTAGTTACTGGCAAACAGAACTTGAAGAAGAATCTAGGCCATACGCCGCCTTTTTGTTTGCGGGCAGGTGTTATCAGTATAGAGTACTGCCGTTTGGACTTAATATATCTGTGTCCGTATTCATCAGGGCCCTAGATAAAGTGCTAGGGCCGGCTTTGAGATCAAGATTAACTGTATACGTTGACGGCCTATTGTTGGCCAATGCCACTTGGCATGACCATTGTGACCTGTTAGATGGAGTTTGTAGAGCATTGCGCCGTGGAGGAATGACTAAAACTAAAGAAATGCGAATTTGTGAAGCAGGAACTGAAGTTTTGAGGACATGTAATTACCACTGCTGGTATTACGAAAGACACACAGAAACTAGAGGCAATAAGGAATTGTCCTCCACCCAAGTCTAGGAAACAGTTAAGAAGTTTTCTAGGGCTCACAGGATTTTACCGTAAATTTGTAAGAAGACAGGTGTTTAATGATGAAAATTTGAATAACCTCTTACGCAAAAATGTTCCGTTTGTGTGGACTGACGGATGTCAAGCCGCTTTCGAGAGATTAAAAGACGAATTGTTAAGATCTAACATACTATTTCATCCTGATTTATCGCTACCCTTCCATCTGGGAACGGATTCGTCGAATTACGGGGTGGGGGTAGAACTGTTCCAAGAAGTTGGTAAAGGACAGGATAAGGAACACCGGACGATAGCGTTCGCGAGTCGAACTTTATCAAAAAGTGAGCGAAACTACACGATTTCTGAGAAGGAGTGTCTTGCTATCGTGTGGGGATTCAAGAAGTTCAAGGGTTATCTATGGGATCGTAAGGTGATTGTTCATACGGACCATAAGGCGCTCACTTATCTAAAGGATTGTATACTACTTCACGAAAGACTGACTAGGTGGTCGCTATATTTACAGCAATTTAACTATGACATCTGTTACGTAAAAGTGACCGACAATTGCGTAGCGGATGCGCTGTCGCGGTTGCCCGAGTCCAATCAAGATGTATTGAAAGATGAGCCAGATGGAGTGGCCAAATTATACTATTTTAAAGAAGTTGAGGGACTTAAATTAATAGTGAACATCTGGAAGAATCTAAGTCGTCATCAGAACGAGGACGGTTTTTTAAATATGGTGAAAACCCGATATGACGAAAGGAGTCCAGAAGGAGAGAAATTAAGGAAGTATTACAAGATATACGATCATATCTTGTACATACGTAAGGTCGAAGATAGTAATATTTGACGGGTATGCTGGCCCACCAAATACGTCACGGAAATAATATACTACTACCATTTGGCGTATGGTCACTGTGGACCAAAGAAATGTACGGAAAAGCTGAGTGCAGTAGTGCATCTTAACAACATGTTAAAACGAGTTACTGACAGAGTGAAAACTTGCGATTTGTCAGAAGGTTAAGGTTACCAACTGTACGAGTCGTGGTCCTATGCAAAGTATAAAGCCTAACGACACCTTTGAATTACTGTGCGTGAACTTGTACAGACCTTTGCCCAAGTCATCAGGAAACTTTGCCTACATTTTAGTAGTGCTAGAAGCTTTTTCCAAGTTCATCAAACTATACCCGATTAGGAAAGCTACAGCCAAAGCGGTCTATAGCAAGCTTGTGAACGATTATTTTGTTCATATTGGTAAGCCCAAGGCGATTCTATCAGACAATGGGGCACAATTTACTTCTAAGTTGTGGAATGAAGGCATGGCAAGTAATGGGGTCGAAGTGATCCATATTTCAGCTTACTGTCCGGCTGGAAATCCCGCTGAGAGGTATATGCGCGAGCTAGGCCGACCTTGCCGTACCTATTGCCACCACAACCATAGGGCATGGGGCAAATACACTCCTGGAAATGGAAAAAAGAACACACTGACACCGGTGTGTCAGACCCACCATACTTGCTCCGGACACTGCGAGAGGGCTGTACAAGCAATGATCACACGCACGGCACAGCGGACACACCAGGAACCGCGGTGTTGGCCGTCGAATGGCGCTAGCTGCGCAGCATTTGTGCACCGCCGCCGTCAGTGTCAGCCAGTTTGCCGTGGCATACGGAGCTCCATCGCAGTCTTTAACACTGGTAGCATGCCGCGACAGCGTGGACGTGAACCGTATGTGCAGTTGACGGACTTTGAGCGAGGGTGTATAGTGGGCATGCGGGAGGCCGGATGGACGTACCGCCGAATTGCTCAACACGTGGGGCGTGATGTCTCCACAGTACATCGATGTTGTCGCCAGTGGTCGGCGGAAGGTGCACGTGCCCGTCGACTTGGGACCGGACCGCAGCGACGCACGGATGCACGCCAAGACCGTAGGATCCTACACAGTGCCGTAGGGAACCGCACCGCCACTTCCCAGCAAATTAGGGACACTGTTGCTCCTGGGGTATCGGCGAGGACCATTCGCAACCGTCTCCATGAAGCTGGGCTACGGTCCCGCACACCGTTAGGCCGTCTTCCGCTCACGCCCCAACATCGTGCAGCCCGCCTCCAGTGGTGTCGCGACAGGCGTGAATGGAGGGACGAATGGAGACGTGTCGTCTTCAGCGATGAGAGTCGCTTCTGCCTTGGTGCCAATGATGGTCGTATGCGTGTTTGGCGCCGTGCAGGTGAGCGCCACAATCAGGACTGCATACGACCGAGGCACACAGGGCCAACACCCGGCATCATGGTGTGGGGAGCGATCTCCTACACTGGCCGTACACCACTGGTGATCGTCGAGGGGACACTGAATAGTGCACGGTACATCCAAACCGTCATCGAACCCATCGTTCTACCATTCCTAGACCGGCAAGGGAACTTGCTGTTCCAACAGGACAATGCACGTCCGCATGTATCCCGTGCCACCCAACGTGCTCTAGAAGGTGTAAGTCAACTACCCTGGCCAGCAAGATCTCCGGATCTGTCCCCCATTGAGCATGTTTGGGACTGGATGAAGCGTCGTCTCACGCGGTCTGCACGTCCAGCACGAACGCTGGTCCAACTGAGGCGCCAGGTGGAAATGGCATGGCAAGCCGTTCCACAGGACTACATCCAGCATCTCTACGATCGTCTCCATGGGAGAATAGCAGCCTGCATTGCTGCGAAAGGTGGATATACACTGTACTAGTGCCGACATTGTGCATGCTCTGTTGCCTGTGTCTATGTGCCTGTGGTTCTGTCAGTGTGATCATGTGATGTATCTGACCCCAGGAATGTGTCAATAAAGTTTACCCTTCCTGGGACAATGAATTCACGGTGTTCTTATTTCAATTTCCAGGAGTGTATGTAGCAGAATTTGAGACTTATGAACACCTTGAGACATGAGTGTACGGGATTTTCTCCAGAGGAAATCCTGTTAGATGACAGAAGTAAAAGTTTAGTGGAAGAGATAATCAGATTCCCTCCACGGATTGACATTAGTATTGGTGTGAAAAAAGATCGTTTGCGAGAAATAATGAAGCTGAAAGCCGATGCTCGGATACGTCGTCATGACGCTAAAGCGCGTTTTGCTAAGTTTGCAATTGGAGACTTAGTGCTTGTAAAAGCTCATGAGAAATCGAGCGAGATAGACAATGAAATCTCTGAATTTAAGTTTGTTTATAATGGACCATATAAAGTCATTGGTGTACCTCACACAAATGCTTATTGCTTAGAGTATCCAAGCTCTGGAAAACTATTGGGTATACGGAACATTGTAGACTTGAAATTGTACCAACCTAGGATTGATTAATACCACAGAATGGGTAATTTGTACAGTATGTAAATATAGAGTGTAATATTTAACGATGTGCTAGATTGTCATGCTTTTGCCTGACCAAGAGGACATTAAAGAAGTTGTAATTAATAAGTAATTAATTTTGACTAAATGATTTAAGAGTAATTGATTATTAATCAATAATCCAAGCTGCTAGTTTAAGTTTTCAGCTGAGTCACAGTAGATTAATGAATGTAATTATGATTTTGTAACTAGCTGTAAGATTTCATGAATATGTGATTTATTAGTCATTGCCGATGAACTTAGACGCTGTTTTAAGTTTCAGGCTAGTACATGCGTATGATGATGGACAGTTTTGAGTTATCCACTGTGATAGTGTCAATGGACTCCTTGAGATTACTCGGGAGTGAGTTTTTCCGAAAGAATTCAGTGAAACGGACGTTCTGGAAATACCGCTACACAGGCGAGTGAGATTAAGCGTGCCGCACAGGCGGGCGCAACAATACTGGCGAGGCGGAGCCGCTGTCGGCTTTATGTTCGAAATCCGGTACAGAAATTTTTGTCAACATGCTGCTTTTTTTAGTCCTCTCACAGATGACCATCTATTAAATATTGATGGTCATCTGTGAGAGGACTAAAAAAAAGCAGCATTTGACAAAATTTTCTGTACTGAATTTGAACATAAATTTAACATTTAACTGCTAACACCTACAGTTATATAGCCAAATATTTCCACGTCACCCCTGTAGATAAACAATTCTTTCACCTTGTAGCCTTGCAAGAACAACCCTAAAATCATACTCAGGGGATTACACCATGGTGGCAGTAACTTTGTCTCCCAGTAAAGCAACTAATTATGTGGAAGTAGCTAAAAGTAGAATTAAAATGACGAAGATAAGTTATGTTTAGAGAGACGGAAATGCCTTCGTTTAACAAACAAAATCGATACTGCTGAAGCGCTGCTGACACAATTAAAACAGAAGCGGATGATTACTGAAAGTACAGCTGATATGTTGGAGGTAATCTAAGACTAAAGTCTTAGTCTTATTACCTACATAGTGCTGCAAAGTTAAGAAGCCTAAAGACTAAAATAGTAGTGTCAACAGTGATAACTGTTTTGTGTGGTGTACATTTAATCTTTCAAACACAAGTTTTCAGCTTAAGGGCAGTAATATACACCTACCATACTCTTATTAGAATTACTGTAAATGCAAATATTACTACAAATCAAGTTGTCCATTTTTCTATTTTTGTGTAAATATATTATTCATTTGTTAGTAAAAGTTCTTCCTTTTATGTTTGTAGGACCTTCTCCCACCAGTTATTATCCATCTATGGAGAAACTTGAAAGGAGAACATGAGAAGGAGTGCCCTGAAGAGCTACGTAAATTCGCACTTACTCTCAACTTTTTTTCAAGCTGTACCTGTGACTATGTTAGAGAGATTTTTGACAGTCTTTACCACACCCTAGTACTCTACCAAAATGTTACCAAAGAATAAGTGGGAAACCACGGTTCAATGCAGAACTAAAAACTGCACTGATCTTGAAATCACGCCATACGGCAGCCAAGGTAGATGAAATGTCCATCAAGAAACGCATACAATGTCATGGTCAGCGGTTTGTTGGATATGCTGGTGCTGAAGTTACATGTGATAATTTACCTGAGGCAAAAGATACTTGGTCTTAATGGTTGATGTACTGAATAACTGGAAAATTCCAGTGGGATATTTTCTGACAGGTGGTTTGAGTGGAAATGAAAGGGCCAATTTAGTTCTGACTTGTCTTGATTTCCTGAATCAGGTAGATATCAGTGTGCTCTTCTAACATTTGACGGTGCAGCTGATGATATGGCGATGGCTCGTTGTCTCAGGGCTGAACTTAGTGCAGATGGTATGAAACCATGGTTTATAAATCCATCAACAGGTTTAAAAGAATGTATTTTGTTAAATGCTTGCCACATGATAAAACTGGTAAGAAATTGTCTTGCCGTAAAGAGGGCTATTTTCAATAAATATGGCGTAATTAAATGGAGTTCTTTTTGAAACTACAAAAATTACAGGTGCAAGACGAATTGCGTTTGGGGATAAAACTGACGAAACGCCGTATTAATTGGCACAAAGAAACTGTGATTAAAATTTGGGTCCGTCCCAGCTTCAGGGCTGTGAAGTAAAACATAGATTTGTCAGGTTCATAAATAATGTATTTGACACATTGAACAATAGGAATATTAAACAGCGGGAACCTATTTTGCAAAGGATTCAAAAGACCCTTGGCCCTACTACTTAAAGTGATGTATGCAAATATGTAATGGAAGCGAAAAGTTTACTGTTTACATTAAAATAATTTGTTGGGGGAACAAATGGTCCAAATGGCTCTGAGCACTATGAGACTTAACATCTGAGGTCATCAGTCCCCTAGAACTTAGAACTATTTAAACCTAACTAACTTAAGGACATCACACATATCCATGCCCAAGGCAGGATTCGAACCTGCCACCGTAGCGGTCTCGCGGTTCCAGACTAAAGCGCGTAGAACCGTTCGGCCACAACGGCCGGCTGTTGAGGGAACATCACTGGCGCACTCCTCAAGAAAAATTGATGCCACAGGCATGATCATTAGTCTGTATTCATCCTCAATTGTGCATGAGGATATTACAAATAGATTTGCACCAGGAATTACATTTTTATTGGCTCACAAAAGTAGTCAAGACCACTTTGAAGTATCTTTCAGTACTGTGGGGAGTCGTGGGGGCAGAATAATAATCCCCTAGCTCAGCAATATGAAGCTGCTTTCAAGAGACTTCTGGTGCACATACAGATTGGAACACCAAGAGGTGCAAATTGTTCTGCCACTGATGCTACCACTGTAACATCAACTAATCATCAAAATGAGGAGGTTGAATGCAATGACTTGCCTCCTGTTCCAGGGATGGCATTAATAAATCATGACACCGCATCCATCTTCCCTCACTATATACATGAATGATGTTGTCGACTACATTGCTGGATTTGTGTCCAGCAAACTCGTCAAAAAAGTTAGGTGCAATATATGCCAGTTGGCATTACGTTCCAATGTTTCATGCTCAGGGGTCATGAACAGAAAGGACAGAGGTGGCTTGTCTCTTGCATCGAATGATGTTATTTAGCTCTGTAAAATGGGCAAGAGGGTATTAAAGCAAGCATCAATTTTAAATGTGAAAAGCCCCTTGAAGAAATTGGTCACTGCAGCTTTGCAGGACTTAAGGAAAGATGTTTCCCCTCAGTTGAATGAACATGTCACTAATTGTTCACCCCTTGACAATCACATTCGCCAGTTAAAAAAAGCTGTACTGACTGAGTATTTTAAAATAAGACTACACCATGAAGCAAGACTCTGTGGGGAGAGAATATATGATTCTCAGATCAGGAGTTTCTACGCTATAATAGTCCTATTAAGAACCAGTGATTGTGTGTTTTCAGACTAGATGTATGTGCTAGTATTGACAGAAATTTGACTCCTAAACTTTAGTTTGTGTTTTCGTGTGATATAAATCAATTTTTAAGCTGACTTAATTATTTGTCCATTTTCACCCACATACGATGTATTCCAGAGTGTCAAAGAATTGAAATAAATAAAGTTGATTCTAAAAGATTTGTCTTAGTGGTTTAATAATACAAAATGTCCACAGTATAAGGGTATAAGTTTTGAATAAGTGCTATTTGTCTGTGATAAATTAAGTACTTATATTATTATCATCAGTACTTTCACTTTTTTGTGTTAACTGCTGATTTTTAGAATGCTGTTCACCTTTCTGGTACAAGGTCAGGAATTGAAAATTTTGTCATCAAAAATATACTTCCCCCTCACATTTTACCAGAAAAAGCTGCAGCATTAACACACATAATACAGCCTACGGCAGATCCTAAAGAAGTTATGAAACTGATAATGCTCCTGTTAAAAAGGCTGTTCACCTTACTCTTCTGAGAGAGCAATTCATCTGTATGAAATATACAATAATGTATAGAGAAACACAGTGGTATTAAGCTTGATTAAAGACTGTATAAAGTGTTTGGGCTGTACTTTGCTGTCCATGATGATAGGTTTTAGTAGGTAGTGTCTATTCACCAGAAGTGAGCAGCAAGATCACTGTGTAAAGCAGCTAACCACACATTGTGCAGAATGCTTTTTAGGCTCTTGGAATTCTTACTCCCCAATATCTGTTCTCCTTCATGGTTTTTCCTACTGACGACAAAAACAAGTTTCAGCTGAACTGTGTTGTACTTAACACCATACAAGACAATCAAAATCATTTTCATGTGCATTGTGCATTCTTGCTCAATGTTCTGAGATGAGTAATGGATTCTGCTGCAAAGGTATGGTATTTGGCAAGCCCCCATCTTACACAAAGCAAGAAATTGGGAATTTCTTCTAATTCAAAAGAAAACTATACTTAAATCAGCCACTCTTTTTGCTTCTTGAAGATCTAGTTTCACTAATTTATAAGTGCCTTTGGTTACTTGGCAGGTACAAATGTGTGCTATAAGGCTATATATTAAATAGTAATCCACTGCAAGCAATGTTCAGTTTTTGCAGATATGAGCAACTGTTTTGTTTGAAAAATTCAAGCAATCAAGTTAGAATTACGTTACCAGTGGGAGGTAAACAGCAAGTATTTAGTATAACAATGGATGTAACAGCTTTTTTCAAAGTAGCAACTTTCATTTTACCTTAATTAATTAGCTGCTGTAGGTATGAAAATAACTATGCAGTATAGAGATAGGTCCATTAATGATAATACGGATTGTGTACAATTTCCTTGTGGTTATTGTAGATCTTGGCTAATTCCACATTCCTGAGAGTTTCCAATGAACCATGTAATTTTGTTACAGATCAAATTTTATGCTTTGTATTAGCAGCATAATAAATGATCTTCATACATGCCCAAATAAGTCTTCTTTTGAGACTATACACTTCACAAACCGATGAAAATCTCAATTGTGAAAGGAAACTATTTCAAAATGTTTCCATGAGTTCATAGTTAGGATGGATGTTGGTTCTTGGATGTAAAACTTGATAAATGACCAAGGTCTGGAGACGACATAATACGCTACCTATCTTGATATTGTTTTCGTATAAACCAGTATGCAAATGTTTACTTAAGAAAGAAAAGCAAAAAAAAAAAAAAAATGTGCTTGTGTGTAAATAACCGACACTAGGCACACAAATGATTTTCCTTTCTTACAAAAGCATACTAAAACATTTCACATACATTCTTGTGGAGTCGTTGGAAAGCAAATAAATGCGAAATTGTTATTTTGTCTTCCAGTTCTGTGGCAGCAGTCAACTACAAGAACTCATTGTGAAAAAAAGTAATCAACTTAACCGCAAGTAAAAACGATAACCATTGCTTTATTATCAGGAATTTCGGAAAACTAGGTTCACTGCACTACTAATGTGTAACAGTAGTGTGTGTGTATGTATGTGTGTGTGTGTGTGTGTGTGTGTGAGTGTCTATGTGTATTGAACCGTGGACCTAGAAACGACGGAGAGGCTTCGTCCCCGCCATAGCCCTCAGAGCTACATAACGCCACAACAGGCTACAGCAGTCCACTCACCCCACACCGAATTCAGGGTTACTGTGCCGTTCGGTCCCAAGTGGACCCCCCCCCCCCCCCCCCCCCTCAGGAACGTCTCATACCAAACGAGTATAACCCCAAATGTTTGCATGGTAGGGTAATTACGGCGTACGCATACATACCTTCCAAATGAACCATGGACCTTGCCGTTGGTGGGGAGCCTTGCGTGCCTCAACGATACAGATAGCCGTACAGTAGGTGCAACCACAACGGAGGGGTATCTGTTGAGAGGCCAGACAAACGAGTGGCTCCTGAAGAGGGGCAGCAGCCTTTTCAGTAGTTGCAGGGGCAACGGTCTGGATGATTGACTGATCTGGCCTTCTAACACTAACCAAGATGGCCTTGCTGTTCTGGTACTGCGAACGGCTGAAAGCAAGGGGAAACTATAGCCGTAATTTTTCCCGAGGGCATGCAGCTTTACTGTATCGTTAAATGATGATGGCGTCCTCTTGGGTAAAATATACTGGAGGTAAAATAGTCCCCCATTCGGATCTCCGGGTGGAGACTACTCAAGAGGACGTCATTATCAGGAGAAAGAAAACTGGCGTTCTACGGATCGGAACGTGGAATGTCAGATCCCTTGATCGGGCAGGTAGGTTAGAAAATTTAAAAAGGGAAATGGATAGGTTAAAGTTAGATATAGTGGGAATTAGCGAAGTTCGGTGGCAGGAGAAACAAGACTTTTTGTCAGGTGAATACAGGGTTATAAATACAAAATCAAATATGGGTAAAGCAGGAGTAGGTTTAATAATGAATAAAAAATAGGAGTAAGGGTAAGCTACTACAAACAGCACAGCGAACACATTATTGTGGCCAAGATAGACACGAAGCCCACGCCTAATACAGCAGTACAAGTCTATATGCCAACTAGCTCTGCAGATGACGAAGAAATTGATGAAATGTATGAAGAGATAAAAGAAATTACCCAGGTAGTGAAGAGAGACGAAAAGTTAATAGTCATGGGTGACTGGAATAAAAGAGTAGGAAAAGGGAGAGAAGGAAACATAGTAGGTGAATATGGATTGGGGCTAAGAAATGAAAGAGGAAGCCGCCTGGTAGAATTTTGCGCAGAGCATAACTTAATCATAGCTAACACTTGGTTCAAGAATCATGAAAGAAGATTGTATACATGGAAGAACCCTGGAGATACTAAAAGGTATCAGATAGATTATATAATAGTAAGACAGAGATTTAGGAACCAGGTTTTAAATTGTAAGACACTTCCAGGGGCAAATGTGGACTCTGACCACAATCTATTGGTTATGAACTGTAGATTAAAACTGAAGAAACTGCAAAAAGGTGGGAATATAAGGAGATGGGACCTGGATAAACTGAAAGAACCAGAGGTTGTACAGAGTTTCAGGGAGAGCATAAGGGAGCAATTGACAGGAATGGGGGAAAGAAATACAGTAGAAGAAGAACGGGTAGCTTTGAGGGATGAAATAGTGAAGGCAGCAGAGGATCAAATAGGTAAAAAGACGAGGGCTAGTAGAAACCCTTGGGTAACAGAAGAAATATTGACTTTGATTGATGAAAGGAGAAAATATAAAAATGCAGTAAATGAAGCAGGCAAAAAGGAATACAAACGTCTCAAAAATGATATCAACAGGATGTGCAAATTGGCTAAGAAGGGATGGCTAGAGGACCAACGTAAGGATGTAGAGGCCTATCTCACTGGTGGTAAGACAGATACTGCCTACAGGAAAATTAAAGAGACCTTTGGAGAAAGGAGAACCACTTGCATGAATATCAAGAGCTTTGATGGAAACCCAGTTCTAAGCAAAGAAGGGAAAGCTGAAAGGAGGAAGTCTTTATTAGCAAGTTCTCCAATATGGTAAGTACGGTAAGCAATAATGTCTCTGTCTACAAAACTTTCAAGTCCTGGAACAGTAGGTACTCCTGTACCACCTCGTACAATGGCTACAGTAAGCCAACCATTACCATGGGTAAAGGAATCGTTAATGTCAATGCTGACATTAAGTCTACATCCACAGAAAATACATGGTCCATCGACGAGTGCAGTAGCAACAGTATTATTGATGGTATTCTTCTTCTTGTCTGCAGCTGATGTGGAGAATTCGATGGTTTCAATTGTTTTATATATTGTGTGTCTCTATAGAGGGTCTATACAAGGGCGATGTACTTGAGGACAATATTATGGAAATGGAAGAGGATGTAGATGAAGATGAAATGGCAGATATGATATTGCGTGAAGACTTTGACAGAACACTGAAAGACCTGAGTCGAAACAAGGCCCCCGGAGTAGACAACATTCCATTAGAACTACTGACAGCCTTGGGGGAGCCAGTCCTGACAAAACTCTACCATCTGGTGAGCAAGATGTATGAGACAGGTGAAATACCCTCAGACTTCAAGAAGAATATAATAATCCCAATCTCAAAGAAAGCAGGTGTTGACAGATGTGAAAATTACCGAACCGTCAGTTTAATAAGTCACAGCTGCAAAATACTGACGCGAATTCTTTACAGACGAATGGAAAAACTGGTAAAAGCCGACCTCGGGGAAGATGTTATTCAATCTGTATATTGAGCAAGCAGTAAAGGAAACAAAAGAAAAGTTCGGAGTAGGTATTAAAATCCATGGAGAAGAAATAAAAACTTTGAGGTTGGCCGATGACATTGTAATTCTGTCAGAGACAGCAAAGGACTTGCAGGAGCAGTTGAACGAAATGGACAGTGTCTTGAAAGGAGGGTATAAGATGAACATCAACAAAAGCAAAACAAGGATAATGGAATGTAGTCGAATTAAGTCGGGTGATGCTGAGGGAAGTAGATTAGGAAATGAGACACTTAAAGTAGTAAAGGAGTTTTGCTATTTGGGGAGCAAAATAACTGATGATAGTCGAAGTAGAGAGGATATAAAATGTAGACTGGCAATGGCAAGGAAAGTGTTTCTGAAGAAGAAAAATTTGTTAACATCGAGTATAGATTTAAATGCCAGGAAGTCGTTTCTGAAAGTATTTGTATGGAGTGTAGCCATGTATGGAAGTGAAACATGGACGATAAATAGTTTGGACAAGAAGAGAATAGAAGCTTTCGAAATGTGGTGCTGCAGAAGAATGCTGAAAATTAGATGGGTAGATCACATAACTAATGAGGAGTTATTGAATAGAATTGGGGAGAAGAAGAGTTTGTGGCACAACTTGACTAGAAGAAGGGATCGGTTGGTAGGACATGTTCTGAGACATCAAGGGATCACCAATTTAGTACTGGAGGGCAGCGTGGAGGGTAAAAATCGTAGAGGGAGACCAAGAGATGAATACACTAAGCAGATTCAGACGGATGTAGGCTGCAGTAGGTACTGGGAGATGAAGAAGCTTGCACAGGATAGAGTAGCATGAAGAGCTGCATCAAACCAGTCTCAGGACTGAAGACCACAACAACAACCTTTGACTATTCAGAGATGTCACTAAACCGTTCCAAAGTAGTAAAAACCGTGCATGAATAGCACCTTTTAGAAGGAGGGAGTCCGACAGCCGATGACTTCCAATCATTCCACCAGGAAGGCGGTACACGGTTCGTGTTGTCTGGTTCAACCATGCCTATAGCCCGCGTCACCTAGGACGGCGCTTCTGCACATAGCCGTGAGGTAGGGGGGCCGGTGGCGGGGATGAGAACTTCACATGCGCAGCAGATAGTGGGAAAGCGAAGTCCACGTTGCTGAACTGCATTGCTGCGGTTGCCTACGCTACATTTTATTATACGTTCAAATCTATGAGGGGAATAACAAATGTTAAAAACAGTTTCGATCAGTCGTCGTGAAAGAAACATTAATTCACGTCCACTGCTCCACACATGTACTCTGCGTGACGTTGGGAGGTGAGAACAGCTCACACAGTTTTGTGAAGAGGTGAAGTACAATTTTCTCAAAACGACATTGAAATTGCTTGCAATAATTACCATTTATTGCGATTTGAACTGCATTATAAGTAAAAATTTAATACACAACAAAATTAACTTCAAGCACAAACCGATATCATTATATTTGCTTGACAACTGCTTCTGCTCAATAGAATTTTTAAAAATGTGTAAGGTGTGTGTGCGTGTGTGTGTGTTTGACGATAGTTAATTGTAATCTCTCCGTGTAAAAAACAATTAGTGGTAGCAAAGATTAATATAAAAGACTATCATAAAAATGGTCAGTAAGTTATCATCTTTTTCGTTGTTAACGGGCATTATGAGTTTAAACCGACACGTTCGATTTTACAGTGAGAGACCGCTTTTATAATCCATTAAACAAACAACCGTTATCTGCGACTAACTCAAGGGAATTTGACTGATAACATCGAAAACCACAGATATCTCGACAAGTAACAGTTACTGTCATTTTAGAGCCTTATCCAGTTCGTGTCTCGAAAATGACAGAGGTTTGCAACATGGTGGGGGAAGCTTAACTTCTCCTTGGGCAATATGTTGAACATTATAGTCTGCATAACTAAAAGGATACAAGGTCCTAATCAAAAAGGCTAGGAAGTTCCAATTATAATGTATGCAACTGTTATGTTGACAAACACATTTTTTAAACCACGAATCTCTAAAACTGAGAAATATTATTACTTTGTTCCAAAGTCTACATCGCAGTACCACCATCACAACTATTTGAATCTGTTTCTGAACAATTTGATTTTAAATGTACGATAATAGGTTCAAGGCTTATATCCATCATCACTTCCCTGTCAAATTCTTCTTTCTGAAGCTTTTCAGCATGACACACAGACTGTGCCCACGCTAGAAGTGGGATGTTGTCTGTTGCCTCATTGTCTTGCCTCATGCACAAGCGATTCACTGTATGTTACCTTGAATGATTTGTTTTTTCTCCCACATAGCCTTAAAACCCTTTGCCCAAATTAATTCCATGGGGCTACAATGACAGTGACACATGGGTAAACGCAAAACTTTATTATCCCATTCATGTGCAGGGAAGTCAAGTTTGTACGTTCTGTCATCTGCAAGAGATCGACACGAGTCTGGTTTATACGGTCCTCAACATTTTTATTTTTAAGCTGGGGAAAAATATCAGCTTTTCTGGTGTTTGAACTTGATGTTTTCTCTATAACGGTTGAATTATAACTGGCAATGTCCGATTTCGAAACAAGGTATGACAAGAATTGTGAATCACTTCATGAAACTGACAGTGTTCATTGCCGAATACTAATCACTGCTATTTTTCTTGCACGTAAATACAAGTTTATTCTCAGAAATAAAACCAGAAGAATAATTATCCGAGAACATATCCCTATGAGAACTTTAACTTTAAAACTGCCAGTACCATTACTCATTTTCCAGATCTTCTTGGAATGATTGTAACTGACCTATGTTTAAGCAAGGTAATACACTGTTGAACTACCTCTTTGTCTTGTATCGTGAATCCTTATATGGGCTGTAGTTCATGCTGCACCTATGTCACTTCTTTGAACTAAAAACTCTCTTATTAACATATCTGAAACCAAGTCTTTTAAAATTCTTTACCTTAATGAAGCGCTTACCATTGAAGCCTGCATAACTGTAAAGTAGTTTTGTGTCGGGTATTCATCATCATTCACATGGAGCACTTTAAAACATCGTTGTTAAAACTATCCATTTGTGTTACCGGTTCCTTGTGATTTCTGGATCCAGAAAGGGCCATACAGGACCTGCAATATGCGGTCGTGCATTATCCTGCTGAAATGTAGGGTTTTGCAGGGATCGAATGAAGGGTAGAGCCATGGGTCGTAACACATCTGAAATGTAACGCCCACTGTTCAAAGTGCCGTCAATGCGAACAAGAGGTGACCGAGACGTGTAACCAATGGCACCCCATACCATCACGCCGGGTGATATGCCAGTATGGCGATGACGAATACACGCTTTCAATGTGCGTTCACCGCGATGTTGCCAACCACAGATGCGACCATCATGATGCTGTAATCAGAATCTGGATTCATCCGGAAAAATGACGTTTTGCCATTCGTGCACCCAGGTTCGTCGTTGAGTACACCAAACAGGCGCTCCTGTCTGTGATGCAGCGTCTAGGGTAACCGCAGCCATGGTCTCCGAGCTGATAGTCCATGCTGCTTCAAACATCGTTGAACTGTTCGTGCAGCTGGTTGTTGTCTTGCAAACGTCCCCATCTGTTGACTCAGGGATCGAGACGTGGCTGCACGATCCGTTACAGCCATGCGGATAAGATGCCTGTCATCTCGACTGCTAGTCATACGAGGCCGTTGGGATCCAGCACGGCATTCCGTTTTACCCTCCTGAACCCACCGATTCCATATTCTGCTAACAGTCATTGGATCTCGACCAACGCGAGCAGCACGGCGTTCCGTATTACCCTCCTGAACCCACCGATTCCATATTCTGCTAACAGTCATTGGATCTCGACCAACGCGAGCATATCACAACATCTTCTTCCTGTCGGTTAAATTTCGCGTCTGTAGCACGTAATCTTCGTGGTGTATCAATTTTAATGGCCAGTAGTGTAGTTCTAGGTTCTAGGAGACTGATGACCTGAGATGTTATGTCCCACAATGCTCAGAGCCATTTTTCTACGGTTCCTGCAGCTCTGATACTTTCCTTTGCAATTCTCTTTACAGTTTTCTTGCCGACACCTCGTGGTTCTGAAGTCTGTTCTTGAGTTTTCCAATGTCAACAATAGGAGGCCTGCTTTTAAATTCAGTTTTGAAAAAGTTATAAATGTGGTAAACAATCCGCCTCGCCTGCTCGTGAAGCACTTCACGTTTATTGCCGTCACCTGACTTTTTTAATCGTATTTAAACATTTACAAGATACACATTCACAGCTATACTGCTGCAAAAGAAAAAAAGGGAAAAAAATTGATAGTTGAATGAATAATTCGTTTGTCGCGAAGAACGGCAACAGTGGAGCATGCAGGAACGAGACTCTTTCTCTCTCTCTAGCTGTAACTCTCTGATAGCCGCTCGGAAAGAGAATGAGTATTATTGTTTGCCAGTGGCTAGGGGGATGCGCAAAACGGCTGAAAATTGGACCGTCTTCTTACATGACGCGAACAATAGACGGTAAATACCGCGGTTCGATCGCCTCCGCGTTGTTACTTTGTGCCAGGAAGGGCTCTCAAGAAGGGAAATATCCAGGCGTCTCGGAGTGAACCAAAGCGATGTTGTTAGGACATGGAGGAGATACAGAGACACAGGAACTGTCGATGACACGCCTCGCTCAAGCCGCCCGACGGCTACTACTGCAATGCATGACTGCTACCTACGGACTATGGCTCCAAGGAACCCAGACAGCTAAGCCACCATGTTGAACGATGCTATTTGTGCAGCCACTGGGCGTCGTGTTACGACTCAAACTGTGCGTAATAGGCTGGATGGTGCGCAACTTCACTCCTGATGTCCATGGCGAGGTCCATCTTTGCATCATGCAGCGCAATACAGACACGCCCAACAACATGCCGAATGGACCGCTCGGGTTTGGCATCACGTTCTCTTCACCGACGAGTGTCACATATGCCTTCAAGCAGAAAATCGTGAGAGACGTGTTTGGAGGCAACCCGGTCAGGCTGACCGTCTTAGGCACACAGTCCAGCGAGTGCAGCAAGGTGGAGGTTCCCTGCTGTTTTGAGGTGGCATTATGTGGGGCCGACGTACACCGCTGGTGGTCATGGAAGGCGCCATACCGGCTGTACGATACGTGAATGCCATACTCTGACCGATAGTGCAGCCATATCGGCAGCATATTGGCGAGGCATTCGTCTTCATGGACAACTCGCGCCCCCATCGTGCACATTTTGTGAATGACTTCCTTCAGGGTAAAGAAATCGCTCGACTAGAGTGGCCAGCATGTTCTCCAGAGATGACCCATATCGAACATTCCTGGGTGTAGATTGAAAAGGGCTGTTTATGGACGATGTGACCCACCAACCGCTCTGAGGGATCTACGCCGAATCGCCATTGAGGAGTGGGACAATCTGGACCAACAGTGCCTTGATGAACTTGTGGACAATATGCCACGACGAATACAGGCGTGCATCATTGCAAGAGGACGTACTAGTGGGTATTAGAGGTACCAGTGTGTACAGCAATTTCGGTGACAATCTCTGAAAGTCTCGCTGTTTGGTGGTACAACATGCAAGGTGGTTTTCATGAGCAATAAAAATGGCGGAAATGATGTTTATGTTCATCTATATTACAATTTTCTGTACAGGTTCTGGAACACTCGAAACCGAAGTGATGAAAAACTTTTTTTGGTGTGTGTATTATTGTACTTACTATTGGAAGTAAATGATGATGAAAACATTCTATTCCAACAGTTGCATAATGGAAACGTTGAAACATGTCCGATTGCTAAGATGAGGCTTAATAAAAATTTCATTTACGACACTTATCAATCGTCATTTATTAAACGAAGACAAAAATCTGAGAGTTCTTCACGTTAAATATTTCTCAGTTTAAGTATTTCCGAGATCTCGTCAACGAAGCTTTCGGGAAGAATTCATCACATAGATATTTGTGTACAATAACACTTGACGCGAAATTAGGCGTAACACTAAAACGAGAGAAGTCAAAATACTTCGAACACTACAGCAGTTTATTAATCATTTGTTCTGTTGTAAATCGTGTTCTTCCATATACCTGGAAAATACGAACAAATATAGAAGAGACGCAGTTTCGCTTCAGGGATAAAATTCTACCGTTTTCAAGACAGTAAAGCAGGTTTGAATAAAAATATGGCACATTTTGCACAACTACATAACAGATTATTTGAACTGAGTCATCGCTCGTCAAGCTAAGCCTGTCGTAGCCACATCTCACAACGCAGTTAATTGCAGAGCTAGCTATGTTGCATTTTGAATTTTCGTAGACTACTGCAGTACTACATTTCACTAAGTGAATTCTTGTAAAGGAAAGAGAACCAAGCGACACCTGTGCCAAACTGTATCCAAGATCTAATTTCTATTTTTGTGTATCCAGAGAAATTTCTGCATCTATATCTATCCTCTGCAAACCGCTGTGAAGTGCATCGCAGTGGATATGCCCTATTGTACCAATTGTGAGGGCTTTTTGCGGTTCTGTTCACGTATGGAGCACGGAAAAAATGACTGTTTAAATGCCTCTGCCCTTGCTGTTCTTAGTGTAACCTTGTCCACACGATCCACATGGGAGCTTTGTGTACAGGATTGTAATGCATTCCTAAAATCGTCATTTAAAGCCGGTTTTTGAAACTTGATAAGCAGGCTTTCTCGGGCTAGTTTACGTGCATCCTCAAGTATCCACCAGTTCAGTTCTTTCCACATCTCAGTGATACTCCCCGCAGGTCAAACAAACCTGTGACCATTCGTGCTGCCCTTCTCTGTATACCTTCGATATTTCCTGTTAGTCCTGTTTGGTATGGGTTCTGCACACTTGTACAACATTCTAGGATGAGTCTGATGAGTGGTTTGTAAGCAATCGTCTTCGTAGACTGCATTTCTCCAGTATTCTACTAATAAACCGAAGTCTGAAACCTGACCTGCCCTACTCGTGACTGGGTCTATGTGATCGTCCCATTTCATATCCCTGCAAAGTATTACAACCAGGTATTTGGCTCATTCCAACTGTAACTCGTTGATATTGTAGTCATAAGATAACTCGTTTTTTTTCGTTTTGTGAAGGGCACAATTTTACGTTTCTGAACAATTAATGCAAGTTACCAATGTGTGCACCACATTGAAATTTTAGCAACACCTTAGTGAATATTTAGGCAGCTTCTTTCAGACAGTACTTCATTGTAGATAACTGCATCATCTGCAAAAATGTGAGATTAATATTAATATTGTTCGTAAGGCAATAAACACAGACACGAACAGTAAGGGTATCAACACATTTCCTGGGATACACACGAATTTAGTCATCATTTGATGACTCTGCATCCAAGACAGCTTGCTGCATCTTCGCTAACAAAAGCTCCTTAATCCAGTTACAAATTTCAACTTGATACCCCACATGATCATACTGTTGATAATAAGCATAGCTGTGGTACTGAGACCAATGCTTTTCGGGACTCGAGAAATATTACATCTACCTGACTACCTATATATTTGGCTTTCAGTTTGTCGTGTGAGAAGAGTGTGAGTTAGGTTTCACATGATCGATGTTTTCGGAATCCCTGCTGGTTGGCATGGAGAAGGTAAAATGGCAATGAGCGTTTGGCATTGTTGGCCGAGAGGCCCTATCCGGGGAAGTTCGGCACCTGAGTGCAAGTCTTATTTCAGTGGACGCCACATTGGGCGAATTACGTGCCGGTGATGAGGATGAAATAACGATGAGAACAACACAACAACCCGTCCATGAGCGGAGGAAATCTCCAACCCGCTCGGGCATCGAACCCGGGCCCACTACGTGGAAGGCAAACACGGAACCACTCAGCTAAGTAGGCGGACATGGAGAAGTTCATTCTCTTCGAAATACGTCTTTATGTTTGATCTCAGAATGTGTTCTGAGATACTATAAATTTATGTCAAGGATGTTAGACAGTAATTTTGTAGATAACTTCCGCTACCCTTCTTGTAGATGGATGTGACCTATGCTTCCTTCCAATTACTGGGCACGGGTTTTTATTAGAGGGATCAACGACAGATTACAGTTAACAGTTGGGGTTAACTCAGCCGCAATAGAAAATCTGATAGGGGTTCCATCGAGCCCTGGGATTTGTTCAGTTTTAACGAGTAGATAACTCTTTAATGATTGCAAATGTTAAGCATACAATTTCTCGTAGGATAGGAGGCAATGCTTTAAATTGTAATATTAAACACGTGTACGGAATAAAATATTCGGTTGTTAGTTTTAGAAACAAGCATGGAAATAATTCGTTTTGACATCAGATATACCATGTGAGGCCAGACAGTAAATTTTCGTTTGAATTTGACAAATGAAGTTCGATTTTCTATATGTTGCTTTCCTTTTTGACCACATGGTTGCTTACATACTTGCTGTGATATCTTTCAGATGCTTTAAGATGTTCACTACTGGCCATTAAAATTACTACACCACAAAGATGACGTGCTACAGACGCGAAATTTAATCGACAGGAAGAAGATGCTGGGATATGCAAATGATTAGCTTTTCAGAGTATTCACACATGGTTGGCGCCGGTGGCGACACGTACAACGTGCTGACATGAGGAAAGTTTCCAACCGATTTCTCATACACAAACAGCAGTTGACCGGCGTTGCCTGGTGAAACGTTGTTGTGATGCCTCGTGTAAGAAGGAGAAACGCGTACCATCACGTTTCCGACTGTGACAAAGGTCGGATTGTAGCCTATCGCGATTGCGGTTTATCGTATAGCGAGACTGCTGCTCGCGTTGGTCGAGATCCAATGACTGTTAGCAGAATATGGAATCGGTGGGTTCAGAAGGGTAATACGGAACGCCGTGCTGGATCCCAACGGCCTCGTATCACTAGCAGTCGAGATGACAGGCATCTTATCCGCATGGCTGTAACGGATCGTACAGCCACGTCTCGATCCCTGTGTCAACAGATATGGACGTTTGCAAGACAACAACCATCTGCACGAGCAGTTCGACGACGTTTGCAGCGGCATGGACTATTTAATGAAACTAATAAAAAAATAAATATAAAAATAAAATGAAATGTGAATTGATTTGATTATGTTGGGGGATGCAAATATTACTTTGAATTGTTTTTGTTATTCGCTCTTTCAGTACGAACTTTGTTGTAGAACCCCTTATTTATGTGTGGTAATAAAAATTCATTTAGACAGAATTAAGCACATTTAAAATTACGTGAACTTAGTCAACCCTCTCATGTTGATAAATTCGTCTTAACTGATTAAGAACATTTACTTGAAAATTGTATAAATTAAATTTTTTTACGTATTTCGGCCTTGGCACACATTTTATAAATGCCGTGGTTTTTTTAAAATATTTACTGAATTCTTTCCCGGCGTTAGCTATGGAACACAAGACTGTCTCTGTTAGCAGAAAATGGTTAAATATTGCCAAGCCGACCTGAACGTTTAATTATCATTGATAAAACACACTTCACTATACGTTTAAGTTATTTGCTTTAGAAATTGAAAGAACCAACAGATTGTTAAACTTCAATGTTAACTATCCGCCTATGAATGCACAAATGTGAAACCAGTAATAAATTCCGTCAGTCTCAGGATTGCTGTAAAAGAAACATATTTTCGTAATTCACTGCTAATTTTATCTGCTCCCGATTTACGGGTTTGGTTAATTTTTGTTAGCGGAACAATTTTTAAATGTGTCAACAGATGTGGACGTTTTCAAGACAACAACCATCTGCACGAGCAGTTCGACGACGTTTGCAGCGGCATGGACTATCATCTCGGAGACCATGGCTGCGGTTACCCTTGACGCTGCATCACAGACAGGAGTGCCTGCGATGGTGTACTCAACGACGAACCTGGGTGCACGAATGGCAAAACGTCATTTTTTCGGATTAATCCAGGTTGTGTTTACAGAATCTTGATGGTCGCATCCGTGTTTGGCGACATCGCGGTGAACGCACATTGGAAGCGTGTATTCGTCATCGCCATACAGGGATATCCCCTGGCGGGATGGTATGGAGTGCCATTGGTTACACATCTCGGTCACTTCTTGTTCGCATTGACGGCACTTTGAACAGTGGACGTTACATTTCAGATGTGTTACGACTCGTGGCTCCACCCTTCATTCGATCCCTGTGAAACCCTACATTTCAGCACGAAAATGCACAACCGCATGTTGCAGGTCCTGTACGGGCCTTTCTGGATACAGAAAATGTTCGTCTGCTGCCCTGGCCAGCACATTCTCCAGATCTCTCACCAACTGAAAACGTCTGGTCAATGGTGGCCGAGCAACTGGCTCGTCACAAAACGTCAGTCACTACTCTTGATGAACTGTGGTATCGTGTTGAAGCTGCATGGGCAGCTACACCTGTACACGCCATCCAAGCTCTGTTTGACTCAATGCCCAGGCGTATCAAGGCCGTTATTACGGCCAGAGATTGTTGTTCTGGGTACTGATTTCTCAAGATCTATGCACCCAAACTGCTTGAAAATGTAATCACATGTCAGTTCTGGTATAATATATTTGTCCAATGAATACCCGTTTGTCATCTGCATTTCTTCTTGGTGCAGCAATTGTAATGGCCAGTAGTGTAATATACACTAAATGGTTTCCAGTGCTTAACACTGCACTGTACTTCATTTTATGTAACTTGCTCCATGTACGAAAATTAAACTTTTTGCAAAAACATTTACCATTTAGAATATCTTTATCAGCTATATTCATCCATGCTTCGGCCTTCTTCAAAATGTTCTTATAATCTGCTTCGCCTGTACCGTACAAGAAGTTGTAAAGTTGTACTTCCTCACCTATTAGATAAGTTTTCCTGTTTGCGTGATTTTCACAGATGGCACTGCACTCTCACCGATACGATTTAGAATCTCTTAATCTGCTATATTCCTCCATGCTTCGGCCTTCTTCAAAATGTTCTTATAATCTGCTTCGCCTGTACCGTACAAGAAATTGTAAAGTTGTACTTCCTCACCTATTAGATAAGTTTTCCTGTTTGCGTGATTTTCACAGATCGCACTGCACTCTCACCGATACGACAGGCCTGCCTGCCGACGTTGCTGGCTCAGCCGTACCCGTCGGTGTGAGAACATGGCAAAAACATGGCGGCTGTAGGCGCTCACAGCCTATGCAGCGATCTGTTTTTTGCGTTTGCCGCTGCGGCGAGACCGCGCTCCTAACCAACACGCATTTCAACGACACGGCCTGTCGGCCGCGTCTCAAAGTCACAGGCCGTGCGGACACACCGCGTTCTGTGTGGCCAGGCCGTTTTAAAAAAAATCTTCCGGCAGGCGCGCCTATTCTTGTCACACGAGCAAACGCACGTTGTAAAATTTACATCTACAATTGTCAATAAAAACAAGCATGTGCTTAACAAAATATAATACACTACTGGCCATTAAAATTGCTACACCAAGAAGAAATGCAGATGATAAACGGGTATTCATTGGACAAATATATTATACTAGAACTGACATGTGATTACATTTTCACGCAATTTGGGTGCATAGATCTTGAGAAATCAGTACGCAGAACAACCACCTCTGGCTGTAATAACGGCCTTGATACGCCTGGGCATTGAGTCAAACAGCTTGGATGGCGTGTACTGGTGCACCTGCTCATGCAGCTACAACATGATAACACAGTTAATCAAGAGTAGTGACTAGTGTATTGTGTCGAGCTAGTTGCTCGGCCACCATTGACCAGACATTTTCAATTGGTGAGAGATCTGGAGAATGTGCTGGCCAGGGCAGCAGAAGAACATTTTCTGTATCCAGAAAGACCCGTACAGGACCTGCAACATGCGGTTGTGCATTATCCTGCTGAAATGTAGGGTTTTGCAGGGATCGAATGAAGGGTAGAGCCATGGGTCGTAACACATCTGAAATGTAACGTCCACTTTTAAAAGTGCTGTGAATGCGAACAAGAGTTGACCCGAGACGTGTAACTAACGGCACCCCATACCATCACGCCAGGTGATACGCCAGTATGGCGATGACGAATACACACTTCCAATGTGCGTTCACCGCGATGTCGCCAAACACAGATGCGACCATCATGATGCTGTAAACACAACCTGGATTCATCCGAAAAAATGACGTTTTGCCATTCGTGCACCCAGGTTCGTCGTTGAGTACACCATCGCAGGCACTCCTGTCTGTGATGCAGCGTCAAGGGTAACCGCAACCGTGGTCTCCGAGCTGATAGTCCATGCTGCTGCAAACGTCGTCGAACTGTTCGTGCAGATGCTTGTTGTCTTGCAAACGTCCCCGTCTGCTGACTCAGGGATCGAGACGCGGCTGCACGATCCGTTACAGCCATGCGGATAAGATGCTTGTCATCTCGACTGCTAGTGATACGAAACCGTTGGGATCCAGCACGGCGTTCCGTATTACCCTCCTGAACCCACCGATTCCATATTCTGCTAACAGTCATTGGATTTCGACCAACGCGAGCAGCAATGTCGTGTTACGATAAACCGCAATCGCAATAGGCTGCAATCTGATCTTTATCAAAGTCGGAATCGTGATGGCACGCATTTCTCCTCCTTACACGAGGCATCACAACCTCGTTTCACCAGGAAACGCCAGTCAACTGCTGTTTGTGTATGAGAAATCGGTTGGAAACTTTCCTCATGTCAGCACGTTGTAGGTGTCGCCACCGGCGCCAACCTTTTGTGAATGCTCTTAAAAGCTAACCATTTGCATATCCCAGCATCTTCTTCCTGTCGGTTAAATTTCGCGTCTGTAGCACGTCATCTTCGTGGTGTAGCAATTTTAATGGCCCGCAGTGTATGTTCACTTTCATAACATCTTTCACAGACAACTTGTTCCCTCGTGTGCTGCTTGCAAGCAAAGTTGTTAATCTATCATGCTTAATTGATGACGGCCACAAAGGATACACGCCCAGCGTTTTTCCGCTGAAGACTCTGGGTGCTGACCGTCGGTTGTCGCTCCTTCTGCATGTAACTGCATAAGAAATACGGTGAGTTCGGCTGGCAACGATTTCAGCTGAGCTCTAAGAGTTGTTCTTTCGTAAGATCTCTTGAGGTAAATAAGTCATCACAAAGTTATTTCTCGATTTGTGAAGGTATACAATATTTGTGAATTAATTCCAGCTATGCAAAAAAAAAGAGGAAATGTTGCTAATGGCCATCACCTTGTAATTCTTGAAACTGTGTAACAGGCATACATTTTATCTACGTCAGTCCCACCTTTTTTCACATTGTAGTCAGCTGTGATTTCAGGTTTGTATGTTTCTTCAAATGGTTCAAATGGCTCTGAGCACTATGGGACTTAACATCTATGGTCATCAGTCTCCTAGAACTTAGAACTACTTAAACCTAACCAACCTAAGGACATCACACACATCCATGCCCGAGGCAGGATTCGAATCTGCGACCGTAGCAGTCGCGCGGCTCCGGACTGAGCGCCTAGAACCGCTAGACCACCGCGGCCGGCTATGTTTCTTCAACTGTCGCTGTGTTATGCATACTAGATCAAAGTATGACAGCACGTTTTTTACGAGGAACGTATGGTCTTACTACGCTAAAATCCAAACACCGCACATCCAGTTTCTCTTGTCTTGTTTGGGAAAATTTCTGAAGGATTTTCATGTCTGTTCTTCCTCACTGTGCAAATGCAAGTCATTTCTTTCTGCAGAAAGTATTGAGAAGTATTGAGAAAGGAGGTAGCTTGTGTAACAATTGTCAGTTATGAAGTTCCTGATAGATGTTTCTATAAGCACCACATGTCTATTCACTATATCCTCAGAAGTATTAGATACCCGACATTGCCTTCTGATTGCACGTTTCAGTAAACCTCCAGATTACTGCAAAATGTTTTTGCATCACATAGTGCAAACATTGTTATCTCATATTTAGCTGGTTTTGCTGGGTACGTACTGAATCCTGCCACAGTGGCCTCTGAGAGGATGAATCATTTCACCTGTTGCGGTGAATTCATTCAGGCTGTTAGTGCTTTGACAGTTAGCAACAAAAGCGTGCAATACTGTACGCACTGCAGCAAACTTACCAGTTTTCCTCCTGTCTTTCCTAGTTTCCACTTCATTGAAGCGCTTACAGCGTAGGAGAAACAGAAACATTTTGTAATTCATTGCACCTCTAAGCTGTTACATTCCTGTTTCATTGACGGCCAGAGTTCCAGTACATTGGGGTGATGGACTTTTCTTGTTCCAGTCTAAAAAAGAATCTCAAATGCAGACATTATTTTGTGTTTTGATGTCACTTTATTATCTCTTTTGCTTGAGAATTGATGTGTTTCTCGCTGTCTATTTACGAGTTCGTATAGTTTACGATTTCATCAATAATGTCAAGGTCAGCTATTTTCAGGAAAGCACAGTTATTTTCAGGGAAGTACTAACTTCATGAGCTTTATCCATCACATTTCGCTTTTGTCCTTGTAGAATTTGCACAATGTTTTTCTCCTGGTTTTTGACGTTCGGCACACCCGCTTTTACATTAACGCGTAGCTTTGTCTTTTGCAACAAAGACCACCCGCAGATTAACTATCTCTTCAATATCATTACCATCTTCATCTTCATGTTCATATTCATTGCGTTAGTCCTCATATTCAATGTTTTCCTCATTCAAATTAACTTCTCTGTCCTCCAGGTGTGAAAAGTCTGGCTAGACTTCATCGTCGGTTTCTTCAAGTAATTTGCGAATTTTCTCTTTTGAAAACATCAAAACAAATGAAATGAATAAATAAATTCAGATGTCAGTATAACCAAATTATTTATTACACTTACCTCTGCATACTGATTGCTGGAACAAAGCTTGCAGCCGGACGTTGTGGCCGTGCGGTTCTAGGCGCTACAGTCTGGAACCGCGCGACCGCTACGGTCGCAGGTTCGAATCCTGCCTCGGGTATGGATGTATGTGATGTCCTTAGGTTAGCCAGGTTTAAGTAGTTCTAAGTTCAGAAGTTCAGAAGACTTCAGAAGTTAAGTCCCATAGTGCTCAGAGCCATTTGAACCATTTGAACAAAGCCTGCAACTGTCACACCAGCAGGCGCGCGTTGTACTTTTTATAACATTCGACAACTCGTTGCTTACAATTCAGAAAACATACTGAGAAAGCTAATCAAAGAAACAGGAGCCGCGTCGAGAAAACATCAGCAGTGGAATACATGGAAGCGGTGGCGCAATACCTCATCGATTAGGTACCGATTAGGCATAAAAACCGCTGCTGCTGTAATTTTTACAACAGCGCGCCCGCTCGAGGGCAGATACACATTTGACGGAACGCCACCGTCGCGTGAAAAGATTCTCCTTTGTAGTTCAAATTGTGGCATTCACACACGCCGTCGACGGAAAGTCATCGACACGTCACGTCACGTCAGCGTCGCGTCAGGGTTTCTCGGAAAGAATGTTTCGACGGGCCATATTGTAGTCTACTTGGAGAGCAACTGTTACATTAAGAACGCAGTGTGAAATAATTCGAAAGCAGTCCCCACCGAATGCTTAATATGTACTGGAAGACAATACTGAGTGTTTTATTTTATACACTGAAGAAACACATTGCAAAATAAATGGTACATAACGTGTCCAACATGCTTTACACACGATTTTTCCAGTGGAATAGCAAAAAGAAAAACTGGGGGAAAAGCTGATGCGGCATCCAAAAGTTTAAAGTACGATTTGTAATTAACTACGAATAACAGGTAGCAGAAATATATGTAAACATAGCTGAAATATATAGAGCGACCCACCTAGAGATACCATAGGCAAACTGTCTGCTGCTGTCGAGATGATACTGGTCGCCTAAATCTTGAATTTCTCTTCGTAATTTTTATTTGTATCTTGCTTAACAGGTAAATACAAAACTGTTGTTTAGACATTCTGAAATATTTATAGAACGATGAATAATCCTCTTACAACTCCTTGTAAAGAGTGTGGAACTCTTCTTCAATCTCGACTTTTTAACATTTTTCTAACCCAGACTATTTTTGCTCTCTGTTCCTCATCATCAAGTGCAACGGCAATCATTGCGAACTAAATTAAATTTCGGTATTTTATGACGATGTACCGTGAACTGAGAAAGAGCGCCTCTGGTGAGTATTTCATGAACCAGCTGTAACGTCATGGCGTTCTTTCGACGTTGACATGCCATGTCGTGTATTGTGAATGCTCAGGAATTCCTCTGACCGTCGACGTTCAAAAACGTGACGGTTACGCGACGCTGACGTTCCGACAAGTGTGAATCCACCTTCAACACGGCAGAGACGGGGACATGCGCGGTCTATGGACCGGTCTATGTATACACTGAAGAGCCAAAGAAACTAGTACACCTGCCTATTATCGTGTAGGGCCCCCACGAGCACGCAGAAGTGCCACAACACGACGTGGGATGGACCGCTGAAGGGAGTTGACAACATGAATCCCACAGGGCTGTCCATAAATCCGTAAGAGTTCCACGGGGTTGAGATCTCTTCTGAACAGCACGTTGTAAGGCATCCCTGATATGCTCAATATTGCTCATGTCTTGGGAGTTTGGTGGGCAGCGGAAGTGTTTAAACTCCGAAGGGTGTTCCTGAAGCCATCTGTAGCAATTCTGCCGGGCATTGTGACCGAGCGGTTCTAGGCGTTTCAGTCCGGAACCACGCTGCTGCTTCGGTCGCAGGTTCGAATCCTGCCTTGGGCATGGGTGTGTGTGATATCCTTAGGTTAGTTAGGTTTAAGTAGTTCTTAGTCTAGGGGACTGATGACCTCAGATGTTAAGTCCCATAGTGCTTAGAGCCATTTGAACCATTTTTTGTAACAATTCTGGACGTGTGGGGTGTCGCAGTGTCCTGCTGGAATTGCCCAAGTCTGACGGAATGCACAATGGACGTGAATGGCGCAGGTGATCAGAAGGGATGCTTACGTATGTGTCACCCGTCAGAGTCCATCAACGTATCCGGGGTCCCATATCACTCCAACTGCACATGCAGCGCACCATTACAGAGAAACCATTAGCTTGAACAGTCTCCTGCAGACATGCAGGGTCCATGGATTCATGAGGTTGTCTCCGTACCTGTACATGCAAATCCGCTCGATACAGTTTGAAACGAGACTCGTCCAACCAGGCAACATGTTTCCAGTCGTCAACAGTCCAATGTCGGTGTTGACGGTCCCAGGCGAGGTGTAAAGCTTTGTGTCGTGCACAAGGGTGAGCCATCGTCTCCGAAAGCTCATATCGATGATGCGGTGATGTTTCTTTGAATGGTTTGTACGCTGAAACTTGTTGATGGCCCAGTGTTGAAATCTACGGCAATTTGAGGAAGGGTTGCCCTTCTGTCACTCTGAACGATTTTCTTCAGGCGTCTTTGGTCCCGTTCTTGCTGGATCGTTTCCCTGCGGCAGCGATGTCGGTGATTTTATGTTTTACCGGATTCTTGACACGCGCGGTACATTCGTGAAATAGTCGTACGGAAAATCCCCACTTCATCGCTACCTCGGAGATGCTGTGTTCCATCGCTCGTGCATCGACTATGATACGACATATAGAACTCACTCAAATCTTGATAACCTGCCATTGTAGCAACAGTAACCGATCTAACAACTGCGCCAGACACTTGTCTTATACAAGCTTTGCCGATCGCAGCGCCGTATTGTGCCTGTTTACGTATCTCCGTATTCGAGTATGCATGCCTAAAGCAGCTTCTTTGGCGCTTCGCCGTATATGGTCTATGTTTAAGAAGGAGGCAGAGAAGTGATTTTATCAAAGTTTAACGACGCAAAGTTTATTATTACGTAATTTCTGGGGACGTAATATTGAAGTTACAGTAAAAAATATTTTAGTTGACAATTATAAACCAATATGCAAATGTTTAATTATGAAAGAATTCTGATTTCGTACAAAGGTCTGTATTTAAATTTTATCAGCAGAGGTATCACTAATCAGAGAGTATAACTATTGATTTCCATCATGATTTCCATAGTAACAAATACATCTTTGGCTTGAGATGCCAACTGCTTTATGAAAATAATTAAATGCAGAATGCTGTAATTAAGAATTGGGATTAACAGAAATAATTTAATTCCAAGTGCAGCGTTGTTACTATCTGAGTAAAGAGTTAAGAGGTGTCAACATTATGTGGTACTTAATAGAGTACAGTTGTCAAGCATAATTTTCATTTATAGTAATTTGTACAGTACACTCGTTTGTGATGTGTTAATGATCTCTATAATTATTTATGAGCTTAACTCAAAAAGATCCTTGGGCTCGTACTAATATTATAGTGATGGGAAGCTTATTTACCAGTTCGATTAGGTACACGAGTGGTGACTTTTTTCAGAATTGAAAGAACCTGTTATCTTCTGACAGATTAGATTGAGATCTATTGCGTCTCTCCACGAATTATTAGCAATGTATTGCATCTGTTTTTTTCTAGTTTTGCTCTTGTACTGGGTTGAGGTGATGCCAGAACGTTTACTTGGACACTCGCAGGCAGCAACTCCGGCACAATTCAATTTCTTCCACATGTAGTGAGCGCTTACAATGCAACAATGCACACGTCAACTAACCTAAATCCATATGAAATTGAATACGGAAGAAGGATGCATTCACCCTTGGACTTTGCACGATCGACTACTGGGATCAGCAATGAAAACAAAAAGGAATTAGCGCGCAAACTAAATGAGACATGGAAGGGAGCGAAACGGCGGAATCATCAATCTTTTCTGCAACAAGCGAAACAACACGAACGCCAAGCAATTGCGCCACAATATCGAGTCGGAGATCTTGTCTTCCTGAACAACGTAATGTTAAAGAAGAGTCAGATAAAAAAGTTTTGGAAAGGACTGTATTCGATCTTGGAGGTGCTGTCGCCAATCACTCTTGACCTCCAACTGCCTTTTCGTTCGATTGTCGTTCATATCAATCGTGTAAAGCCATTTCAGGGTAGCATCGCGAGACGACGACGAGGACAGACCGAGGGGCCGACAAGCTGTTCCTAAATCCAGGACACGAATAGCGCGAGGTTGCAGTCCAGACTTGAAGACCGAGACGCCGCCAACACCGTGCGATCCAGTCCCAGACACCCCTTCAATCTTCGTAGACGTGTGTACTGTCAGCGAGTGTAAAAAGTGTGTTTATTTCTCAGCCACGTGCATTTATGAATGTGTTATGCAATAGACTGGATCTATTACGAAGTGCGCAAGTGTAACTAAATCTTATTCCACGGGTTATCACAAGAGATGCATTTGTATTATATTCATTGTTTAACTCTAGTGTTTAGAACTAATTAACCATGTTTAATGTAATTCTAAGTTTTTACTATGACAATGTGTTCCACTACCGGTGGATTCTGACCACAATCTATTGGTTATGAACTGCAGATTGAAACTGAAGAAACTGCAAAAAGGCGGGAATTTAAGGAGATGGGACCTGGATAAACTGAAAGAACCAGAGGTTGTACAGAGTTTCAGGGCGAGCATAAGGGAACAATTGACAGGAATGGGGGAAAGAAATACAGTAGAAGAAGAATGGGTAGCTTTGAGGGATGAAATAGTGAAGGCAGCAGAGGATCAAATAGGTAAAAAGACGAGGGCTAGTAGAAACCCTTGGGTAACAGACGAAATATTGACTCTGATTGATGAAAGGAGAAAATATAAAATGCAGTAAATGAAGCAGGCAAAAAGGAATACAAATGTCTCAAAAATGAGATCGACAGGAAGTGCAAAATGGCTAAGCAGGGATGGCTAGAGGACAAATGTAAGGATGTAGAGGCTTGTCTCACTAGGGGTAAGATAGATACTGCCTACAGGAAAATTAAAGAGACCTTTGGAGAGAAGAGAACCACTTGTATGAATATCAAGAGCTCAGATGGCAACCCAGTTCTAAGCAAAGAAGGGAAGGCAGAAAGGTGGAAGGAGTATATAGAGGGTTTATACAAGGGCGATGTACTTGAAGACAATATTATGGAAATGGAAGAGGATGTAGATGAAGATGAAATGGGAGATAAGATACTGCGTGAAAAGTTTGACAGAGCACTGAAAGACCTGAGTCGAAACAAGGCCCCGGGAGCAGACAACATTCCATTAGAACTACTGATGGCCTTGGGAGAGCCAGTCATGACAAAACTCTACCATCTGGTGAGCAAGATGTATGAGACAGGCGAAATACCCACAGACTTCAAGAAGAATATAATAATTCCAATCCCAAAGAAAGCAGGTGTTGACAGATGTGAAAATTACCGAACTATCAGTTTAATAAGTCACAGCTGCAAAATACTAACGCGAATTCTTTACAGACGAATGGAAAAACTGGTAGAAGCAGACCTCGGGGAAGATCAGTTTGGATTCCGTAGAAATGTTGGAACACGCAAGGCAATACTAACCTTACGATTTATCTTAGAAGAAAGATTAAGAAAAGGCAAACCTACGTTTCTAGCATTTGTAGACTTAGAGAAAGCTTTTGACAACGTTAACTGGAATACTCTCTTTCAAATTCTGAAGGTGGCAGGGGTAAAATACAGGGAGCGAAAGGCTATTTACAATTTGTACAGAAACCAGATGGCAGTTATAAGAGTCGAGGGGCATGAAAGGGAAGCAGTGGTTGGGAAAGGAGTGAGACAGGGTTGTAGCCCCTCCCTGATGTTATTCAATCTGTATATTGAGCAAGCAGTAAAGGAAACAAAAGAAAAATTCGGAGTAGGTATTAAAATTCATGGAGAAGAAGTAAAAACTTTGAGGTTCGCCGATGACATTGTAATTCTGTCAGAGACAGCAAAGGACTTGGAAGAGCAGTTGAACGGAATGGACAGTGTTTTGAAAGGAGGATATAAGATGAACATCAACAAAAGCAAAACGAGGGTAATGGAATATAGTCAAATTAAATCGGGTGATGCTGAGGGGATTAGATTAGGAAATGAGACACTTAAAGTAGTAAAGGAGTTTTGCTATTTAGGGAGTAAAATAACTGATGATGGTCGAAGTAGAGAGGATATAAAATGTAGACTGGCAATGGCAAGGAAATCGTTTCTGAAGAAGAGAAATTTGTTAACATCGAGTATAGATTTAAGTGTCAGGAAGTCGTTTCTGAAAGTATTTGTATGAAGTGTAGCCATGTATGGAAGTGAAACATGGACAATAACCAGTTTGGACAAGAAGAGAATAGAAGCTTTCGAAATGTGGTGCTACAGAAGAATGCTGAAGATAAGGTGGGTAGATCACGCAACTAATGAGGAGGTATTGAATAGGATTGGGGAGAAGAGAAGTTTGTGGCACAACTTGACTAGAAGAAGGGATCGGTTGGTAGGACATATTTTGAGGCATCAAGGGATCACAAATTTAGCATTAGAGGGCAGCGTGGAGGGTAAAAATCGTAGAGGGAGACCAAGAGATCAATGCACTAAGCAGATTCAGAAGGATGTAGGTTGCAGTAGGTACTGGGAGATGAAGAAGCTTGCACAGGATAGAGTAGCATGGAGAGCTGCATCAAACCAGTCTCAGGACTGAAGACCACAACAACAACAACAACCGGTAACAACAGACAACAGGTGTTTTGTTTGAACCACGATCGGACATGGTAGTTTCAACAAATAATGCTATACTTGTACTTAAAATACAATTTGAGCGAGATTCGACAACAGTTCAATTCTGTTAAAAAACAAATCGATTTGATTCGTTCAGTCAAAGATAACGACACAGTTCTGGAAGTGAGACTGTCTTGGTATAACAACTGGAAGTCCACATTTGCTAATTATGAAAAATTGTATGTTAAACCTTTTTCCACACAAAATCAGGATTAGGCGTAAACGTGCCTGGCTCGAATTTGGAGGAAGTGTGCTTCGTGCTGTATTTGGTTGGACATTAATGACCAAATTTTGACCCTTGAACAACAGTGTGGTATGAATTCAGTTAACATATCTAATGAAATAATTGTTTAAGGAAAATGCAGAGAACCATTACTAATCACACAGTTTTCATTGAACAAACGGTAAACCAATTTTTCGCTGATTTCAACATTTGGGGTGATATGTATGAAACCAACCATGAGCTGTTTCCAGGATTAAATACTGTGAGTGCTCACTTGAATTTAAACACTCTGCTTTTAAGAATTGCTAACAGTCTATTGAATTCTAGAATTGATGCTCTTAATTTAACACCAGCTCTAAAAAGCAGTTAAAATGATTGCTTAAGCAGTTTACTATTGCATCCAGACCAATTCTCAAAGACGTTGCTATTAATTGAAAATAAGTTAGATGTAACATCTGCAATGATTTATCCTCTTAATTCTTATAATTTTTATGCTTACTACAAGTTAACTATGACACTCCATTTAATGATTAAAGATGAATTAACTGTCAGTTTTTATATCCATTGCTACATCAAAGCATAAATTTGAAATGTTTAAAATTTATGTGTATCCTGTCATGTTGCAGCAAGCACCATCATGTCATGTATCAGCTAAGGGATTATTTGAAGGTATTTTCTATCTCTGAATGAGCATGTATACATGTGAACATAGTCATAAAAATCGATTTTTCCAGAATAGGCAGTATTATTAGATAGTGGAGTGGATAACTGCAAGAAAGAATTGTTTATGAATAATCCTTCGAGAGATAATTGCCCAAGATGGTTAATGCATCTGTATCAGCCATTTCTTAAACTATGTTCTGAAGACAATTTACTCTTTCAATTGAGCTTTCAATGTTACATTTAAATGTACAGCTTTTACTACACCAGATCGACCTTTCACACTCAAGTTAACTGTTAGTGGGTTGAATTTAAATGTTGCCCACTGTGATTTATCATGTGGTCTGTTTGATATGCCTTTTGTATTGCCAGCTACTTTTCGTGGAGTTGGAAAGCTCCCATTAAAGAGAATGCTTTCAGTTCCTCATAACAAATCATACATACTAACATACGCAAACTGTCCCTGTCCAGTTTTCCCAAGGATAATCGTTTAGTTACGGATATCCAAGAAAATTTAAAGACTTAATAACAATGAGTTAAATTTCATTCCAACAGCAAATAGGATTAAGTGTTTTGAATCTACAAGTAATGTTAATCCATACTTAATTGTCAGTATTGTGTTGTTCTTACTTTTATTGTCTTGTGTCTACAGCATATGTCATGTACCAAATTGTGATTTTAAAAGCCCACTCATCAGTACAAATCATTACACTTGCTGCAAATGAGGTAAATGTTGCAGTGCCTTCTGATGCCACAGCTGGCAAAACAGATTCATGATGCTCAGGTGGTCGTCTTCAGCCACATTTGGTAGCTCATCTTCTTCAGGGGTTGTGTGTGATGTAAGGGTCACAGGCTTGGACGCAGCCACCACATGTGAGTACGAGTGCGAGCTGGCATTATAATGGAATGCTGATGAACTGCGGTGTTAGTATATGCCGCAGAGCATCTCTGCGCATACAGTAGTCACGTCATGCTGCAGGCCACTTGCACGGGCAGAACTGTTTCCTACATGTGGTTTCGACATGGAATTTGTCTTTTTCAGCTCACATTGGAGCCTTGAGAAATCCTTATTTGTTCATGCTTGGACTTCAGACAGTTATGATGGGTCGGTGTAGCAGGCACATTATTAAAAATGTCCTTATAGAAATAAAGTGATGACCGTTAATGACTTTGTGTCCTATGGGATAGTATTCTGGGGAAAAACAAATTGTCGTCTAAATGAGATTTTCAAATTGCAAAAACGTGCTATTTGGATAATGACTCACAGCCCACCTCAAACACATTGTAGGCCCCTTTCTAAAGCATTGAAAATTTTAACAATTCCATCATTATACATTCTGAAATGTCTGTTGGTGATCAAAAGAAATCAGGACAAAATGAAAACCAATACAGACTTCCATAATTACGATACACGGCAATGTAAAGATCTCCACATACAAGCTGTAACAAGGACCCGAAGCCAGAAACATGTATGTAATCAAGGCATCAAACTTTTTAATTCACTACCAAAACATATCAAAGAGCTGGAAAATGAGGATAAATTTAAAACTGTTCTAAAGAACCACATGCTTGACAAATGCTATTACAGCATAAGTGAATATCTCTGTGCAACTGTATAAAATATATGTTTAAGATAATGTGACAAATGAAATTACATCAGTGCATAATAAATTATGTTATAAAAACACTTATTAGTTGTATATTGTATTAAACATAAGATAGATTAGTATGAATTCAGCACAGATACAAATTTTGTAAAGATATTATATAGTTGTTAAAATATACCCTGACAAATCCTATATCACAAATGTGATCATTGGGATGATAATAAATAAATAAATAAATAGACTTGTAGTTGGTGTATTTCTGCACCTCATTGGGCCCATTGCCCACAATAGTCCTGACAAATACTGAGGGAAGCCCTCAGCTGAGGACACAAACCTCGTAACTGCCATGTACCTAACAGATTTAGTAGAAAAAAGAAAATTGGCAGGTTAATATTTCTACTCGTATCAATACTTAATGAATAAGCACCCAGAGCTGTCTCACAGAAAGCCTCAGTTCAAAAGTTTAATGTGTTTTGTCAGGTTCATTCGACCACAAATTGAAAAGTTTTCAACCAACAGTTTTTTATTATCTTGTACTTTTCATACAAACAGATTTTAAGATTTTATGCAGTTGTATCTTATTTCACAACAAAATCAGTATACCATTTTTAGCTAATGATCTATGCTACAGTTGAATCAGCATTAAGTTCATTCCTGACTGTTGAAGTGGGTGTGGCAGCTTCATGGGCCTACCTCAACCAGTATTGTAATGTGATTTTCTAACATCTCTACAGCAAAGCATCAGTGTTGTCACAGTTCAGTAGACAGCAACTTTCTTCGCCTGCAGCTGTTAGTGCTTTACAGTTGAAAGCTGACAACAGCACTGCAATCTATCAGGGGATCTTCTTCTGCCATCTCGGCTGTAGCCACCATACCCCAATAGCTCCATACTCAGTTTCTTCTTTTGATCAACGCAAAGTGACTTAGACTGATATTTGTTGGTTCAACAGTTAACTAATAGCATATTTACTGTCATCTGTTCGCAGCCTGCTCTTTGCTGTTGACCTTAAAATTTTCTTACTTTGTGGCTTTTGCTGCTAATTCTTCAGTTTGTGTGCCCTTATTGTGTGTGCTGCCTTTTACATTGTCATTTTGCATAGAATTCTTTTCCAAACATTAAGGAATTTTTTTGTTCCATAGCTATTATTTGGTTTCATGACTCAAATTTAATGGTACCAAGAGTGATGAGTGAATGCTGTTTTTGTATTACATTATTTATTTACATTATTATTTATTTATATTACAATACATTATTTGCATATGCTTCAACAATTTTTCTCAGCTGCATTCTCTCACTTATTTTCTCAATGAATTTTGTAAACATGTATACTGAGTTATATCCTGATTCTAATTCAGTTTCCAAGGTGTAACAGGCTATACTTTATAAGAAGCAGGCCAGACACTGCACGTGTTAAATAATTAAATATTTGTTCTACAATCAAAATGAATACATGTCACTGGCTATACAAATCTGCTGTTACATTATCAACTTCTATGAGCACTTGACAGGCATTACTGACACTCATCAAGGTTAAAGTGCGGATGGGCCCTTGCAAGTCCTGGAGCCCAGTTATTGCCATGTTCCCATATAATTTAAAGAAAAATGAACACCTTTTTGTGCATCTTTCAAAAATTTCCTGACAGTCCCGTAA